>NC_138899.1:48601891-49125841 GCF_965194825.1 Balaenoptera physalus | reverse complement strand
CTGTGCTATACAGTAGGTCCTTGTTGGTACACACCACTATATTTAAAATGGATAACCGACTAGAACTCAGTTTTTAAAGTATATGTCCTAAGTCCAAAGAATGAATAGAGTTAACAGTGCAAAGTCTTCTCTCCTATTTGTAAAAACAATTCAAGGCAAGTGCTCTTTTGATAGTCTTTATGTAGCATCATATAAAGTATCCTAGTGTTGCAATCTAACATGAAAACAAACTGCAGAACAAAAATAGCATACATCCCAATCTTAGATAAAAGTAACAAAGCTCATGCAAAATTCACAAAGTATGTGATATCTTCAAAATAGTGAAAACTATATAGTGTTTTTTATAAAAAGACAAAGGAAATTGTTACAAAATTATATGACAAATTTGAGTATCTTACAAGTTGCAAAGTAAACCTGGAGCCATAATTTATATTGAAAATTGCATTTTCTTTTTCTTTTTTAAATTTAATTTTTATTTTATATTGGAGTATAGTTGATTTACAATGTTGTGTTAGTTTCAAGTGTACCACAAAGTGATTCATTTTCATATATCAATTCTTTTTCAAATTCTTTTCCCATATAGGTTATTACAGAATATTGAGTAGAGTTCCCTGTGCTATACAGTAGGTCCTTGTTGATTATCTATTTTACATACAGTAGTGTGTATATGTTAATCCCCAACTCCTAATTTATCCCCCCCCACCTTTCCCCTTTGGTAAGCATAAGTTTGTTTTCAAAATCTGTGAGCCAGGAATCCCACTCGAAAAGATACATGCACCCCAATGTTCATTGCAGCACTATTTACAATAGCCAAGACATGGAAGCAACCTAAATGTCCATCGACAGAGGAACGGATAAAGATGTGGTACATATATACAATGCAATATTACTCAGCCATAAAAAAAGAATGAAATGACGCCATTTGCAGCAATATGGATGGAGCTAGAGATTATCATACTAAGTAAAGTAAGTCAGACAGAAACAAATGTATGATATCACTTATATGTGGAACCTAAAAAAATGATACAAATGAACTTATTTACAAAACAGAAACAGACTCACAGACTTCGGAAATTGTATTTTCTAATCTGAATTTTAAAGGATCTTTATAATTCTTATTTTAAAAGGCCAAAAGTGAATTTTCAGTGAAATACTTTCTGAAATAAACTATGAAATGACAATCTGTTTAGTATACAACGTTCTAAATTCACCATAAAGAAAAATCCTTAGCAATATCCTGAAATGTGATTGTTCAAATAAGTGGCTTTATTTTGGTGATCCTGAATTATTCTTGTGGTGCTATATATAAACCATAGGTGCCAAATACTCCACCTTCAATTTGCCTACCTTTGTAGAGAAAGACAGATATGAGACGCTATTAAATTTTTTGGCCTTGAAATTAATAACCAATAATCAACCTCAATAATACTAAGAAAAATAAGTCGGGACTTCCCTGGTGGTCTAGTGGTTAAGAATCGCCTTCCAATGCAGGGGACATGGGTTCGATCCCTGGTCGGGGAACTAAGATCCCACATGCCTCGGGGCAACTAAGCCCGCGCGCTGCAACAAAGATCTCACGTGCCGCAACTAAGACCCGATGCAGCCAAATAAATAAATTAATTAATTAACTAATTAAATTTAAAAAAAGAAAAAAGAAAAGTCTTTGAATGGATCTAATTAAGGTAAAACAAAATCAGAGACTGGCAAAAACTCAGAGAATTGTGTATGACCACCAACATCCATAGGACACTCAAGATTTATTTGGTATAGGAATCAAGAATCTCTTCTCAGGTTAGGGTTTTTATTCTAGGAATAAGTTTATGAGGTTGATACACTTTGATTTTTGTCTAGCTTATGAGAAAGGAGGACATGCCATTTTTTATTTGTAGTACAATTCCTAACAGAAAAACGTAAAGCTCTACATCAAAAAGTTACATAATACATTGGAGGAAAGCATATTTTCATAGTTTCTAAAGTTAAATTTGTTTCTTAGTTGGGTACTTTAACAACCTAAGAACTGAAAATATCATAAACCAGCTGATATTTATAGCTTCTAAAATACCTGATTGTTAAATAAATAATGCTCTTGGGATACCTATGTTTCTACTTAATAAAGGAAATTAGCCTTAACATAGCTTCTTGGTGAATATAAGACTTTAGTAAATACTTGCCTAGTTTCCAATTTTTAGGAAAATGTTACTAAAAACAACAAAAAAAGAGAGTAAAAAAAAAAGTTACAGTTCTAGAATGAAACAAAGTTGTTTAGTCATCTGAAACATCTGGCACTGAATGTGGATTTCTTAATTATTGAGAGGGCCCTGAAATATAAATATTCACAGGTTCAAAAGGGTGCTGCCAAATAGGTTATCAAGCAAAAAATACACAAGCACCTGGAGAACAAAATCCATCTGTCTGACTGAATTTAGTTGAAAATAATTTTTTAGACTTGTTAGTAAAACCCTCATGCAAAATTTATTTGATTGAATAATTTACTAAGAATATTTCCATAAGCATCATAAAGTACTACAGTGGATAAAAATGAATATACTAATCATCTTTCTAACTTTGAACCACTGCCACAGTGTCTAGTGAATATATTTTGTAGGTTTCTAGTTAGGCTTCATCATGCATGTGGTCTCATCTTGAAGAACAGGATACCCGTAGATATGATTTGGCCAGCCCATCTACAGGGAAAGGGGGGTAGGAGTTAATATTCCTGGGTATAGCTGCTGTTTACTTGAAGGTAAGCATGGGTGTCTCTCCCTCAGAGATGAGCACTGTGGGGCTTTCCTCATCTTCCCTGGTTCTGGAACTCAGGTGATGGCTAGAGTTAGGATGAGAAAAGCCAGGGGGAGTAATACTAAATCCTATATTCTCTCTCCTGGGGCTTGCTTTTGCAAATAAACTGTGTATTTAGAAATAACCCACTGTTTAATATGTTCAGATAATTCCCCCCTTCAAATATTTACAAGTTAAAAGGAGACTGTATTAAATGAGATAATAGAATGTATGTAAAGCATTAAGCATGGTACTTCTCATGTAAAAGTCATGAAACAAATATTTCCATCAGGTGCCCACTTGCCCCCTCCGCTAAGCATCAGAAAACTTAACAGCAAAGTTCCTAACAAAGAAGAGAGGTCAGCAATCAGGTAAATCATCCCCTATTAAGTGAACTGTCACAACCCAATTGGATTCATGGTTCTGATACTAAAACGAGCATTTATTCTTTCTGAAGACTAAAAGATGTACTCAAGAAGTTAGCACTAACCTTTTATAAGAGTAAGAGTATTCTAACAAAAGGACATTAAGCAGTAGGATAAAATGACCCTTATCTAAAAAAGAATGACAATTCAAGCTGAATCAAACAATTAAAAAGATATGCACTGGTACACTTTCTTCTAATCTAACAATATGGAAAAAATGGCTTTAAAAAAAATTCCTTGTTCCACCACCAAATCCTCTCAGTGTGGTTATCTTTAAAAACAAAACAAAAATCAGAGACTATGATATACTCTCATCTTCCAAACACAAGAAAACAGCAGCTTACTAAATCCTTACTGAAGCTTGAAAGGTAAGGATGCAGCAACTCTTGTCTTTCACTCAAAAGAATTTCCATTTTAGCTGTACCCAATCACATTCACTAGTTTCTATTCAGATGAGATGGTTACTTGATCTTATGCTTTTAGCCAGAGATCAATCAAGATAATCTACTAAAATCAAAATGGCATATTATTTAAATTAATAATCACTTTTGAGAAATAGCTCAATGGATTTCATATCATCTAGATTGATTTTTAAACATTAAACAACAGATGATTATTAATGGTGCAATATTAGAATACAAAATTTGGGGCAATCTGAAAACCTGTCAGTCGATATGATTACCATTTGAGAACATGTGGAGTTATTTCTTAGAGACAATGCCATGTTCCCTTATGTCACAAACCTGTTACTATGATAGGGAGGACAAACGCCTGCCATATAGTGCTATGCATCCTGTTACAGTGGGTTCATTCATATTTATAATACAATCTGTGATGTCGATGCAATCACTTTAGATCTCACTGTTATTTCAAACAAATCCATAACTGAGCAAAAAGGCAGGATGTTGACAAGAGTTAATGTGGGTTTTACACTGTTTACAATTGCTTTCTAATCTACTAAATGGCTGTGAAAATTGATGCACTGTTAGGGGTGCTTTTATATACTAGTACAGATAAAGAGCTGTTGTGTTGCAGTAATCTCTGTAATGCTAAATTGAATTTTCTACAGTGCTTTATGTTTTCTCCATTTGTATGTGATAAGTAGGCTCCTGATTTTATGCAAACCCTTAATAAAGAAACCAAAAAATCTTCTCATTTTATTAGCTAAGATGTAGTAATTGAGATGTCCAGGCTTGTAATTCTATCCTATTGTAAAATAAAACTTTTAATTGTATTTCAAACAGATTAAGAAATCACATCCCAGGAGATCTGGATTATCTCATTCTAAATCTCTGAATCATTTAACTTGACTAGCATGTGGCATATTAAGGCTATATAACCCAATGATAGCTGTAAAAATTCAGACACATCAATATGAAATATTATTAGTAATACCTCCTCATAGTACTCTACATTTTGACAGTAACAGGCAAGAGGGCAGAAAGGCTTTTCAAAGAAGGAATTGAAGTTCATGTACCAACATCTATAATTATGTGTGTGTGTGTGTGTGTGTGTGTGTGTGTGTGTATATATATATATATATATATATATATATATACACACACACAGTATATTTAAATATCACCACAAACAGGCAATGTGTGAGTGCCCATTATTCATCATAGCTACTAGGAGACTATATTGCCTCTTTGGCTGCAACAGACATGTACTGTAAACATGTGACAGATCTAAGAATCAATCCTCCCTTTCATGACTGTGACTCCTGTTTAAGGCTTACCAATGGAACAATCTGGAATCTGAGGTTTCACTTCCATACAAACTATGAATAAAGACTACCTTTTGATAAAAGCAAAGAACGACAAGCGTTCATGATGTTTAAAAACAACTTTAAATCACCCAACTAATTATCAACTACTTGTTTATTACACTAACCTTTTTATATTTACAAGAAAGGGGTTAGAAATAGTGAATGATTAGGCTTTCATTGTCAGATGTTAATTGTGCTTGTATTATAAAATGGTTACTTCTATATAAAATTTTGTTTAGAAATAAATAATGCCCCTGGCTTTTTTTTCTACTAATATTTTAAGTGCTGGTAGTCAAAGAAAGGAAAATTCTGTTATGTGTTGGTAAGAATTAAACACTTAGGAAAGTTCAATAAAGTACATTTGCACAAATATGCATAAACCAAAGAAAGCTTATTTTACGACTATTGAAACAGGGGCAGCATCTTTCAAAGATCTGTCTTCTTCCTTTTTATAGTTATCAATATATTTCATACTCTTACTGTTTTTCTCTCTACAAGTTATTGCACTGACATTTATAAAGTGCATCATTAAGAAAATTAAATAATTGGTTGTCTGATTACAATTTCACTCTGAGCCTAATATGGGGTTTTAAACTCTTTTCCCGTCTGCTGTCTCTGATTCCCTGTGATAAAGTGGTCTTTTCAAGGACTTAAAATAACTTAAAGTGATGTCTTTCTAATGAAGGAACACAGGACTATTTTACTGCCTCAAAACAACTAATAAAAGAAAAGGAGAAAAAACAAAAGTACTAACAACAAACTTTCTATGACAACCTGCTACATCTGGAAATCAGAACTTTAGAACACAGCAGTTATTGAAGCAACTTGACTATGAAAATAATATTTAATGATACTAAAGATAACAAAGCACCAGCAAATATTCCTTTTATCTGTCTTTCTAAAATTTGTCTTGAAAACATTATGGAATGAATATGCAAAAAACAAGTGTTGCTAAATTAGTGCATAAAAAAGTATTGTAATTGTATATTTTGACAAAAAGAATAGCACAATAAGCCATATTCCTGCTTTCCTTAAAAATAGGAAGTAAGTAATATTCTTATTTCCTTAAATCAGCTTGAAGCAATTTATTTCCTATGAACAACACAAATACTACATGGCAAGGACTAATAGGCCTAAGAGAATTAGGTTGGCATGGTAAAGAGGTCCCCAACAGTGCTCGCAAGTATTCACTGAGGCAAAATGACAAAAATAATGATTCCTGAAGCTAAATTTATACAAATTTAAAATTACCATATGTTCTTTTCTTGGGGATGTTAAAATATTCTTATTAAAAGTAAAATATATGTGTAACAGAGAAAGACAAATATTATATGATATCACTTATATGTGGAATCTAGAAAATAATACAAATGAATCTATATACAAAACAGAAACAGACACAGACATAGAAAACAAACTTATGGTTACCGAAGGGGAAGGTGGGAGGGAGGGGAGGGTAAACTAGGAATTTGGGATTAACAGATACAAACTACTACACATTAAATAGATAAGCATCAAGGATTTACTGAATGGCATAGGGAACCATATTCAATATCTTGTAATAAACTATAATGAAAAATAATCTGAAAAAAATATATATATATAACTAAATCACTTTGCTGTATACCTGAAACTAACACATTATAAATCAACTGTATTTCAATAAAAAAAAGAAAAAAATGAAATATAGGTGACTACAAAGGGTCATTTTTCTATTCATTCATTCATTCAACAGTTAGTAACTAAACTCCTATTTTTGGTCAGGCTCTATTCTAGAAAGAACAGACAGCAAAACTGAAAAGGTTCCTGCACTCATGGACCTTGAATTCTGGGGGAAGGCAGTGGGTAGGCTCACAAGACACAAACAAAACAAGTAAATACATCATATGTCAGAGGGTGGTTGGCATAATGGAGAAAAGGGCAAAGTAAATGCACTGAGGGTTGGGGTGGCTATTTTACAAAGAATGGTCAGAATAACTTTCTCAGATCAAGAGAAAACGGAGCGGTGATCTGCAGGAAAACAGAAGGAGCATGCATAATTTTGGAAGGAAAAACATTCCAAGCAGAAGGAACAGCAGGTACAGACTAACGTGTTCTAGGGGTAGCAAGGTGGCTGGGTCAGCTGACAAGTAAGCCAGGGCAGGAGCAGCAGAAATGAGGTCAGAGACATGAGGAGGGTGGATGGTTTGGCTTTGTAGGTCTCTTATCCTACTGGAAGGTTTTCAGATGAAGAGCATCCAATCTGACCTACACTTGAACAAGCTCACCCTGGCTGCTGTGTTCAGAACAGACCAGAGGAGGACGAGGGTGGAGTCCAGGAGGCCAGTTAAGAGGGGATTCCAATAATCCACGTGACAGATGATGTGACTAGATTTGCTCTCCTTCCTAAGAGATCCAGAGAAAACATGAGATGTCGATTCAACAGCAATCATTTTAATAGACTTTTAAATTTATTTCCCAGCATCCCACTCTTTTGAGGAATTCTTTTAGGCAGAGACTGGTCTTAATTCCAGGTTTCTGTTAGAAAGTGATTTCAGTCATCCACTCCATCTCAATCTGTAGCTGGACTTTCTCCAGGGAAGCAGAGCCCGCTGGGCAGTTAGTGACCTTGCACTGACTGCTGGAGCGGAATTAGAATGATGGCCTCACTTGGATTTTCTTTTCTTTTTTTTTTTGATGCAGACCATTTTTTAAAGTCTTTATTGAATTTGTTACATTATTGCTTCTGTTTTATATTTTAGTTTTTTGGCCATGAAGCACGTGGGATCTTAGCTCCCCGACCAGGGATCGAACCTGCACCCCCTGCATTGGAAGGTGAAGTCTTAACCCCTGGACCACTGGGAATTCCCTCACTTGGATTTTCTAATCTCTAAATTGGATGGAAAGAGCTATTCTTTTTCTTCCTTTTCCTTCCAAACTTCTTGCTATATCCTTGCTGCCCCTAAAGTCATATGGCTTCTTCACTTCTTTTACCCTGTGATCCTCTGAGTTCCAACCTCACATTCTCTCTGTCAACCTTAAATGTTGGCACTTTCTTCTAGAGAGCTCACCTATGCCCATGGTTTCAGCTGTAGGTTTTTGGCTCCAAACTTTACACCTCTATGCTAAACACTTTTCTGAGTTGCAGATATCAGTTTCTATCTGTGTATAGAATGCCACCTTCTCCTTCTTCAAATTCCTCATGTCTAAAAGCAGACTTATTTTCCCCCTGGGAGAAACACCTGCTCTTCCTCCTTACCTTCACATTTTTGTTTAGTGGTACTGCCATTTTCCTGCTTAGCCACTTACAGTAGTTCTATCCTGGGGAAGGACAAAGGGGAGGGAACAGGAATTCTAACAGCATATTTCTCTACAACAAATTGTCTGCTTCCCTTTTATCCAGCAATCACTCAGGTAGAACTCTTTGTAATAGTAGCCAGATATTTTTCTGGCAGGAGCTTCTTGTTTTGGAGAACCCTAGAAAAGAGGGAGCCATGTGTGTGTGTAGGGGTGCACACACAGGTACACACAAATTCCTTTGTTAGGCCACAGTGATATTTTGGCTGACAACTGTCCACAAAGAAAGTAGTATTGGAAGGTGTGGCAGATACAGTGCTCACCAAATATTCCATGTGCATTCGTACATTCCCCGGAATGCTTTGCAATTATGTTGGGGTCATGTGACTAGTTTTGGTCTCTGAGTATGAGTTGAAGTGATGTGTGTCACATTGGGGATGAGGCAGTTAAGAGCCAAAGTGTCTCCTCCTTTCCTCCTTCCCTTCGGCAGAGACTGTGGTCTTCCAGAGAGTGTAGCTACATGATGGAAGGAGGTCTCCTAACCTACGCTGGACCTCATGTGGAGAGAAATAAACTTGTACTGTGTTAAGTCAATGAGATTCCAGGGTTTGTTTGCTATGACAGTTAAGTCATCATTACCCTGACTAATAAAGATTGGGTACCCTTGGTAAGTCAACCTTAAAGGTGAAATAGATTATTTTAGTACTCGTGTCATTCTAAAATTTGTCTAAAATCTTAATTTCCATTAATATTTCCTTCTGGTATCATCTTTAGGATAATGAGCCCAGAAATTTCTTTACTTAGTAAAGGAAGTTACCCAGATCAAGTTTCAAGGCTATATATCTTTTATTCTAGTATTGAGGGATTTGGTAAGTAAGTCTTTGCTAACATTACATTGACTCTCTCGTTTTCTCAAATGTGTGTGTGTGTGTGTGTATGTGTGTGTGTATATATACACATATTACTTAGCCTCTGCCTTCTAGTCCAAAAAAATCACACTTAAAAATTGCTCTTGTCCTTCTGTTCATATTAGTTGCTTTATTCCATTGAACCTATCTTGAGGTGTATCAGACCTACAGATACTAAATGTTTGCAATATAGCTATAATAAATTTCTGTTTCTGGACTTTTTTGGGTGAAATTTTGACTGAAGGTAACTCCTGGATGTCAATTAGATGTCCCCTCACAGTCATCTCTGAAATCTCCGTTTCTCCTCTAACGTCTGAATTAGGTGCCTCTCCAGGGTCTCTCACAGCCCTTTAGCAAGGGGATGGGAACAGTTATCACATTACAGCACAAATGCTTGATTATCTATCTGTGTCCCAAAACTGTAACCTATGTGAGGTCAGATACCAAGTTTGTCTTTCCAGTACTTAATATAGGGCCAAGATTATAACTGAAGCTCAATAAATATTTGCTCCCGCACTGAATAGATTAAGGAAAATTATTTTTGAATTTTTAAGCTAGTTCAAGACCACCACCTTGGAACATGACTTCTTACTGTGGGGATTATTAGCTTTTTCTTAAGGAGAAGATTCATAACTTTAATCAGATTTTCAGAGGAATCTGGGTACTCTTCAAAAAGGGAAAACGCCACTGCCTTAAAGTCACACACACATGCGTGCGCACGCACGCATGCACACACACACACACACACACACAGGCATACATACACAGGACTCTCGATGACCGGCCCTGTGTTGTTGCATTTGC
Organism: Balaenoptera physalus; assembly: GCF_965194825.1. NCBI lineage: Eukaryota > Metazoa > Chordata > Mammalia > Artiodactyla > Balaenopteridae > Balaenoptera > Balaenoptera physalus. Next base: position 49,115,882 of record NC_138899.1, on the reverse strand, counting down.
CCATTTCAACACTCACTGCCCACCTCCACAGAGCTGCCTGGGCCTCCCTGAGGACACTCACCAATTTATTGACTCTTTCCTACTGGAAAGTTTTGTGTTCTCTAAAACCTCTGATATTTGACCAAGAACTGTCTTTCTCCAGATTATTTATAAAAGTGTTAGGTAAGCCTAGAGCTAATATCAATCCCTGAAGAGACCTAGTCCTTAAACTTCTCAACCTTTTCTTCTTACCTTTTGTTTTCCTTGTCTAAGAAAGTTCCTTTACCATAATTAATCCTCTCATTCAACCTCAGCGAATGAAGATTCATATTTATTTTCCCATCTTGGCTGTAGGAATTACATATTTACACATCATTGAGCAGGAAGACAATATATAACACTCAGGCATCCTTCATTTTAATATCTTCATTTGTCAGGAGAAGAAATGCCTTATCCTTCTAACCAGATATCTTCCTGTCCCCTAACATACAATATACTGAAGAATAAGCTATTTATAATTTTAAAAATCCATGCTTAATTAATTGAATGTGGTTATTTTCAATCTTTAAAATAGAAAACAAAACGTAAGAATTTAAAAAATGAATAACTATATTGATTTTCTTGCTAGTTATTACATTCACAGTGTGGAATAGTTGTTATTTAAAAAAAACTTATGCTAACAAGGCTTGATCATATCCTAGGGACTAGGGGAAAAGGATTTCTGAAAGCCAACCTGAAAACAAACACACACTTTCCCTGACTCTTCACACTGCATATTTAGTGGCACACTTATGATAGCATCACGTGACTGCCAGTCAGTCACTCTTAGGAAGTATTTTTTTAATTAACAACAGAAGAAAAACCAAAGCTAATTTTTAAGGCTTAAGATTTCCCCCACCCCTTAATACTGTAAAACTTAATAAACAGAAACCTCACTTAAAATTGAGTTGGGAGGCCAAAGGGGGAGCTCGCATACCCTTTGACGATAGCAGAGCTCAATAGGAAGAAGAAAGACTACCTTTCTTGCCTGGCAAGGACTCAGACAATGAGAGACTATTACAACTCAGCCAAGGAAAAGCCACTATACCTCAAATTCTCAAATCCTCAAATCCTCACATAGACTCTTTGTTTACTATAGCCCTCCCAGTTTCCTTTCCCTTTTTAAAAGAGTCCTCTCCTTGCTGTGTGGGAACTTGCACATGGCTTGCCATGGTTGCAAATCCTGAATTACAATTCTTTATTGATCCCGAACAAACCCATTTTTGGTGGAGAAATAACTGGCAGTCTATTTATTTTAGATCAACAATATGAAGTGAGTAAACAAAACATAAAAATGTAAACATAAGGCATATGTCAGAAATATTATGGGTTTGGTTACAGACTACTGCAGTAAAGCAATAAAGGAAGTCACACAATTCCTTTGGTTTCTCAGTGCATATACAAATTATGTTTACACTATACTGTAGTCTATTTAAATGTGATAGCATTATGTCTTAAAAATGCACATACCTTAATTTAAAAATACAACATTGCTAAAAAATCATCATCTGAGCCTTCAAGTGAGTGGCAGTAACATCAAAGATCACTGATCACAGATCACCATAACAAATATAATCATAATGAAAAATTTGAAATACTGAGAGAATTACCAAATGTGACACAGAGACATGAAGTGAGCAAATGGTGCCAATAGGTTTGTTCTATGCAGGGTTGCCACAAACTTTCAATTGGTAAAAAAAAAACCCCAAAAACCAAAAAGCCAAAACACACACAAAAACACAGCGTCCGTGAAGCACAATAAAATGAGGTACGCCCATATATTCTTTATCTCTAGATAAACTTTAAAAAGTCTATCAAGGCTTCAAAGCTTTACATGCTCGGCCCCCCTTTGCTTCTTTGACCTAAATCTTCTCTCTCCCAGATAATCCCTCCATCACATACCAGGCCCCTTGATGTTTTTAAAAAAATGCCAGCATACTCCAGCCTCAGGACCCTGCCTTCAATCTTCTTGTCTTCTCCATCTGCAAAAGCCACCTACTCCTTCATCTCCTTCATGTCTATCCTCAAATATTGCTCTTAGGGAGGCCTTCCCTCTTTTCTTTCTTTAAAACCATATACCTCCTCATGTCCCCACTACCAATATTTAGCATTCTCTATCCCTTTTCCTACTTAATCTTCAAAAAAATATTGCTTCTGACTCCTTTCCTCTCCTCCTTCTGGGGTTCTAATTACATACATGTAAACCTGAGCTGCCAATATGGCAGCCACAGCCACATGGAGAGTCTAGAATGAGATGTGGCCAAGTGTAAAACACACATTGATTTCAAAGACTTTGCATGAATAAAAGAAAGTGAGGTGTCTGATTAACAATATTTTCATATTAATTACATGTTGAAATAATATTTTATTAAATAATGGATCAAATAAAATATATTTTTAAATTAATTTCAACTCTTTAAGTTAATATGTATTCTGCCATCTTATGTCTATTAGACAGTGCTGTTAAACATTTTTGGGTGTCTCATGTTCATTACATTTTTTCTCCTTTTTTTTCCTCTCTGTGTTCCTGATTGGATATTTTCTAATGACCTGTCTTCTAGTTCACCAATTCTGTTTTGTCTATATTGACATTTTAACCATCATTTTACCCATCAACTTGTTTTCATATTCTGTATTTTTCAACACTAGAATTTCCATTTAATTCTTTTTATAGATTCTAATTCTTCAGCAAAACACTCCATCTTCTTATCTATTTTTCTTTTCCTTTATTTTCTTGAATATTTTAATCTCATTTAAAGTCCTTGTCTAATAACTCTAATGTCTGGATCATCTGTGTATCTATTTCTAGTGTGTGTGTGTTCATACATCCTTATCTCTTGTCATACCTAGAAACATTTTATTGCAATCTATATGTTAAGTATATACTTATGCCCTGATGATAATGCTTCTCCCTGAGGGTTCACACTCTCCTCTCCTAGGAAGAATGAGTGAGTGACTACCTTAGGATTCACTCAATCAGGGACTGAACTGACCCCAGCCTAAGCTGTAGTTTTAGTAAGACTCAGTCTACTCTGATTTCCCCAGTTCCTAGGGCATTGCCCTCTAGAGTTTTTGAATGATAGCTGGCAGGTTGTGATGTCCTCAACAAGGTATTTTCTGCTTAGACTTTTAGTCTCCTGCAACTCCTGGCCTCCCACAGCTTTGGAATACAGTAAACGTCACAAAGTGGAAACTGGCTCTGTGCTGAGGACCTTCCAGGCTCCCTTTCTGCCAGTCCAGCACCACACAACTGCCAGAACTTGGCTGGTTTTGCTGCTCTGAAGTAGCCGCCCTCTTTCTGGGGTGAAGGCAAGATTCCCAGCCTCCAGTCTCCAGCCTTAGGGATGATGACCTGCCACCAGCTTCACCCTCGCCCAGAAGCAGAGGTTTGCTTTATTATTTTTTCCAGAGCACACTTCACCATCTAACACACTATATATTTTATTTTCTTATTTTATCACCTTCTCTCTTCAGTAGAATGTATCCTCCAGGAGAACTGGAGTTTTGTTTATTGTTTTACATCTGCATCTTCAGTTCTCAAAATACATGGAAAGAATAAAAGAATGAATTTGTGACCACTGCATTGGTAAGATAAGAGAAGGCTGAATAAAAGTGATTCTTGGGCTTCCCTGGTGATGCAGTGGTTGAGAATCTGCCTGCCAAGGCAGGGGACACGGGTTCGAGCCCTGGTCTGGGAAGATCCCACATGCCATGGAGCAACTAGGTCCGTGAGCCACAACTACTGAGCCTGCGCGTCTGGAGCCTGTGCTCTGCAACAAGAGAGGCCGCGATAGTGAGAGGCCCGCGCATTGCGATGAAGAGTGGCCCCCACTTGCCGCAACTAGAGAAAACTCTCGCACAGAAATGAAAACCCAGCACAGCCAAAAAAAAAAAAAAGTGATTCTTAAGTAAAGATGAACTGATTTACCCTTCCAAGAAATATTCATTCTACCAAAAAACCAAAATGTACTTTCTTGGCATGATAAGAGAGCAACCATGAATCATTAAACCTCTGAGGACCCTGATTAACAACAACCCCTTCAAAAGTTCCTGTGGGAAGTTATACTCTCACTCCCTTGATGTCCTTCTGATTCTGCTCAGAAGAATCTGTCAATTTTTCTATAATGACCTTCAGGGCCAGCAGCATCTTAATTTTCAATGGTGGCAAAACATTTTCCCCTTGAAAGTAGGTTTAGCTTTAGAAAAAAAAAAATAGAATCCCTTTGGAGTGAGGTTTGATGAAAAAGGAAACTCATAAAATCATTTCTGATCAGTGAGGGAAGACTGTGTGGTAAACGGGAATTCTTTTTTTTTTTTTTTTTTGGAGTTAAGTTTTATTTGGGGCAAAATGAGGACTGCAGCCCGGGAGACAGTGTTTCAGATAGCTCTGAAAAACTGCTCCTGGCAATTCTTGTGTGGTTTGTAAACTGGCTCTGAAGGCAATTTCAAGAAACTGGAAAATTCACAAGAGTGAAAATACTGTTGAAATAAGTATTTTAGTGTTTTGTTTCATTAGTTTAGTCCCATGGTTAAACATATAATTTTCAAAGTATACAATGCCCATTGGAAGATAAGAATTAAGAATACACAGAAGAACTAAAATATTAAGAATACAGAGAAGTCTAGATATTGTTATGGTAGATGAAATTATTTAGAGTTCACAAAACCTTTACTAGATATCGTGGTGATCATTTCACAATGTATGCAAATGTCAAATCATTGTGCAGTACACCTGAAACTAACATAATATTGTATATCGATTATATTTCAACTAAAAAAAAGGATTGAGCAAAACAAACAAACCAAACACCCCACAAAAAAACCAAACAAACAAAGTCTGTATGTCCCAGCTTAGAATGCAACACTTTTCTGTGCTAGTGTCACTAAACAGGTCTCTAACAATTCTATTCTGTGTTTCATGAGGCTGAACTGTGTCCATACTGTTCATAGGTTTCCTTACAGTTAATATTTTTGTTATCCACTTAGATACAAGTGTGCATGTATTTTTTACATCTTACAGTTCTGAATCACTCTCAAAGTTAAACTTAATAACACATATTTTAAAAAAAGTAAAGAAATAAAGCCACCTCTTCCCAACTTCAATTGAGGAGTTACTAGATCAAACAGAGAAGAAGAAAGAAATGAGAATCATTAAGAACATGAGTAAAATACAAACTATGAAGCTGAAAGTTGGCTGCAAATAATGGTGCTTAAGTTACTTCAATATATTTTCTTAATATACTTTGAAGAATGTTTTGATATTTTAATTTATAAACTATGAGAAGACCCAAAATGAAGAGATACTCAAAAGTGTCCAAAGCCACACACTACCACTTTAAGAGGCTATTTCTTTTGTTACCTAGATTCTTGAACAAAATAAGCTTTAGCTGTGAGAGATCTGTTACTAATACAGGAAATAAAGTAGCCCCCTGAGAGGTCACATCTCTTCCTTCTCCTCCTTCTCTCTCCTGTTAGTCATTCTCAGATTACTATCGATAATTTAGATTAGTCATATGAGCATTTTTGGACAGTAAGAGAGTTAAATTGATTTCTTCAAATTGAAACTACCAACAAAAATATTAATATTTTATATTAATAACATTTTCTATGGGAATATGTTGATTGAGAAGAATTGACACATACATATAAAGGGAAGGAAGTAATTATGATTCTATTATTAGCAGTTATTGTGGAAATGATTTCAGAAAATGGTTATATCCATCTGTCTGAGAAAACAGACTTTAACACAAAATGAAGTCATATTCATTACATGAAAAAAATGATCAGAACCTGGTAGTAAAGCCAGCTAAATGTGTTTCTACCAAGCTCAGAGTTTAAGTTTTCATGCATTTTTAAATGTTTCTGGTCTCAAAACATTGAACAGCTGACAATTTCCCCCAAGAGAACAATACCTTGAGGAGAAAGGCAATTAGAATATGGATTGACCAGCAATCAGTAATCATTACTTGGTACATTAAATGTAGTACACTGGCACCTGGTTAAGTAATTTAGAAACTGGTTAAATATCTGGAAAACAGGGCTTTCTCAAGTTAACTGTGAAAGCTCAGAGAAATAAAATGGACTTTCTCACAGTTACAACATATCAGGAAGAAAACTGCTGAATAAGGCTTTAGAAAGTTAAAATTGGGTGAACACATTAAAGGCAATTGGACTTAAAGGGATTGAAGTAAAAATCTGGTATTTCTGGAAAGCTTAAATACCCCACAGTTTACAACTTAAAAGAATGGATGATATATTTCATATCAAGGTTTAATATTTCCATGAAGGTAGTTTAAATAAACTGTACAATTCAGAAAAAGCTTTTCATAAAATTCTTAAACTAGAAGAGAAGAAATGAAAATTACTTTTAAACCAGTGAGACAAGAACTTCCACAAACTCCCTTCACTGGTGACATCTTTCCACCTACCTCACTGTCCCACACACTCTACCTTCCCTCCCATTTCCACCCATGAACTGTCCGAGCTCTAACAGGGCCAACCCATCCCCTGCAACCCAGACCGCACAGCTTCTCATTCAAGGACAAGACTCCAGCGACCCACTCACCATTTTCTAACACCATCAATTTCTCCCCACGTCATTGGATTCTTCTCTTTAGCAAACAAACGTGCCACTGTTTCTCTCATCTTAGAACAGACAAATGCCCTTTCCTGGACCCCAATTCCTCCTCAAACTACCGACCCATTTTTCTCCTTCCTTTTATAGCAAACCTCCTAGAAAGAGTTATCTATAATCTCAGTTTCTAGTTCCTCTTTTGAACCCATTTCAATCAGGTATCCGTCCTACCCACTGCACAGTCACCTCCATGATAATAAATCCAACCGTCACTTCTCAGTTCTCACCTTACTTGACCCCTCGGCAGTAGTGGACACAGGCGTCACTGCCTCCATCCTGAGATCACCTTCCTTTGGCTTCCAGGACATCAGAATGCTTCGTCTTCCTGCTCAGTGTTCTGACGTGTCTCCTCCTCATCCTGAGACCTTAATGTTAGCCAGTCCCAGCGCTCAGGCCCTGAACATTATCTTTCTGCCCACACTTATTTCCAAAGTCAGCTACTCAGTCTCATTGTTTAAATACCATTTGCCTACTGAGAATTCCCAAATTTATACCTCCACAGGCCCGACCTATATTTGGAATTTATGCTCTGAATATTTTAAAGATGTATTGTTTTTATAATCTCCCCCCACCTCCCATGCTGCCTTTCTTCTGGATTAAGAAAAAAAAAAAAAGGACTCTATTTATTGTGGACAATCAAAAACTAATTTAGGGCTTCCCTGGTGATGCAGTGGTTAAGAATCCACCTGCCAATGCAGGGGACACGGGTTCGATCCCTGGTCAGGGAAGATCCCACATGCCGCAGAGCAACTAAGCCTGTGCACCACAACTACTGAGCCTGTGGTCTAGAGCACATAAGCCACAACTACTGAGCCTGCACACCACAACTACTGAAGCCTGCACACTTAGAGCCCATGCTCCACAACAAGAGAAGCCACCGCAATGAGAAGCCCCTGCAATGAGAAGCCCGCGCACCGCAAGGAAGAGTAGCCCCGCTCGCCGCAACTAGAGAAAAGTCCAGGCATAGCAACGAAGACCCAACGCAGCCAAAAGTAAGTAAATAAAATAAATTTATTAAAAAAAAAAACTAATTTAAAAGTGCATTCATTCAAAAAACCTTTATCGACATGTATGATTTTCTGAGGGCTATAAAAATGAATAAATCACCTGTTCTCCCATAACCTAGGTCTAACTATATTCAGACACATACAAATTCATTAAAGTCTATGAAGAAATAAAGAGGATCTATGCCCATTTGAAACAAAATAGTAACTAATAAAATGTTTTTAAATGAGCATATAATTTTGTGCTCTTTCATATTTTTATTGAATAACTTTTATTTCTGAGTGAGCCTGTAATTTTATAGAAGCATTAGTTTAACATGATTCACTTTTATTAAGCTGGTCTTTTTGAAAAATAACAGACGGATGACAGAAAATTTGTGCTTTAAAAAATTACAGTATATCTGTAAACATCTTATTACAGACTTCAAGGAAAAAAATCCTTCATTATTGTTATTTCAAATGTACTCTCTACATTTAAAGTTAGTTTAAAAAATGACACAACACATGATAATCAAAACTGCAATTTGAAAAAGGTATGCAATTTAAAACATGGAAGGAGATTGGGGATATAATAATAAAATGGTGATTCAACTCTCAAAAAAGTATACAATCCAACTTCTACTGAATTTGAACTCAATCCTTATCCAATTATTGCTAAACAAACAAGGGTGAAGGAATAATAAAGAACTTGTTCAACTAACAACATGGTTAAAAACATGGGGTGTGAATGCTGGCTCTGTCTCTTCCAAGTTGTGTGAGCATGGGGCAGTCTAAGCTTTAGTTTATCTGTAAAACGAAGATAAGGCTGGCTCTCATCTCATGACAGTGATTACTAATTAAGATAATACATGTAAATACCTTAGCACAGTGTCTGATCTATAAACTAAGGACTTAACAAATATTAGCTATTATTACCATTATATTTAATTTCTTAAATTTGTTTACTACATCTTGTTTTTTTTCCTAAGAAATTTTTTTTCACCAGAACTATTCAAATGAACAAGTAACAAAAATAATTAAAACAAAGAGAATATTCACACTGAGCTCTGAATTCTGCCTGAAAGTTTTTAAGCAATACAGTTCATTACAGAGAACAAAGCTATACTTTGAAATCAGTTTGTTCTGTCAAAAAGACAAAATGCTCAGAGGATGTAATTGAACGACCATAATGCACCCTGGCCAAGAAGTGGGGCTTTAACTTGCTCTTTAAAGTACATTCAGGTGAGCACTGTTCTTTCCATTTTAATAGAGACTTCCCCCCCATCTGAAGTAGATAGTTGTTGTATACTTTTAAGTCACTTTGTCAGTGTTCTTGAACTGTGAAAGTAATTCAGTGTTGAACTCATAAAATATACTCTCCAAGGTCCAAGTTTAAGTGAGCACAGTGATTTGTTTCTTAACAATAGAGCCCAACTAAATTTAAAAACTCCTTTGTACTGGACAGTCCTTGAAGCTTTGAGCACCTTTCTTTTCCACAGCTCTTCTGAGCAAAGCAGCCAAGGACAGTTTTTGTGCCTGTAACCAACTATCGCCACCCCCTCACCTCTCATGATCAAAGTCTCTACCCATGCCTCCATTCCCACCACACGTTCCCACTGCCTCAACGATTCCCTTTCCTGCTATCACGGCCACCACCATTACCCTTATACCACTCCTCATGATCGATATGAATAAATTAAGCCCTTTACTTACATTATTCCATTTAATCCTCAGAACGACTTGAGATGTGTTGTTTTATAGATGAGGAAATCGAGGCACAGAGAACTTAAGAATAGTTTTTGGCCTATGTTCATGTATTTGGTGAATGAGAAAGCCAGAATTTAGATCAAAGTTTTAATAACTACAAAGCACATGTTCTTACCATGGCCTAGTGTATCATTGGCACAGAGCTAATGGTAAAAAAATATTTGTTGCCTGAATGGATAAATAAAAGTTGCCACGCTTTGGGTCATGAAGCAGTGGTAATGGTTCACTGGACAACTGGCAGGAGATGCTGACCGACAGGATATTCTAGACTTGATATTATCTAGCTCACGCTGTAAATTCCTTTTGTGGGACAACGAAACACATAGAGAGGGGCACACATAGTATAGGAACACTAAAAGGACAAGAGAGAAGGCAGTGGGTTAGAGTCATAAAGTCAAGAAAACCATAAGCCAAAAAGGTAAAAAGCATTATATCTGCTGGTAGTAACAACAGCGGCAGAGACAGGACATTTGGATGGCACAGCACCCTTGGGGCAATGGCAATAACCTGAACATCATTCTGTACTCCAAGTGGCTGACTGATGCGGAGGCTGCCAGCGTGCTCTTTCAAACTCTTTCTGGTTCCTCTTTTGCCAACCAAGCACCAATCCTTTCCTCAGAATACAACAATTTCATCCATCTACTCAAGTCAGATGTTTATTCCCCACATACAATCCCGTATCGTGTTCTGTATTTTCTCTCTATCCTCACTGCTTCAGTTCTGGTCGAGCCCACCACTATCTCCTGTCTGGATCACGGCAAGTTCCAGCCAATCTCCATCCATTCTCCACGTGGCTGGCCTTCCAGCCCCACCTTCTGCACTTGGCTAGGACTTACTCACCTCTCATTTAAAACACTTTCTTTGGGGAAGCTCACCTTCAGAGTGGGGTTGGTCTTCCTGTTAGTGGGTCTTTTGACACTCGCTATTTTTCTACACTTGTCACACTGACTTAGAATTACTTGTTCAATTTAACAAGTCTCTGTTTCTAGATCACAGCCTCCTTGAAGACAATACTGTGTTTGTTTTGTTCAGTCCTATACTCCAAGTACAGTGCCTAACGCAGAAGAAGTATACAATAAATATTTGCTTAATAAATACTGATGACTATTTCTTCATGTAATACATCATTTGCAGTATCCTGAAGGTCTCTGTTTCTAGAAAGCTAAAAAAAAAAAACACTCAAGGTATGATCTGAAAGTGTTTACAAACAGAACTAGAAACTAGCCCACCTCCATGGAGGACTGACATCATGCATGTACTGTGCAGAGTGATCTGGGATGGGGAAGGGGTGGGAGGTAGACTTCCTTCAGTACCTAAAGGGAAACCACTGACAATCTTTAAGTGGTAGAATGACCTGATCAGATCTGTGTTTTAGGTAGAAAAATTTGGTGGCAGTGGATGGACTAAGGAGTGTTAAGACTTGAAGAAGGAAGAGCAGCTGGGGTGCAATTAGAACACTACAGGTGAGAGGCTTTTTTAATGGCAGAGACAGCCTCCCATATGGCCATGTGTTTTAGTTCTGACAGAGAAGTCAGTTAAAGGATTGTTGGGAAAGATTTTTCCTTCCTGAAAGCAGAGACTCAAAAGAAGAGATCCCTTTCCCAGACCCTGATGTCTCTGGACATGGCTGTGTGTGGCTGTGATGCCAGTTACCGTGCAAGCATAAATTGATGAGCCCAAGAAAAAACAGCCATGGAGAGCAAAGAGGAAGGTTTAAAAGAGTCCAAATCCTTGATGACGTTGTTGAAGGCTTTATAAAAATTAAACTAAAAATAAGTTTTACTTTAAAAAAAGAGTTGAGGGCTTCCCTGGTGCCGCAGTGGTTGAGAATCTGCCTGCCAATGCAGGGGACACGGGTTCGAGCCCTGGTCTGGGAAGATTCCACATGCCGTGGAGCAACTAAGCCCGTGAGCCACAACTACTGAGCCTGCACCCCGCAACAGGAGAGGCTGCGACAGTGAAAGGCCTGCGCACCGCGATGAAGAGTGGCCCCCACTTGCCGCAACTAGAGAAAGCCCTCGCACAGAAACGAAGACCCAACACAGCCAAAAATAAATAAATAAATTAAAACAAAACAAAACAAACACACACAAAAAAAACAGTCGAGATCTTAAACCTCTGAGGGACAAAGATCTTGTCCCTCTTCCTCCAATAAGATGTCATATCCTCAACTTTACCTTCACAGGGCTCTTTCCACTCATCCCATCCAAATCAGTTAGGATGCTCCAACTTCAAGAGACACATTACTTATTAAAGTGACTTAAATAAGAGGTGTATTTATTATCTCAGTTATCAAGAAATCTCAGCTTTCTTGGCTTCATGAGACGGCTGACTGGGGCTCTCAGGGAGCTGGCTGGGGTATGGAGAGCATGAAATCCCATTTTCTAACGTGTAACATACAGCTCAATTTTATACGAAAAGTGAAAAAAAATAAGTATTCTACTCATCAAAAAAACTCTCCAATTAAATTCCCCTTCCCCCAAATACAATAAGAAAACAGGGAGACAAATGAGGAGGGGCAGTACTGATATAATTTTCTTTCTTTTAATGAAAACTTCTTATAAACTGAGATGCTTATGTACCAGCAAGTAGGATAGAGCCTATTTCCCCCTTTATCTATCTATATGAGGCATATGGTTGTTTTCCTTCCTTTCATCCATCCAATATTTGCTACTGTTCATCATATAACCATCGATTATTTAGATGTTAATGAGAGCACATCATTTCCTCTGCCCTCAAAGAATTATTCAGAATTCACTGAAGACATTAAGAAGACATCACAAATTATCTGCTTAGCAAAGTTCCCAGCACATGGTAGGCAATCAAATATTTGTGTAATGCATCTGTTCTCTAGCATAATATTTGTGAGGGTTCTGAAACTTTGTGAAGGTAAAATCTTCAGGTTACAACATCTGATTAGAGGAGAGGGTGAGGAAATAAAACACTAGAAGGTACAATTTTGAGCGTTGGAAGGTCTTTACTAGATACAAAACCCACTCCTTCATATAAACCTCAATTTCTTCATAACATTCCTGCAAAACAACAATTCTGCCTGTGCTTGAATCTTACAACTGGTAAAGAGGTCGTTCCATGCTAAGGGAGGTCAGCCTGTCATTATACAGTCCTGACTGTTAAAATGGTCTTCTTTAGAGTGAGACAAAATCTGTTCCCCAGTTAACTGAGAGGAAATTCCCATAGTCTGTCCCAATTATGGCACTTTCAAGAAAAGTAGTGGAGGTTTGATGGAATTAAGAGTGACCTAGTGACACAAGACGAGGTAAAACTTTGAACAAGTCCTATAAACAATCTGAGACTGATGTTCTCTTTATCTAAGATGAGAATGATAACCTTCACCTGCCACATTCATTGTAAAAAGTAAATGAGATAACATAAGTGAGCACACACAGTGCTTGCTGGCATGTAAGCATTTTTTAAGGTGTGCACAAAGATAGTATGACACCACTGAGCACTTCTAAAGATTACTCTTTGCAAAAGGATGAGAGTAAGTGTTCAAAAACTACACTGTAAAGTGGACCAGCCATATTAATATCAATTAGATTTAAAATCTTAATGTACAGTTATGTCATTTACCAAACAACCTCAGTTATATATGACAAGCAGTGGGTTATAATGTCTACAGCCATATTAGTCTCTTGATGAAAATTTTTATATTGAAATGCATAAATATTCGTGATTCCACTTTTCTTACATTCACAGGAATAATGCTGGACTTGGACATCCAAGAAATGTTAATTCAAAAGCGATGATAATGAAGATGATGTCGACAACAAAAATACAGGTACCTCTCATGGAGAAGTGCTCTGTGCCAGGCAACATACCAAACTCTTCACATCTAAATAGCTTTAAGTGCTCACAGAAACCTTCTGAAGTAGATATTATTATTAACATTTCCATTTTATAAATATGATACTGAACCTAAGATAGCTTAATTAACTCAAATAAGGTCACACTATAAGTGGCTGAGGCTGAATTTGAAACCTGGTCTTTGATGTTATATTCCCTCTATTGGTTCCTTAACACATAAAATAAGTGGGTCTGACAGAATTATTATAAAATATATTCACTCACTGAATTCTGTTTTAAATGAGATTATCTACCAATAGGGGAATACGTGACTACTTTACATTATTATATCATCTCTCCTTTATAACTGTGACTAGTGACTGGTGTGCCTATTAAAAAAATAAAAGGTAATACTAATAAAAACATTCTAATTTAATTTTTTAAAAAAATTTTGTACACTGGAGTAACTCTCACAAAATGCACCCAGAAACACAGAACGGTATATATCAAGCACGTATGTAATATTTTCAAAACCACTGACAAGATATATTCAAAAGCTCTGCAACATAACAGTCCAGGAGGGTTGACATTTTAAATAGTAATCAAAATACAGGATCAACAAGGGCTGGTATAATTTTAGAAAAACACTGCTTTAGAACTACTCTGAGTTTGCTGTGAAACAATTAAAACTCTTAAACATCATTTAAATGTTAAAAATTTATAATATATGGGGTACAATTTTTAAATTTTCAATTTTTAATCTATATGCATTTATTTAAGCTGCAAGCACTTTCTTAGGGGCCTACTTTTCAGTTTGCACAGAGGGTAGCCATCTGTCAGCCAGCCACCTTCAGTGCCATCCAGTGATCCATGGTGGAAGGAACTTGTGGTCTCTGTTGCTTCATCTAATTCCAAGTCCTGCATTAATTTGTCACCCAACAGCTCACTCCTCCTGGTCCAACCAAGGCCAAGTCTGACGACTCACTCAGACCCTTTGGGACAAATCTTACTTTTTTGCCATGTACTTAATAATGAATATTATATAACGAAAATACTATCTTTATAGAACTAAACCCCCCACAAAACCCATAATGGTTACATTATGTTTCCAGTTACCTACGTAAGAGAAACACTGGTGACTTTTCCCTATAACCATAAACCCACCTCAGTATTACCACCATTGAGTTGATAGCAACGAAGGGAATTATGGGTATAGGAAGATAAATCTTCCAAAGTGCTAGCCTCCGAGTTCCAAGGGTAAAAACAAAACAAAACAAAACAAAAAACCAATTATTAAAATAGACAGTTCTATATGTCACTAATCATATTGAACTTTTAATCTCTAATCCATCTCTACAGAGAACACTAAACCACAACAGGGAAATTGAACAGCAGAAAGAAAGAAAAATCAATAATTACTGAACTGGCATATACCAGGCACTAGCCAGGTCACTTATATATTCATTTTCAGACTCATAACAATCTTTTGTGGTTGCAATTGTTATTTCAGTGTTATGGTGAGGAAACAGGCTTAAAGGTCAAGGCTAGGTTGTTGGCTACCTTCCTGACACCATGCTGCCTGTGGTGAGGAAAAACTCACACTCAACTTTCCTCCCTTTAAAAAGAATATTATTGAACATAAACCACTCTAACAAGGTCCTAAAACTTTAGAGACGGTACTGTGATAAGTCCTTGTAATTACAAAGCTAAATTCCTCTTGTTCTAAATTCTATCTTTGAATAGCTCAAAAAGAAAATCAAAGCTGTCTAGCACTTGACAATACATCCAAATTTTCAGAAACATTGATAGTGTTTTATTCAAGGAAAAGCATTATAAATTATAAACACCAAAGTGTTCCTGGCCTAAATAAAACAGACTACCTAATCCTATTCACAGTTACTGAATGTGAAGTGCTAAAAGAATTAGCTTAATGCCATGAGCCTGTTAAGATGATACCAGGAAGAAAGTAGATCACCATAAGCAAGTTTCCACAAGTCAGATGGTACTGTCTTCTAATAATATCTCTTAAAGACAAACTCTGCATATACTATACAGTATGTGTAATTGAGACATCTTTGACAGAGAAATGTTGAGAAAGGCAGAAAAAAGTAATATCTGTTTTAAAAAAGTAATTATTATTTGTTAAATCATTTTGGTAGACTGTTATCCAATACAGTAACCCTTGGAGCTGTTTTTTTTTTTTGGGGGGGGGAGGGGGAAGGGTAAGCTGGGATGAAGTGAGAGAGTGGCATGGACTTATATATACTACCAAATGTAAAACAGATAGCTAGTGGGAAGCAGCCACATAAAACAGGGAGACCAGCTCGGTGCATTGTGAACACCTAGAGGGGTGGGATAGGGAGGGTGGGAGGGAGAAGCAAGAGGGAGGAGATATGGGGATATACTTATATGTATAGATGATTCACTTTGTTATACAGCAGAAACTAACACAACATTGTAAAGCAATTATACTCCAAAAAAGATGTAAAAAAAAAAGATAATTTTGATTAGTTCTAACAGAAGTGAGAGAAAGTGTGGCCAGCTTTTCTTGAGGCACTTTTAGCATACAAAGCATTTTGATTTCTCCCAGATTAAAGTCTACGTACTTGGTCTTGTAGTGTCTAACATGATTTCCTTTTTTTTTTTTTAATTTTTAAATTTATTTTTTTATACAGCAGGTTCTTATTAGTCATTCATTTTATACACATCAGTGTTTACATATCAATCCCAATCTCCCAATTCATCACACCTCCACCCCCAACCCCCTGCGGCTTTCCCCCCTTGGTGTCCATACATTTGTTCTCTACATCTGTGTCTCAATTTCTGCCCTGCAAACCGGTTCAACTGTACCATTTTTCTAGATTCCACATATATGCGTTAATATACGATATTTGTTTTCTGCTTTCTGACTTACTTCACTCTGTATGACAGTCTCTAGATCCATCCACGTCTCAACAAATAACCCAAATTCATTCCTTTTTACGGCTGAGTAATATTCCATTGTATATACATACCACATCTTCTTTATCCATTCATCTGTCGATGGGCATATAGGTTGCTTCCATGACCTGGTTATTGCAAATAGTGCTGCAATGAACATTGGGGTGCATGTGTCTTTTTGAAATATGATTTTCTCTGGGTACATGCCCAGTACTGGGATTGCTGGATCATATGGTAATTCTATTTTTAGTTTTTTAAGGAACCTCCATACTGTTCTCCATAGTGGCTGTATCAATTTACATTCCCACCAACAGTGCAAGAGGGTTCCCTTTTCTCCACACCCTCTCCAGCATTTGTTCTTTGTAGATTGTCTGATGATACCCATTCTAACTGGTTTGAGGTGATACCTCATTGTAGTTTTGATTTGCATTTCTCTAATAATTAGTGATATTGAGCAGCTTTTCATGTGCTTCTTGGCCATCTGTATGTCTTCTTTGGAGAAATGTCTATTTAGGTCTTCTGCCCATTTTTGGATTGGGTTGCTTGTTTTTTTAATATTGAGCTGCATGAGCTGTTTATATATTTTGGAGATTAATCCTTTGTCCGTTGATTCATTTGCAAATATTTTCTCCCATTCTGAGGGTTGTCTTTTTGTCTTGTATATGGTTTCCTTTGTTGTGCAAAGTTTTGAAGTTTAATTAGGTCCCATTTGTTTATTTTTGTTTTTATTTCCATTACTCTAGGAGGTGGATCAAAAAAGATCTTGCTGGGATTTATGTCAAAGAGGGTTCTTCCTATGCTTTCCTCTAAGAGTTTTATAGTGTCCGGTCTTACATTTAGGTCTCAAATCCATTTTGAGTTTATTTTTGTGTATGGTGTTAGGAAGTGTTCTAATTTCATTCTTTTACCTGTAGTTGTCCAGTTTTCCCAGCACCACTTGTCGAAGAGACTGTCTTTTCTCCATTCTATATGCTTGCCTCCTTTGTCATAGATCAGTTGACCATAGGTGCGTGGCTTTTTCTCTGGGCTTTGTATCTTGTTCCATTGATCTATGTTTCTGTTTTTGTGTCAGTACCATATTGTCTTGATTACTGTAGCTCTGTAGTATAGTCTGAAGTCAGGGAGTCTGATTCCTCCCGCTCCGTTTTTTTCCCTCAAGACTGCTTTGGCTATTCGGGGTCTTTTGTGTTTCCATACAAATTTTAAGGTTTTTTTGTTCTAGTTCCATAAAAAATGCCATTGGTAATTTGATAGGGATTGCATTGAATCTGTAGACTGCTTTGGGTAGTATAGTCATTTTCACAATATTGATTCTTCCAATACAAGAACATGGTATATCTCTCCATCTGTTGGTATCACATTTAAATTCTTCCATCGGTGTCTTATAGTTTTCTGCATACAGGGCTTTTGTCTCCCTAGGTAGGTTTATTCCTAGGTATTTTATTCTTTTTGTTGCAATGGTAAATGGGAGTGTTTCCTTAATTTCTCTTTCAGATTTTTCATAATTAGTGTATAGCAATGCACGAGATTTCTGTGCATTAATTTTGTATCCTGCAACTTTACCAAATTCATTGATTAGCTCTAGTAGTTTTCTGGTGGCATCTTTAGGATTCTCTACGTAGAGTACCATGTCATCTGCAAACAGTGTCAGTTTTACTTCTTCTTTTCCAATTTGTATTCCTTTTATTTCTTTTTCTTCTCTGATTGCCATGGCTAGGACTTCCAAAACTAAGTTGAATAAGAGTGGTGAGAGTGGACATCCTTGTCTTGTTCCTGATCTTAGAGGAAATGTTTTCAGTTTTTCACCATTGAGAATGATGTTTGCTGTGGGTTTCTAATATATGGCCTTTATTATGTTGAGGTAGGTTCCCTCTATGCCCACTTTCTAGAGAGTTTTTATCATAAATGGGTGTTGAATTTTGTCAAAAGCTTTTTCTGCATCTATTGAGATGATCATATGGTTTTTATTCTTCAATTTGTTAATATGGTGTATCACAATCATTGATTTGCGTATATTGAAGAATCCTTGCATCTCTGGGATAAATCCAACTTGATCATGGTGTATGATCCTTTTAATGTGCTGTTGGATTCTATTTGCTAGTGTTTTGTTGAGGATTTTTGCATCTATATTCATCAGTGATATTGGTCTGTAATTTTCTTTTTTTGTAGTATCTTTGTCTGGTTTTGATATCAGGGTGATGGTGGTCACATAGAATGAATTTGGGAGTGTTCCTTCCTTGGCAATTTTTTGGAAGAGTTTGAGAAGGAGGGGTGTTAACTCTCCTCTAAATGTTTGATAGAACTCACCTGTGAAGCCATCTACTCCTGGACTTTTGTTTACTGGAAGCTTTTAAATCAAAGTTTCAATTTCATTACTTGTGATTGCTCTGTTCATATTTTCTATTTTTCCTGTTTCAGTCTTGAAAGGTTATACCTTTCTAAGAATTTGTCCATTTCTTCCAGGTTGTCCATTTTATTGGCATAGAGCTGCTTGTAGTAGTAGTCTCTTAGGATGCTTTGTATTTATGAGGTGTCTGTTGTAACTTCTCCTTTTTCATTTCTAATTTTATTGATTTGAGTCCTCTCCCTCTTTTTCTTGATGAGTCTGGCTAATGGTTTATCAATTTTGTTTATCTTCTCAAAGAACCAGCTTTTAGTTTTATTGATCTTTGCTATTGTTTTCTTTGTTTCTATTTCATTTATTTCTGCTCTGATCTTTATGGTTTCTTTCCTTCTGCTAACTTTGGGTTTTGTTTGTTCTTCTTTCTCTAGTCCCTTCAGGTGTAAGTTTCGATTGTTTATTTGACATTTTTCTTGTTTCTTGAGGTAGGCTTGTATAGCTATAAACTTCCCTCTTAGAACTGATTTTGCTGCATCCCATAGGTTAGGATCATCACGTTTTCATTGTCATTTGTCTCTAGGTATTTTTTGATTTCCTCTTTGATTTCTTCAGTGATCTTTTGGTTATTTAGTAACGTATTGTTTAGCCTCCATGTGTTTGTCTTTTTTACGTTTTTTTCCCTGTAATTCATTTCTAATCTCATAGCGTTGTGGTCAGAAAAGATGCTTGATATGATTTCAATTTTCTTAAATTTGCTGAGGCTTGATTTGTAACCCAGGATGTGATCTATCTTGGAGAATGTTCCGTGTGCACTTTAGAAGAAAGTGTAATCTGCTGTTCTGGGATGGATTGTCCTATAAATATCAATTAAATCTACCTGGTCTATTGTGTCATTTAAGGCTTCTGTTTCCTTATTTATTTTCATTTTAGATGATCTGTCCATTGGTGTAAGTGAGGTGTTAAAGTCCCCCACTATTACTGTGTTACTGTCGATTTCCTCTTTTATAGCTGTTAGTAGTTGCCTTATGTATTGAGGTGCTCCTATGTTGGGTGCATATATATTTATAATTGTTATATCTTCTTCTTGGATTGATCCCTTGATCATTATGTAGTGTCCTTCCTTGTCTCTTGTAACATTCTTTACTTTAAAGTTTATTTTATCTGATATGAGTATAGCTACTCCAGCTTTCTTTTGATTTCCATTTGCATGGAATATCTTTTTCCATCCCCTCACTTTCAGTGTGTATATGTCCCTAGGTTTGAAGTGTGTCTCTTGTAGACAGCATGTATAGGGGTCTTGTTTTTGTATCCATTCAGCAAGCCTGTACTTTTGGTTGGAGCATTTAATCCATTCACATTTAAGGTAATTATTGATATGTATGTTCCTATGACCATTTTCTTAATTGTTTTGGGTTTGTTTATGTAGGTCCTTTTCTTCTCTTGTGTTTCCCACTTAGAGAAGTTCCTTTAGCATTTGTTGTAGAGCTGGTTTGGTGGTGCTGAATTCCATTAGCTTTTGCTTGTCTGTAAACCTTTTGATTTCTCCATCGAATCTGAATGAGATCCCTGCCGGGTAGAGTAATCTTGGTTGTAGGTTCTTCCCTTTCATCACTTTAAGTATATCATGCCACTCCCTTCTGGCTTGTAGAGTTTCTACTGAGAAATCAGCTGTTAACCTTATGGGAGTTCCCTTGTGTGTTATTTGTCGTTTTTCCCTTGCTGCTTTCAATAATTTTTCTTTGTCTTTAATTTTTGCCAATTTGATTACTATGTGTCTCGGCGTGTTTCTCCTTGGGTTTATCCTGTATGGGACTCGCTGCGTTTCCTGGACTTGGGTGGCTATTTCCTTTCCCATGTTAGGGAAGTTTTCGACTATGATCTCTTCAAATATTTTCTCGGGTCCTTTCTCTCTCTCATCCGTCTGGGACCTCTATAACGCAAATATTGTTGCATTTAATGTTGTCCCAGAGGTCTCTTAGGCTGTCTTCATTTCTTTTCATTCTTTTTTCTTTAGTCTGTTCCGCAACAGTGAATTCCACCATTCTGTCTTCCAGGTCATTTATCCGTCCTTCTGCCTCATTTATTCTGCTATTGATTCCTTTAGTGTAGTTTTCATTTCAGTTATTGTATTGTTCATCTCTGTTTGTTTGTTCTTTAGTTCTTCTAGGTCTTTGTTAAACATCTCTTGCATCTTCTCGATCTTTTCCTCCATTCTTTTTCTGAGGTCCTGGATCATCTTCACTATCATTATTCTGAATTCTTTTTCTGGAAGGTTGCCTATCTCCACTTCATTTAGTCGTTTTTCTGGGGTTTTATCTTGTTCCTTCATCTGGTACATAGCCCTCTGCCTTTTCATCTTGTCTGTTTCTGTGAATGTGGTTTTTGTTCCACAGGCTGCAGGATTGTAGTTCTCCTTGCTTCTGCTGTCTGCTCTCTGCTGGATGTGGTGATCTAAGAGGCTTGTGCAAGTTTCCTGATGGGAGGGACTGGTGGTGGGTAGAGCTGGCTCTGAGCTGGTTTTTAATTATCAAAAAGATTAGAGAGGAAACGAAACCCTTATCTCAAGGAGATATCTGTACTCTCATGTTCATTACAGCATTATTCACAACAGCCAAGGTATGGAAACAACCTAAGTGCACATCAATGAATGAGTGGATCAAGAAAATGTGGTGTGTATATATAAGTATACAATATGTAATGGAATATTATTCAGCCTTAAAAATAAGGAAATCCTGCCATTTCATCCTGACAACATGGATGAATCTGCAGTGCATTATGCTAAGTGAAAGAAGCTAGGCAGAAAGTACCACATGGAATCACTTCTCTGTGGAATCTAAAAAAGAAAAAAAAAAAGAAATTCATGGAAACAGAGAGCAAAAAAGTGGTTCCAGGAGTGGGAGGTGGGAGTGGGGGAAACAGGGAATGATTGGTAAAAGGGCACAAACTTTCAATAATAAAATGAATAAGGTCAGGGGATCTAATGTATAACATGGTGACTACAGTTGATAACACTGCATTGTATAATCATAATTTGCTAAGAAAGCAAACTTTAAATGTTTTTGCCAAAAAAGAAAGAAAGGTAAATATGTGAAGTATGTGAGGTGATGGATGCATGAATTAACTCAATGGGTGTGCTGTTGCAATGTATACATATGTCAAATCATCACGTTGTACACTTTAGACATCTTACAGTTTTATATGTCAATTGTAACTCATTAAAGCTGAAAAAAGACTGGAGAATAGTTTTCCATATATTTTATTACAGCTTCTGTGAGAAGTAGCAGATACCTCACATTCATATACTTTAATGACAGTGCCACCTCACAAAAAGCTTTTTTCCCCCCAACTCTACTGATAATTTATAGAAAGTATATTCAGAATCCAAACCTGAAACAAGTATACTGTGACAACCACTGATAGTGCATCTCTTTACCTGAGATTTAGCTCATGGTCTGCCTCTAATAAGAAACATATCTTTCTAAAAAGCTCTCAGTTTTCTTTAGTACAAAAACAGTAGGCTGCTCTTTTTCTGTAACACCTCATATAATGCCTTCTTTCCAGAATATTTTTCCCCTTGAAATTAAGCCATGAAATAAAATGTCCTGCTCGAAAAACAGTATATTAGTGAAATGGGACCCGGGTACTTACGTAATTTGGGCTGAACCATAGAATGAATAAAGAGCCATATTCTTACTTAGGGAAAATATCTATCAAATACAACATTTAATATCAGTTCCATGTCACATTTCTAGGTAAAATTTCAGTTTACAAATAAGATACTATGATTTGATGAAGAATGTATTAACAAACTATGATACATGTAAGTTATTTAAAAAGGCTGGTCCTAAACAAAAAAGTAAAATACGTGAAGTCTGCCTTTGGCCACTGCTGTCCCTGGTGATGTTCCATTCCAGGGAATACTTTCTCTCAAGCTGCTCATGTCCTATCTGCTACAGGCATTTCTTTCACATGGGTACCCTGTGAGCTAAACTTCTCTCTACATCTCCTCTTCTTCATGGTGGGGAAAGCTGTTTATAGAGCCATGACTTTTGGCTTATTATTGACTTCTTTCTCCTCCCTGGAATACAGAAATCACATGGCATCCCAGTAGCCAAACTGGACCAGGAGGCAGCCTTCAGACTAAAAGCTAAAGGATAAAGATGGTAAGCATAAAGACCGAAGGAGATAATCCCTCACCCTCATCCTTTCCAACCTGGGCCTGGAAGAACGACTCCTGCAAAGAAGGGTGGCAAGAAGAGGGAC
This sequence comes from Balaenoptera physalus, assembly GCF_965194825.1. Classification (NCBI taxonomy): domain Eukaryota; kingdom Metazoa; phylum Chordata; class Mammalia; order Artiodactyla; family Balaenopteridae; genus Balaenoptera; species Balaenoptera physalus. Next base: position 49,093,132 of record NC_138899.1, on the reverse strand, counting down.
TGCCATCAATGAAGCGGTGACCAGAGAATATACCATCAACATTCACAAGCACATCCATGGACTGGGGTTCAAGACGCCTACCCCTCAGACACTCAAAAACATTGGAAGTTCTCCATGAAGGAGATGGGAATTCCAGATGTGCACATTGACACCAGGCTCAACAAAGCTGTCTGGGCCAAAGGAATCAGAATGTCCCATACTGGATCCATGTGTGGTTGTTCAGAAAACGTAATGAGGATGAAGACTTACCAAACAAGCTCTAAATGTTGGTTATTAATGTTCCTGTCATCACCTTCAAAAATCTACAGTCAGTGTGGATAAGAGCTAACCACTGTCAAATAAAGTTATAAAACTACAAACAAAAAAGACAGGAGTCCAAGTCCCTGATGACATTGTGGAACTTCCATATAAGCATCAGACCGATACTTTTGAATTTCTCTAACTGAAGTATTTAAGTCAATGATATTTGAGTTTTCTCTTATATGCACTTGAACCTAATCTTAACCAATATGCATTTTTGCTGGGGAGGGGGAAACTGGTTGGTTGGAAGACAAAGGGGAGGGGAATTGTTCACTGCATTTTCTTTTGAAATTCTCAATTTGAACCATGTGAATGTTTTACTTAGCTAAAATTAAATTAAATTAGAATTAATTAAAACATAGATTCTAAAAAAATTAATAAAATACTATGTCTGAAATATTATAAACTATTAACATTTAATGAAAACATTTAGGTTTATTCTATGAAAAATGTTCATAAAAATCTGGAAATAACTTATTTTAATAAATATGGGCAATGTATAATAATATAAACCTCAATAGTTTCTTCTGTAAAACGCGGAAGTACATCAGGCCAGGAAACACTGTGTCACCTTTGTAACCAAGGCAGATTCCACATGTGGTTGGTGCTCAAAAATCCTGGTTGAACGAATAAAATGCCATAAAATATATCACCATTGCAAGCATTCTCCTCTGTATGTGCCTGTCAGTTATCTATAAAGCTGAATGTATGAGAAAGACTTTAGGCAAACAGAGAGGAAAATGACTAGAATTTTCGAAGATTAGCAGAACACAGTTATTGGTAGTTATTTAAGCTAGTAGGTAAATATTTTAAGCCCATTTATTTATCTGCCCCAATAACTCATTTTCATTGACTGACTAGCATATGTAACAATCCCAAATGAAAGTTTAAGAAGTATTTATGTGGGGTGAGGCATACAGTTGCTATTAAAGAAGTATTGTAGGAACTTAGCCCTAATTCCCATGATTTTTATTTTTCTAAGATTTTTACCCTATTAAAGCAATCCAAAATAATGCAACTTACTAAATGTATACTTGGCTGAATTTTCATACTGAAAAATTCCACAAATAACTCTCTAAACATTATATAAGTCAAGATTTTTGAATTATATTTTACAGTTATACTATAGCACATCTTGTTTTGTTCTATTTAAGAAAAAAAATCATCCATTTTCCCAAAAGGGATTGTTAACAATCATAACCAACTTATATGAAAATTTGATTAGAAAAGCTCAAGTGGAATTTGCAAGTATGGCCTTTTTACTGAATGAATCCATGAAACTTGCAAAAGATTGATAGTAATGTGTAACTTACTTTGTCAGTTTCTTTTTTTTCATGTCTTGGTAATAAATGTTATTTTGATAAATAAAGATGATTTTTATTGCATTTATTGCACTGTGATTTTTATACAGCAATGGCTCCTCAAGTAATATAAAAGGAGGAACCATACTTCAGTACTCAAGCTGTTAACTCATAGTTATTTGTCAACATTTCCACAACTGTATAAGAACCAGGTGAATCAATGATGTGGGTTTCTCTATTTCCTACCAAATGAAAATCCAGTCCTGTAAATAGCCCTATAAGTATTTCTGGACTATCACTAATTCTACCCTATTTTCCTCTCACCATTGCCTTAGGAACCTTTTCACTTTGGGTCCATTTGAAAAATAATGGTTAATGACAGAGAAAAGAGGATGTACCATAAAGCAAAGAAAACTTGGGTAGATATGTGTATGCCCCACTTGGCATCAATCCAGCCATAACAGTAGGTGAAAAGGGAAGGAATTCCAGTCCCATCAGGTTACTTGCTTGTGTCTGGAGGAACCAAAGCAGAAACAAGGTAGATTAGTTCTGAAAACAGTTTCTGAGCACCATCAAAGTTATGGCCAGAATAGTGCTGGCAGCGCATGCCCTTTCAGGAGCATCAGAAGCAAGGCAAATACTTCTGAATAAAGATACAACCATATAAAGAAGCTTTTACGTTTGACATAAAACTGTTGTCAGAACACTGTCCATAAGACATGTCATTACCCCTGTCAAAGATTCTGTGTTCAAAGCCCTTAGGAATTCAAGGCCAGAAAAAAAAACTTGCCACTGTTCAAGAATAGGTATATGACCTTACAGACGGAAATATTAATGATCTAATTTACAGAAGGTCTTCAGAAACATTTTCCAAAAAGTGTCTGACAGCCTTATGACATGGCCTTTATTGATTTTTCCCTTCTGTAGGGGGCAGATTAATTAATAAGATGTGACAATTACTTGTAAACAAGGTTATGGAGAACTGACAGTCAACATCCATTTTAACCACCTACTACAGTGCCTTCCTGTATTATACTGGCTGGAAAGCTAAGAACCATCTCAAAGATCCTCTCGCAGTTTGGATATGATTTGGTTTGGCCAGTCTCCAAACTGTTCAAGGTTTAGAAAGGTGGAAGTAAAGTGGAGGTCGTGTTTTTGCTGGTTTTGCTCACAAATGTGACTTTGGAAGCATCAGCAAGTTCCCAGTATCTGGTCACTTGCTTTGTGGGTGCTGAAAGGGAAGATGGGTATCTGCTATGTTGGGGTAGACAGCAAGGGCCCTGCGCGGTTCTGTAGCTGGCAGTAACGACGGTAGCTTCCAGATCATAGGGACTTCGTGTCAGGAGTGGCGGTGAGGTTCTAGAGCAGCAGCTTCCCAATTCAGCAGGCAGTTCTGTCTCACAGAGGAGGGAGCAATTGCCTTGATGGCTTGTGTCCTGGCTTTGGATATTATTCATAAAACTCAATCTAGAGTGCTTCTTCATTTCTCCCAATGATACTGCAATCCATTTAATGGCCATTATAAATACTTTTCGGCTTAAACTGAATTCTGGTCTCAAGCTGAACATTGATCTAAACACATGCCAGCACATATATACTCCTTCCAAGAAATGAATTTCCAGTTTGTAGTGGAGAGGAAGAGCAATACAGGGTTCAAAGTCTATAGGGAAAGGAGCACTTGAAAATAATGTTCAGGGACTAAAGGATGCTACTCGGCTCTCCCGCACTCAGAATCTTTTGTGCTCTTGGTGACACTGACATGTGTTCAAGGATGAGAGGCCAATGTTTAAAACAGTTCCTTGATGCAAAGTGTCCAGATTGTTAGTAGAAGTACTTCCAGAATAATATCCAAGATTTAAAACCCCAAGGATAAAAGAACAGTAAGTACAATAAGAACTAAGCTTCTCAGAGTCAGTGAGACCGTACTTCCCAGGACTGTGCTCTGGAAGCTGCAGGCCCCCATTAGTTCCCGGAGGCAATGGGGTATTGAGATACGCTATATCCATTCCCACCATGCAGACATCCAACTTCCCATAAGATGCTATCTCTCTGGCAATTTTAACTGGAAACTTAATTTAATTGTACTCTGTGTGTGTGTGTGTTCTTTCCCAACCAATCCATAGCTCACTTGAAATAGCCCCTTGATAAAGCTTCCTTTTTGGGTTGATTATCATGTATGGCCTAAAGCTCCTTTGTTAAGTCTCTCTTTGCTAGAAAATAATGGTTTTTCTATCTATCACCATCAACATCTCAACAAAGGTTAAAAGAAGGAAAAAAAAGACTAAGTTTTTGTGATAAAGGGACAGTTCCCTATTACAGTTTGTGAGGCTTAACCTGCAGGCTGTGGGTAGGGTTGCCAGATTTAGGACAAAAATTTGAATTTCAGGTTAACAATTGTTTCAGATAAATAACAAATAATATCTTTAGTATCAGTATGTCCCATGTAATATTTGGGATATATTTATATAATATTTTTAAAGTATTTATGGGAAATACTGGTATTAAAAAAGTATTCATTGTTTATTGGAATTCAAATTTAACTGACCATCTGTGTTTTATCTGGCAATCCTACTTGTGCAAAACCCCTTGCATTCACTACCACTGCAGAGTGATCTTATTCTATACCAGCTTAGGGGCCCGAGATTGTCTAAAGGATTTAAGACACCTCCAGATAAAACGAAAGAGCTCAGTGTGGATAATTCATGGCATTTTAAATAATGAGGAATAAAGACTAAATTAAACTCTCCATTGGCCTTAGACCCTTGGTATTTCCTGGGTTTTGTTTCCTTGAACCTAGATTCAAGTATTCTCTTGCCCAGAGGATGCAGCCCAAGCTTTGGTACTCTAGAACCAGCTCTGCTTCCTTTCTTCCCCCTGGCTGTCAGGAAGCTCAGAAATAAATCACAGTACTGACTTTTCAGTTACTTCTCCATGCTTTAAATAGACAAGGTACCTTAAAATCTTTTTAAAAAGAGAGGGACCATAAAATGCTCACTTAATCAAATGAGCTGGCTTTCCTTTCTGGTAGTCATGGATAATCAGTGAAAGAAACAGGTCTAAAAATTACAGACAACAGTAGTCACCTTCCTAATTTTTCTACCTGTGGGGAATAAAACATAATTATTTCCTTTACTTTAATAGCTATATGTTAGAAATTTGGCTATACAAGTTTTAAAAGAGTGTAGTATCCTATACTATTGCTGCTGTGATGAACGTACAACCCAGAGCAGAAAAGCTATTCCAGAGTTTCAACTTTTATTTACTAAGGCATGTACTGGATAACACAGAGAAGAGAGTAGAATATCAAGCAATTTTGTGTTTTTATTTGTTAAAAGTATTCTGTTGCTAAAGTACGAGAAGTGAAAATGTGGTTAAACTTTGAAATGTAATATATATCTGGAATATAAAATAATTTGCAGCATAGTTAAGTTTTGCTCAAGTCTGGAGAGATAACATGAAAAATTCTCAGACTAGCAGTTTGCTGACTAGAAAATCACTGTATTTTCAATCAGCCTAATATGGCAGTTGTTTTTCATAGGCAAAGAAAAGCTAAAGGGAGACTTACAGCCTGTAGATATTCAGCCTAGCTTGGCAAAATTTAGCTGCTAGTTTCTTCTTATCCTTGTTATATGTTTTCCATATGGGACTTATTATTATCAACGAGAAATAATAGAAGCAAACAGAAGCAAGAGGAAAGGTCCAGACTGGCATGCATTAACTGCTTGTCAACTATGGTTTTCCTAATGAATTGCCCTGTTGCTCTGTATCTCACTGATTACAGTACAACAGCTTTCATTAGTCACTGCAAATAAGACTTGGAGCCACCTTATTTACATCCTATTGCAAATAATTAGCATTTCATATTAGAATCATCCAAGGCACTTCTGAACTTACAGCAAGACTATTTGACATCATCCAATACTTTTTTCCACCCTGAACAAGCTTAAAAACAGATTCTGTGCTTTTTAGTTACAATGGTGTCACCAGTGAATTCTACCATGGCTTAAATTCCTGCCAATATTGTAGCTGGGGATATCAAAACGCTGCAGTAATTAGACCTTGCAAGCCTGACTTCCCTAGTGGTAGAACTGTCACAGAAGGGGAGGAATTGATATTCAAAGTTTATAATAACTCAAACCTCTACAATTATTGCTAGAACATGAACTCTACCATTTTCAAAGGCAGAAAGTGACTTAAGAAAAATGGCTTATTACAAAGGTAAAAGACAGGAAAAAAATAGCATCATACGCTTTGCTGACCAATGTCTTTTCTCTGCTAAAATTTTATAATTACTTATTAAATAAAACTCAAACCTTGATTATTATTAACTTGCGGAGAAAGTATTTCTTTTGAAAACATAGCTGCCATGTTTAACAGATTACGAAGTCCATTCTATCACATAAACTAGAACTTCACTTTACAAGTGTTGTATTCTAGAATTAAATATATAGATTTACATATATTATTTCATATAACCAAATTGATAGAATTTTGTACAAAGCCAGTTATTTCCACCCCTATATAAATAATAACTGTGTGTGCATGTATATGTATGGACCTACATATGTATACACATATGTAATTCTTTATATGTAACTGATGTTTTCTCCAGCATGCACATACAATAAGACAGGAATCAATGAATCAAATGATTCTGAATTTCTGTGAATATGTTGTTCACAGATAGAACTAGCTAATCTAAACACAACACCTTGGGATAGGGTAACCATCAGCCCCAGGCAGTAGTGGGGTCCATTTGCCTGCTCTCATTTCTCTGACCTTGTCATCACTGGGCTCTGTACTATGTGTATAGATCCTGATATCTACCTCAGGGCCTCATGAGATAATTGAGCCTCCTGGTCCAGTTAACCAACTAAGGAATCCCCAACCCTTTATGTATTTCTTCCAATTCACTGAGGCACAGATCTAGTGTGAGAGTCTTCAGATGGCTGATCTCGTGACCCCTCACTCATAAGCGTGTTGATCTTTTGGACTCTTCCTGTCTCAGGATTTCAGTGTCCAACTGATAGTTAACTATGCTCACTAGACATTTGAGAAAAACAGGCAAGTGGGTATTAAAATGCAATTTAATAATAATGATGGTAATAATAATATAATAAAATTAGCCTTAGGTAATACAGAGAAGTAAATACAAACACATTAAAAATAATAATGTATGACTTTTGGCTAAGAGCTCCCAATGAATGTATTAGAGAGTAGAGGCTAGAAATCAATGATGATAATAAAATGTACTCAGTTGATAAAGGCATTTCATACAAATTATCTTTTCTACAAAAAGACTGAAGACCTTCAAAGAAAGAGAGTCTCTTTTTCACATTAAATATTTTATTCCTTACTGTGTCTCTCAATGGAGGCAGTGAATTAATTCTATCTAAAGAAGCCTCTTCAAAAACAAAGCCAACCTTTGTGGATTTCTTGCAAGGTCAGTGTGACCTGCAGGAACAAAGGGGTGTTTATTTCCCCCTGGCAACAGCTAGGTGGTCAAATCTTTAGGGGTATAGGTTGTTGTTTAGGAAACTGGGATAATAATTAGGTCTTATATCCTTGAGGTCACATAAAGCATAGTAAACAATTATTTAATATTCAGGGAAGAGGACTATTAGAACTTGTCTGGGCTGATATACAGTCAGCCTCTTTCCCAAATGTTTGCCTGAAATGAACCGGGGAATTTGGAACTCTTTCCCATAGGAGTCCTTATACTCATTCATTCATTTTTCTCAAGTAAAGGATATGGACAAATGCATGGGTTTGAATCCCACCTCGGACATTTACTAGTTATTTAAACTTGAGCAAGTTATTCAGCAACTTTCTGTGAAGTTCCTCTTTTATACACACACACACACACACACACACACACACACAAATATAAATACCTATGCCTTATGGGATTTTTGTGATGATGGAATGAGTTACTGTATGTAAGGGCAAAACACTACCTAGCTATAGTAAGAGCTACATAAATGTTGGCTGTTATTTCTATTGTTAGGAAGATGTGATGTAGAGAAAATAAACCATCGTGAACTTATGCACTTAAAAAAGGAATTTCTTGTCTAGTCTTTTATTAAAGGGGCCTGGTTATGGTCTTATGCAGCCAGCCTACCACCATATACAGTTGTCACTTGGTATCCATTGGGGACTGGCTCCAGGAACCCTGTGGATACCAAAATCCATGGGTGCTCAAGTCCCTTATATATAATGGCGTAGTATTTACATATAACTTACGTAATCCTGGAACATCCTCCAACATCCTCTGTATAATTTAACTCATCTCTAGATTACTTAAAATACCTGAACCAATGTAAATGCTATGTAAATAGTTGTAAATATAATGTAAATGCTATATGAATAGTTGCTAGCCTGCTGCAAATTCAAGTTTTGCTTTCTGGAACTTTCTGGAATTTTAAAAATATTTTCTTTCTGGAACTGGGTTGAATCCGTGGATATGGAGGGCCAATTGTACATAATTTGACGTGCAGCACTAATGTTCACATTTTGGTCTTTAACAGTCTTCTCCATTAAAGAAAGTGAGTGCTGTGGAGAGTAACTTGATTCCAAGTTCTACAGCAGGGAAAAAAAATAGTCAAAATGAGCCTGGAGCATCTTGTTGCCAAAATGTAAGGACACGTTAAAAAAAGCCTGGGTCAGAGTTAAAAGGATACAGAAACTTGAAGAGGGTTCTTACTGGACAAGTCTGACAATTTGGGCATCAAAAAGAAAACAGAGAAATTAGTCTTTTGTGAGTTGAAATATATTCTCTGAGTTTCTTGTTGTTGTTTTGTGTCATAACATCTGGTAAGGCTAGACCTCCACTGGCCTCTCTCTCTCTCTCTCTTTTTTTTTTTAATATTTTTTCTAGTTTTTGCTTCTTTGTTTTTCCATTTGAATTTTAGAATTAGCTTATCTATTTCTAAAAAAAATTCAATGGATAATTTTATTGTAAATGACTTAATGTTGACTGATATCTTTATGAACAAATACATAAAGAATTCCTAGAAAAAAGTAGGAAAAAGACCAAATAATACAACAAAAATGGGAAAAGGATATAAAGAGATGTAAGATATATAAAAAATAAAAGAGAGAAAAGATACTGGTAACATTAGTTGACTCTGAAAAGAAACTGTGTATAAAAGACAGAGGTGGGAGTGAAATTTTTATAAATTTTTAATTTTGAACCATAAGAGTATACTATCTATTAAAAATGAAATTAATTATAAAATAAATATAATCATGGCTTAGTAGAACAAGTTAAGTATGTATAAACAGTAGTCAATTGTGACAATTAAAATGGAAAATTAATATATAGGACGTGAAGTAATATAAAAACAGGTGACTATAATAAGATATATAATTTGTCACTAATTTAATACACAGGGAAGTTTTTTGTTGTTGACTTGTAATGTGTCTTTAATGTAATCACAACTATATTCCAAGGATGGAGGTGTGATCTCAATTTGTATGGATGCACACCGCTTTCTCATTTGAGAGCATCATTAATGTGTTGTACGCACCTTGTTGAAATGGGAATCTGCCCTGTGGAAATTTAATGCTCTTAATGTAACTAGAAAACATTAATTGTGACAGAAGGGACTGGGTTGAGTCAGATCACGCATACAACTGAATGGCCTGATTTTAAGCGGTCAATACCAAAGATTCTAAATTCTGTCCCTGACTGAGAACAATACAATGCACTCTGTTTCTGAACGCTGATGTTAAAGGGAGGCCCAGCCACCAACTGCACTGACAACACAAGACCACGTGTCTGGGATGGGGTGTTCGGGAGTCATATTACATCTCCTGTATATATGATTTATAAACTGGATTTGATCCTTGTTCCATAGGGAAGTATTTATACTTAATGAAAAAAAGCCAATATACTTACGTAGGTGAGTTTTTCTCCATCTGTATAAAATAGAGGAGCATCTATTTAGGGGACTATAAGTAAGGAACATAGTTCCACAAAGACAGGATATATTGCAAGAAGTAGGAAGAGTTCCAAAGAAGGGCTGCAAGAGGTCAGATAAACCAGTGTTTTGGGAGGAGAGTAGACTCTGCTCACTGAACTGCTCTTAGCTCCAGGGAGCTGAAATCTCTGGAGGACGTCACTAATCATGAGGTACTCAGAAGGCACAATAATGCACTTGGTGGAGTAAGTTGGAACAGCTTGTGACCAAAACATTCACATGGTGAAGAAAAAAAGCACCAGGTTTCCTGGCAAGGTGTGGACTTTAGAATTTCCACCAATGCAGAATGCTGCTGCAAGAGAAGGTGAACTTTGTAAAGTCCATAATGGCAAAAATAGCTAGAGCCCCAGCATCTATGACAGATGCTACTGGGAGCTGCACAATGAACATCTATCTATTGAGTGAATTCTCAGCATTCGACTACAAAACATTGATGAAGAAACTGTAGAATTTTGTCAAACAGCAAATCATATTTCAAGCTTAAATGTTTAACCCTAATTAATGTCTCATAAAGTTCAAAAGAAAATCCAATCATGTAATTATATTAAAAAAGAACATTTGGAACACTGAGACAAGCAAAGCACAACAACAAAAAAGAGTGCCATTTTGAAAAATATTAAGCAATCTAATTAGACAGCCACCATACCTACTTCTGTATAACATTTTTGACCTACAAATTGTGCCTTCACACAATAGAGGCAGCTCTGTAATTACAACGATCACCACAGTTAAAAAGCTTAGAAAGAGAATGAGCTAGTAAATCAACGTAAAAGACATAATTGCCATATTCAAAGACCACACAAGCCTGCTTGTTATCTATAGTTCAATATAATTATTAAAAAAAAAAAAGGAAAACAGCAAGAAGAACCAAAAAGTCAGGTTGCTTGACTTTTCTTAGCTGAAATGAAAATGTTTGTACATAAATTTAGAAAGATTTCTAGCTTATTTTCTGCTTGTTTTACTTGAATTTGAAGACTTTTAACATCTAGATAGTCTTTACTGATCATCTGTCAGAATCTTGGTGTCTACGTCACTGAAAATATTTTAAAAGCCTATTATTATGAGAACTGATCATTGTGCTAAACTACACTGAAACGTTGTAGGATATTAGAGTAATTTAGAACCACAACAGTGATTTAACAATCTCCAACCTTGACCCTCATTGTTCTAAAATTTGATTTGTCATGTTTACTTTATCTGTACAGAATGTTATTAAAACATCTTTCCTAAGCAGTCCTTTTCCAGAAAAAAAATTACCTTTCTCTACTCCTTCAAAATTTAGTTCAAATAACATTTTGTTTATAAAGATTTTTAGTCTATCCATATGCTTTCTCGTTAGTATAATCTAAGTATTTATAATTTTATTTGTTATAATCTGGTATTAAGAAGGTTGGTTGTTAATGATATAATATATACAATTGTGTTCGTCCTGTTTACATTTCAGTCTATACATTCCTTGAAGGCCTGGAGCTCAATTTCTCTTACATCTTAACAGGAGACTGTGGTGTTTGCATTAACTTTTTTAAAAAAATCAATCAATCAATTAATTAATTATTTTATTTATTTATATTTGGCTGCATTGGGTTTTTGTTGCTGCACACAGCAACAAAGTAGCAAGAGTAGCACGGGCTACTCTTCGTTGCAGTGCGTGGGCTTCTCATTGTGGTGGCATCTCTTGTTGAGGAGCACAGGCTCTAGGCGTGTGAGCTTCAGTAGTTGTGGCACGTGGGCTCAGTAGTTGTGGCTCGAGGGCTCTAGAGCACAGGCTCAGTAGTTATGGCGTACGGGCTTAGTTTTTCCACGGCATGTGGGATCTTCCCAGACCAGGGCATGAACCTGTGTCCCCTGCATTGGCAGGCGTATTCTTAACCACTGCACCACCATGGAAGTCCTAACTTATTAATATAATTAATTTTTTTTTTTTTTACAAAGAGTACCTCTCAGTTTTGGCTTTAGCGTCTTAATCAGTAAAATGAGAGAATACAATTAGAAAAGTATTTTCTAAAATATCAGGTTTCTATCCATCAAGACTGGTGCAACATATTTTATTTTTAATGAAATACAGTAGATTAGAAGAGATTGGATTAGAAAAGAAAATAGACTACATCACAATGAAGTAAAGGTAAAAACTGAACTTTTTGATTTCTGGTTTTAAATATGTGTGTGTGCATGTATATGTAGTGGGTCTCGTATTATGTTTTTCTAAGTGTGGGTTTAGGTCAAATAAGTTCAAAAGTCACTGGGGATAGAAGACCTTTAGGTTCCTTCAATATCTACATTCTGTAATTTCTAAGGCATTCACTTAGGTGTTAATCTTTTTTCTTACATCACTGCTCATTAAGAACTATTACTGAATTAGATGTAATTTTATCCAAAGGAGACTTTTTAAAAAATTCTAATGGATAAGCACATTAATGAATTAAAAAAATGTTCATTACTGAGTAAAACTTGAAAGAAATAGATTCCTTGCAATTCCTTTTTCTCAAAACAAAGCCAGAACTTAATTTCCATAAAATTTTTCAATTTAAAACACCATAGGGGCTTCCCTGGTGGTGCAGTGGTTGAGAATCTGCCTGCCAATGCAGGGGATACGGGTTCGAGCCCTGCTCTGGGAAGATCCCACATGCCGCGGAGCAACTAGGCCCGTGAGCCACAATTACTGAGCCTGCGCGTCTGGAGCCTGTGCTCCGCAACAAGAGAGGCCGCAATAATGAGAAGCCCGTGTGCCGTGATGAAGAGTGGCCCCCACTTGCCGCAACTAGAGAAAGCCCTCGCACAGAAACGAAGACCCAACACAGCCATAAATAAATAAATAAATAAATAAATAAATTTAAAACACCATAATCTAGTATAACTACTGAGAAGAAAATAATAAAAGCTACTATTGAAAAAGTAGTGTATAACTAGCGTGTTCCATCATCTTATTCTTAAGTTTAAAATAAAAATATCCTGAAAGATTTCTGAAAGATATCCTTATAAAGAAAAATATATGGCCCGGGAAGATCCCACATGCTACGGAGCAACTAAGCCTGTGCACCACAACTACCGAGCCTGAGCTCTAGAGTCCACAAGTCACAACTACTGAGCCTGCGTGCCACAACTACTGAACCCCGCGCGCCTAGAGCCCATGCTCTGCAACAAAGAGAAGCCACCACTATAAGAAGCCCGTGCACCGCAAGGAAGAGTAGCCCCCGCTTGCCAGAACTAGAGAAAGCCAACGCGCAGCAACGAAAACCCAACACAGCCAAAGATAAATAAATAAATAAATTTATATTAAAAAAGAGTTAAATATAAATTAAAAAAAAGAAGAATATATCACCTCTGATGAATTCATTGCAGATAAAATTTGAAGAATGATATCCAAGATATGGTGGTTTAATTATATTTAATTTAAGTCTTCTGTGCCTGCAGTATCAGTGGTCTCTTAGATTTCTGACATATGTTTACTTAGGAAAAGAAAACTCCGAACAAATATTCACCCCAATCTCTTTCCACTATCAACCTCAACAGGTCGAAGGTGCATCCAGAGAGGGCAAATGTTTCCCTTCCCTATTCAGCATCCACCACAGACATCTGGCCCAGTTCATAATCCACGTATGTCTGAAAACTTTGGCATGGAAACCAGGTTGTCAACACACATACACACACACACCTGTATGTTTGCCCAACTGACTGATACATACATGCTTTCAGAAATCTGTTTTCATTTAGACAACGAGGCAGATATAGTCAGTAATTCAAACCTTCTACTGTATTTAGTTCCTGAAGTTGCTTTATTCAAGGAAACTCAACTTATCTATATTCTTCAAATTCAGGAATCAAGGTCATATATGAAGGTAGATATCTGGTCCATATTATCTCCCTTTCTTTGCTCCCCATTAAAGCACACATTCCCATCAAATGGCTTAGTAATGGAAGTGATAAATAATACATGATGTTCTGCATTAAAACAAATATAGTTAAGTATTACTTATAGGTAACAGAGTCTTGAGGTAAAAAGAAAAACATGAAAGGCTAGTCTAACCCAACAAAAAGCACCATAAAGTCTAACTGTCAAAAACAAAAACCTAATTTTCTCTTTTTGCTCATCAGCATCACCTCATATCAAAAGTTAAAGTTTGTGAGTTATTGAACTGGTGAGTAAATTTGCCCCTCTAAATCATCTGACTTTGCCTCTGAGGGCTCGTGTCACTTCCTCTTCATGTCAATGTCTTGCATGGCTGAGTTGCCACAATCTGCTTCGGCCACTAAAGCTCAAGTCATTCGGAGCCATCAAATCAATTATAACAGCCATTGCTGTCTGACACGGCCAACCAGTGATTGATAACAAAACCTGTCTGCTTTCAGTTCTCATCTGACAGCAACAAACCAGTCCCAGCCTGCTCTTACTGGCATTTGTCATAAATCAATAGCAATTCCACCAGGCAGAAGGTGCTGGCGACTCTCTTTAGTCCATCTGGCCTCATTTTCTTTTCAAATTTAAAAAATATAACTATAAAGGTAGATTAATGCCCAAAGTTTATTTCTTGAAGTGTCTAATAGTACATGTAAGGAATCTCATAATTTAACACCACATAATGTTCTTATTCTTTAATTTGATTTTTAAGGTGAATGACTAAAACACCACTAAAACTTTGCAAGAGCAAATTTTAGATTCAGTTGCTACAATTTTATATATAATAGAGACAAATGACATTTCCTTTTAGATTATTTCAGACCCGACATCATGTTTTTAAATGACTATTTAAGAAATATTTCAACAAAATCTCCCCAAACCAGATTTTTATTTTTACTATTTAGCTATGTCATTATAAAATGGACTAAACATTTAAATACAATATTATAAGCAAATATCAGTCAATAAGCATTGAATATTAATTTCATGTAGAAGACTGTACTTTGCAGATATGAATACATAATTTTTTTCTGAAAAAGTTATTACTTATGGACTAAGACTAGTGCACTTTAAATATTTTGTGGAGTTGAATAACACTGAGTCATTTGAAGGAAAAGAAAACAACCCTGATTGAATTTGTAGAACTTGGAGAACACTTTGAGAATTTGTAACACCTCACTATGCAATTTTCAACATCAAAAAATACCTAATAAAAAACCTGGATAGGGGCTTCCCTGGGCTTCCCTGGCTTCCCTGGTGGCGCAGTGGTTGGGAGTCTGCCTGCCAGTGCAGGGGACGCGGGTTCGAGCCCTGGTCTGGGAAGATCCCGCGTGCTGCGGAGCAACTGGGCCCGTGAGCCACAATTGCTGAGCCTGCGCGTCTGGAGCCCGTGCTCCATAACAGGAGAGGCCGCGATAGTGAGAGGCCCGCGCACCGCGATGAGGAGTGGCCCCCGCTTGCCGCAGCTGGGGGAAGCCCTCGCACAGAAGCGAAGACCCAACACAGCCAAAAATAAAAATTAATTAATTAATAAAAAAAAAAAAAGAATGTCCTGGAGGAATTTCTTTAAAAAAAAAAACAAAAACCTGGATACATTTGGCATCGCATTAGGTAGCAAGCTCATTTAAGCGGGAATGAATGATTCTTGCAGGAATCTTGCACAATAAAAATAAAACAAAGATCATTCATAATAACACAAGCATTTATATAAGGGGAGAGGAGAAGGAAAGGGAAGAAACATTAAGGACCTATTTTACATAAGGCACTGATAGGGTCTTTATATACATGATTTCATTGGCTCCTCAAACACCTAAGGTAGACATTTTTATTCCAATTTTCAAAAAACGACATAGGGGCATGTCAAACTGAATTTGAAGTCAGTTCAACCTGATTTCAATGCCTATATTCTTTGTATGTTCATTTATCATTTACTTACTACTAATTGAGAACCTATTATGTGCTCTATGCTAAACTAAGCATCAGACATAGGAAAATGAATAAAACACAGGCACGGGTACTACAGGTAAACAAAACAGACACCAAACCAAGGAGGTAGTAGCAGCCATGGATATAAAAAGAGAGCATCGCAGTAAGTAAGGCAGTAACAGTTCTACCAGCTCCAAACCCCAACATGTATGTACTCACAAAGCTTGATTTAAATCTCAGTTCAGCTAACTAGATACATGATCTGGGATAAGCTACTCTCCTAGTTTGCCTTTTTCTCACCTATAAAAATGGATTTACCTCAAAAAGGTTGATTTGAGTTTGAAATGAATTAACCTATTCAAGAACACACTGGGCATTTGATAGTTGCTCATTAAATATTACTTTCACTTCCCCTTTATACACAAATCCTCACCTTCAAACACCTTCCAAGTTTAGTTGCCAATCCTCAGAAACGTACAAGACCTACCTTCTTCACTTAAAATGTAAAATCACCTGATTTATAGAATTCCCTGACCAAAACTGGTACCCGTGGTAACAATGGTTTGAGGTCATTTTAATAAAGATCTTTGTCAAGAAGGTGGCCTGTGAAAGTGCAGGGACCACAGCAGTAAGAGGGTGAAGAATGGGGTCTCAGCACCTGGAGTGGCTGCTGAAGAAGTAGGAAGGGCTCAGCAGAGGTGCCTCCAGAGGGACTGTGCTCTACATGTTGGCCAGACCCAGAAGATGCGGACTTGCCAAAGCAGTACCTAAGCTGCTTAAGACTTGTCGTGTTCCCTTCAGTGCACTTCCTCTCTCCTTCTGCTGGAAAGGGAAGGGGCTGTTATGTTAAGCAGCCCCCAACTGGGAAAGATTTGCCAGACTGTCAAATACTATGACTACCAAGAAGAAAATACGCACAAGAGACTATATTCCTCAACATTATATAATTAAAACCTATAATTCCACTAACCCATGAAGATAGTTTTAAGTGCCATAAGGGAATGCTGTAGATCAAGTCAGTTCTGCATCTGTTACAATAACAGTTACAGATTGACCTGAATTTCTCTTACTAAATTTTAGATAGTCAGTTGACAATTGAACATTATTACCTATGTCTCTTTTATACTGAAATATTTTTACCAATACATCATCTGTCCACAAAAACTTGACTGTGTTCACAACCAATGGCTTTCCCACTTCTGGAAGCTTTTTTCTTTCCTTTTTTTTGGTCAAACAGCAGTGAAGCAATTCAATTTCATATATTAAGAACATTTCAGGGGAGAAGTTTAAATTCTCTCCTTACTGGCCTTCCATTTCTCCTGACCATGCTGTAAGGATCTATCCCTCATGCTTAGGTCCAAAGTATCAAAACTGACCACTGTTAGTAGAGGGATTATTAAAGGGATTTGAAGATTTGAATCTGCATTTTGTTAAGAAGGTGATCCTCTAGAATAACGTGCTGTATGAAAATAAACTAATGACATACTGAATTGTAATTTGAATCTTGAATGTATTTGACATTCTAATACAAAACTACTGGAAGCTGCAAGGTATAGTAGGAACCCCACATTAGATGCAAGAATTAGAAATTCTTTATTCTCTATGTAGCCACGTGAGATAGTCAGTTAACTACTCCAAGTACCCATTTTCTCATTTATTAACTGGGATTACTAATATCAACATGTGTGGCTCCTGGTGCTGTTCAGAGGACCAATGACAATACCATCAGTACCACTAGCATCAGAAGTACAATACCATCTATGGTTTTTCATGTCTGTAAGTATCATCTGGACCAAGCATTCCGTGAAAAGCTTTGAAACACAGAATTTAATTAATACCTACAGCAATCTACAAAATACATGCATTTTATGGATTTTAAAGACGAGGATACTTGAGGCATAGAGAGAGTAAACATTAAGTAAATATCAAAACTGGGATTTGAACCCCGGTATGCTTATCCCAATGCATATCCTCTTACCACAGTGCTACATTGACTCCTGTTAAGCACTACAAAAATGCAACCAAGGGCACTGGAAAACACACAAGAGTTTACGTACTTACATGCCAATCATGGAAGTTTAGCAGACATGCACCATGCACCTTTTTGATACCGTGTATGCACTCTTCTCACCTACTTATTCAAGGGTAGGTTGCAGAATCATTTCAGAATATTCTTTCTTTATTTCCTTTGAAAACATACTCTTGTCTAAGAACAATTAAGGGACATTTTAAGCACAGAACTCAAGAGATACCTATTTTGGAGTCAGAAAGATCCAAGTTCCAATCCATCCCTACCATACTCTACCTATGAGACCATATATTAATGATTTCACCACTCTTTACCTTGGAAATAGGAATAGTCTGACTTGCTTCACAGCATAATTGTAAGAGTTAAGTAAGTAGACAGTGCCTGTCACATAGAGAATGCTCAGTAAATGGTACCTTCTAATATTAATTACAATGATAGTACTAACGACATTTAATTAGCCTGTGTACTGGGGTTTCCCACATGCTATGTCTAACACCCTGGACCAAGGCCTTCTAGAAACTGTAAAATTAGCAAACGATGAACATCTAAGAAGTAATAAAAATGCCGTGGAAGAAAGTGAAAGCAAGTTAAATTCTAGCTTTGGTATCTTGAGAAAAACGTCATCAAGTTGCATGTAAAGGTTCAAGAAACTTTTAACGAGCTTGAATTAGATAACTTAACTATCTTTCTTTTATAAGTTAGAATCATTTGATCTATATTAGAGAAACAATACATTTACTCCTCCTCTCATATTTTTCATTCTATAAGGGATGAGGAGCCGGGGATGGTGGAACAAGAAGATGAACAGAGAAGGTGTAGCCCAAAAGCACGGAGGGCATTTTCTCTGAGCTGGTGAATAGTGGAGTAGCTCTAGGTATCCACAACTAAGGCCGGGAAGGGAAAAGGAACAATGGGGATGGTGAGCAAATTGGGGTGAGGTTAAGAGGTGACCTGGAATTGTAGGGGAGCAAGGGGGCTAGTTATTTCCTGTGCCACACTCTAGCCATTAACAGGTCATTTTTACAGTTTAACCACCTGTCATCCCTGACAAGACAAACATGATCACCTTAAAGAAAAATTTAAAATCAAGCAGGTGCTATTTAAAAGAAAGATAATAGGTAAAAGGGATAGGGTAATTAGGAAAGAAGAAATACACAGAAAAGTTGGTGTTTTTTTCTCCTTGAATTCCCTCCCATTACAGGGGTATTTTAGGAGTACGTGCATGGAAGACAAAAACACAAAGAGAAAATGTGAGTAAATATAAAGGGAAAAGAAAAAATTCTTATAGTCCTTATGCTATTATACTACTTATTTGAATTTCTCATATCTACATAATACTACAAATTTAATATTACAGACTTAAGAGTATTTTAGAAAGAAGAATACCAATGAAAGGAATTTCTAGTAATAAGGGAATTTTAAGTATTGCTAGCAATTAGAGACAGGGTTGCAAAATGTTACTTATTTAGAGATATATTCCACTCTATAATGCTAAATTATTTACATAATCTTAAATAAACTAAAAATGATTAGGTAGACTGATAAAGATTTCATACAAGAATAAAATCTTTAGCCCAATTCAAATATAGCTAATATGCCTAGAGTAAAAGTTTATAAAATAAAATCTCTTAAATTCCAAAATTGGACCTATTTGAATATTATTCAATGTAACATGATTTATAAATAGAAGAAAAGAAGTCTGTGGAAATTACTGGGGAAATTACTCATGGTTTCTTATTTGATTTTTTGTTGTGAGCACTGCCTTAAATTGACATAAGAATACTTTTCAGCCTCCTCTATGTAGTTTCAACAAAATAATGCTAAATCAAAATCATGTGATGTAAAGTAAAAAAATATATGAACAACAAAAAATTTTCAAATATTTACACTTTGCTCTTTTTTGACAGTTTTCACTTTAAAGTTATGAATTAGGAATTGTAAAAATTTGGAATTAAGAGCTTAAAATATGTTTTTGTATGCAGATCTGGTATTAATGTCACAAGAAAAGTGGAAAGAATTAAAAGTATTATTGTTTAAAATATAGGTATAGGATGTGGAGCTAATGCTTACCGAGTAGAGAGAGAGTTTAGTTGGGGAAGACTGAAAAGTTCTGAAGATGGAGAGTGGTGATGTTTGCACAACAATATGAATGCATTTAATGCCACAGAGCTGTACACTTAAAAATGGTTAAAATGATAAATTTTATGTTACATATATTTTACTACAGTAAAATATATATATATGAGAAAAAGGATGAAAAATACAAGATAAAGATGTAAATAAAAGGAATAAAAAAAAGAAGATTAAAGACTTCATATTCTGAATAGTAGCATTAAATATAGAAGATTTAAAAAAAATCTTTTTAAAAAAGCTTTTAGAAGAAAATAACATATTTATGACCTTGAGGTAGGCAAGATTTCTTAAACAGGACACTAAAAGTGTTAACCATAAAGAAAGGTTCAGTTAATTGGACTACATTAAAATTAAGGTCTTTTTGTTTTAAAAAGTGAACACCACTGAAAAAGTGAAAAAGGCAAGTTACAGGGTGGAAGAAGATATTTGTATTACATATATCCACCAAAGGACTTGGGTCCAGAATATATCCAGAACTTCTCAAATTAATAGGAAAAAGACAACTTAATAGAAAAAGGGACAAAGACTTAATCAGGCATTTCATGAAAGAGGTTACAAAATTAAAGGAAATACAACTTAAAACCCCAATGTAACACCAATACACACCAGTAGAATGGTTAAAATAAAAAAGAACTTCAGGGCTTCCCTGGTGGCACAGTGGTTGAGAATCTGCCTGCTAATGCAGGGGACACAGGTTCGAGCCCTGGTCTGGGAAGAGCCCACATGCCGCGGAGCAACTAGGCCCGTGAGCCACAACTACTGAGCCTGCGCGTCAGGAGCCTGTGCTCCACAACAAGAGAGGCCACGATAGTGAGAGGCCCGCGCACCGCGATGAAGAGTGGCCCCCGCTTGCCACAACTAGAGAAAGCCCTCGCACAGAAACGAAGACCCAACACAGCCAAAAATAAATAAATTAATTAATTAATTAAAAAATGAATAATGCTAAAAAAAAAGAGAAAGAAATAGTAAAGTGTCAAATGCCAAGAAAATACCATTGGAATATATATTTTTTTTTAAAAAAAAAAGAACTTTAAAAGACTGGCAACACCAAGTGTTGCTGAGAATATGAAGCAACTGTAATTTCATTCACTGCTGATCGAAGTATAAATTAGTAACATTTATTTGGAAAATCTTCTGGCAGTATTCGTGAAAGCTAAACATTAGCACACGCTATTATCCAGCAATTCCACTCCTAGGTGTTTACTTGATAGGAATGCATATATCTGGGCACCAAAAGGCATGTTTGAGGATGTTCACAGTAGTACTATTCAGAATAGCTCCAAACTGGAAACCAACAAAGGTACTTCAACAGCAGAATGGACAAGTTATAGACCATTCAAATAATGGAATATTGGCAGTAAGAATTAGCAAACAGTTGTTCTGTGTAACATCATGATTGACTGTAATAGACATGTTGAGTGAAAGAAGGCAAATTCCAAAGAGAACAGACTAATACTCCATTTATACGATGTTCAAAAAGAAGCAACAGTACCCGATAGTCTTAGAAGGCACAGAATGGTTATCCTTGAGAGGTGGTGGTGGGGGGAGGGAGCAGAGGAGTTAGGGACTGGAAGGGCCTAGTAATGGGGCTTCTGGGGGTATTGGTGATGCTCTGTTCCTTGGTATGAGTGGGGTTACATGGTGTGTTTATTTTGAGAAAATATACTGAGCTATATACTTCTACAATTTGTAACTTTTTCTGCATGTATGGAATATTTCAGTAAGAAATTCAAAAATGAAACAACACATTAAAACTTAAAGCAGAAAACAGTTAAATGACAATGTAAAAAAATCCTCAAATTTCAATGAAATAATGGAAAGAATCATAATGCACTAAAAGGCTTATCTGTAAAACATTGAAATGGAGGATGCTAATTGCTGACACATCCCCCCGCAGATTTTCAGCAAACACAAATTCTCTAAATTTAAGTTTCACAGTCCTGAACAGTATTTGATTCAAAAGCCAAATGAAGAAATGGCTGGGGCAAGGGAGAGATAAGTCAGACACCACAATACAGTACAGAATGTGGGCTTGAAGGAGAAATAATGATGACATACCACCTTCCTAGCCAAGGGAGACAGTTACAGCCAAAGCAGTGACAACACTAGGTTCCGATACAAAAAGCCTGTGACATAAGAAGCATTACCACAAGCCACAACTACCTGGACACTGAAAAGCAAGAGAAGACCCAGGGCAATAAGAAAATATTTGAAGAGATTTGAATCTCAGCCTGAGACTACACGAACTCACTGTCACCACCCACCCATCTCAATCCCTCCTCGTACTATTTCCAGCAATCCACAAATGAGTAGTAATCTAAAAAGACCAGCATGTGATCTGAATACAGATCCTGCTAAAAGGAGGGAAAAAAAGAGAAAAATAACAGATCAAGACATGTCTACTCAACACAGTAGGTGATGTTTTTACTTTATTTTATCATATTTTATGTTTATATTGAAGCAGCTTTGACAATTCACCCTTCACGAATTATGACAAGATTCTTCAGAATTGAAGAAATGATAGACTTTGAAGGTGGGAGTGCTCAGAGTGGGAGTTCACATTTTTAATCTTAATGAAATGTTGAATGTGAAATACAGAGGCACCATTCCGAGAATATGAAGAAACTGCACAAGTTGAAAAGTTTGGGTCACACTGGGAACTGCAAATGGCTCAAGTATAGCCAAGTGTTGGGGTCTGGTGATGGAGCGCAGAAAGGTGAGGCTGGGGAGGTACAGGCAGGATCACGTGAGGGGTTACATTCTGAACCACTGGCATTTACACAGAGCATGAAAATGTCTGTAGTTTTAGATGACCTCTTTAGTAGTAGAAGTGCAGAGGAGTGAAGTGGATGGGAGGAAACCTGGAGGGAAGGAAAGTAATGGGGATACTATAATAAAACCAACCGTCTAGAAATGAGGATGGACGGGAAGAAGGCAGTGGTGCTCAAAGAGAGGGAAGGCCAGGTGTGAGCAACCTCATGGAAGTGGGATAAACTGTACTTGGTGACGAATGCTGTGTGCATGTGGTAGTGGAGGTGACAAAGCAAGGGAGGAGGTTTCCATCATAGGGATGGTAATAAAGGTTGGGTTGGCAGGAGTTAGGATGTAGGATAAGAGGCTCCAGATGCACCATGTGGTGGAGGTGCCTGAGGAATGACTCCCCACTGAGAGAACTCTCTCATCCTAGCCTCAACACTTATAGGTCTGCATGACAGCCCAGATTGAGGACTGTCCTGAAAAAGTATGAAATTTCCTTTTCTGAACATTTTAAAGAGAAAGTGGCCAATTATCTTTCTGTAATGGCTACTCATAGATCTACTGAAGGGTCTCTTGTAGCCTTTTGATTCTGTGACAACTGCTCTTTTCAGAGTCATATAGGGATGCTTGGGGAATTAATGGGATATTTGTAAAACATTTCCATTTCCTTTAAAGTTTTTATTTACAATCCATTTACATACATTTAAATGCAGCTAGGAAAACACATTTAAATTCAATTTCCTTTGAAATTGCCAAGGGAATGCAAAAGGGAGAATTTTAAAAGCACTTTAATAGAGGAAAAAACTCTACACACTACAGGTATCACTGTCACTTCCTTGTCTCAAAACATACACACACACACACACTCACACACAATCAAGTAAACCGGGGGCAAACCATTTCTTATACTAAGTTTGTATTAGAATCAATTCTTTAAGTTTCTATACTGCTGAAAAACCATATGGGTGTTGGTTACATGGTGAGTTCATTTTGAGAAAATACATTGAACTCATGATTTGTGCATCTTCTGCACGTATGAAAAATTAAATAAGAAAATTGCAGCAACTAAAAATAAAACCTCAGCTTTTAAAGATGATTAAAAGTGTGATACCCCATGAAGATGTAATATCCAATATTTGGATTCTGATACCAGTCAATTGTCTGAAAAAATATGATGTAGAGACAAATGACATTATGGGTAGAAATAATAATAACCATTAAGGTCACTTAATACATATATCTTCTGGGCACTCTGCTAGGTTTAGAGAATGGGAAATGAAGACGATCGTCCCCGCCCTCCAGGAGTTCATATTCCAGTAAGAATGACAACTGCATCGACAACTAACCAGGTGGCACAGGGTCAGAATGCACTATGGCAGCACAGAGCAGCTGGGATTATTTTTCTTTGACCAGGAGTGGGATGGGAGGTGGGCCTGGAAGGTGACATCTGAAAGGGAGCTTTGAAACGATGAATGTGCCTGACAAGAGAGAAAAAGAATCTCAGGGAGTAAGATGTGGAGCGACTAAAGTATTTTAGTTAGGGACGAGTAGAGTCGAGTTGATGGACAACTTGTAAAACTCGGGACCTTTTTGTTCCAGAAAGGTTTCTTGCTGCACTTGCTTTCATAAGACCTGACAACTTTAGCCTGCCTGGAAGGAAGTATTTTAAAACTTAGTTACTTTTTTGTCTTTCTTTTTCCTCTGGCTTTAACACACAGCCTGAGGTTTGTCAGCATGTTTAACAAGAACAAAGAAAAAGAAAAAAAAGATGGTGAAATAGAAGGGAGAAAGGACCAAAACCCAACACGGCAGGGGCCAGTACTATTTCAAGTGTGAATACTGTTTAACCTAGGGGTTAACTATCTTTTAAAAACAGAATGCAAAAGGTTTTAGCAATTATTCTGCTGTATCTGGAGGGTGATCCTTCCAATACTAGAGGAGCACATGAAATAAGTATTTCAGACAAATGGTTCAAGGGTACTGAGTTCTCTTATAATTTTAGTGGGTAAAGGGAAGAAACGGATTCACTAATGGCTGGTGTGGAAGGAAACTCACAAGGGAGACAGTATTGCTAAGCGAGCTCTCTAAGATGGAGGCCAGAAGCCATTGAGGAAGCATAGCTTACACATGTCCCAGTCTGGATGTAATCTCATCTTTTTACCACTTACTGTCCTAACTAAGGCATCCAGAACATTAGCCAGAAACTCAAAATACTTATCAGACTCTTGTCCTGAAACAACTTGGGACAGCCATTCCTCAAGGACAAATATTTCCTTTCTTGTGTCAGAGTACAGCTTCACGGCTATTGTTTTATAAACCCAACTATTTCTATTCCCTGAATCTGTGTCTCCCAAATTATAATTCTAAGGACCGCATATAAACTCTTTTCTTACTTGCAGCCTTCTGTGCTTTCTTTTCTTTTTTCTTTTTCAGTTGACCCTGGTGTGTGCAATAGAGATAGTCCTTGCTCAACTGAGAATTACCTGCAAGCCAATGGTTACCAGTTCCCAAGTGTATGTAATATACGAGGCAAAACGAGGTTGCGAATTGATTAGTATTTATCCAGTGCTGGTAGTCCAAAAGACAAGCTCTGCATTGTCTGGATTATGGAAAGCCTTGGTTCCCTTACCTCTAAGAACCATAATCAGCTTAGAAGGATCTGAAACCATGACTGCTCGGATTTTCCATTGAGGATCAAGACTTGGTGTTGTAGATTGGTTCAAGATGGTGGAGTAGAAGGACGTGTGCTCACTCCCTCTTGCGAGAGCACTGGAATCACAAATAACTGCTGAACAATCATCCACAGGAAGACACTGGAACTCACCTAAAAAGATACCCACATCCAAAGACAAAGGAGAAGCCGCAATGAAACAGTAGGAAGGGCGCTATCACAATAAAATCAAATCCCATAACTGCTGGGTGGGTGACGCACAAACTGGAAAACACTTATAACACAGAAGCCTACCCACTGGAGTGAAGGTTCTGAGCCCCACATCAGGCTTCCTAACCTTGGGGTCTGGCAATGGGAGGAGGAATTCCTAGAGAATCAGACTTTGAAGGCTAGCGGGATTTGATTGCAAGACTTCCACAGGACTGGGGGAAACAGAGACTCCACTCTTGGAGGGCACACACAAAGTAGTGTGCGCATCGGGACCCAGGGGAAGGAGCACTGACCCCATAGAAGACTGAACCAGACCTCACTAGCAAACATTAAAGACACAGAAAAATTATTGAAAGCAGCAAGGGAAAAATGACAAATAACATACAAGGGAACTCCCATAAGGTTAAAAGCTGATTTCTCAGTAGAAACTCTACAAGCCAGAAGGGAGTGGCATGATATACTTAAAGTGATGAAAGGGAAGAACCTAAAACCACGATTACTCTACCCGGCAAGGATCTCATTCAGATTCTACAGAGAAATAAAAAGCTTTACAGACAAGCAAAAGCTAAGAGAATTCAGCACCACCAAACCAGGTCTACAGCAAATGCTAAAGGAACTTCTCTAAGTGGGAAACACAAGAGAAGAAAAGGACCTACAGAAACAAATCCATAACAATTAAGAAAATGGTCATAGGAATATACATATCGATAATTACCTTAAACATGAATGGATTAAATGCTCCAACCAAAAGAAACAGGTTCGCTGAATGGACACAAAAACAAGACCCATATAAATGCTGTCTACAAGAGGCCCACTTGAGACCTAGGGACACATACAGACTGAAAGTGAGGGGACGGAAAAGGATATTCCATGCAAATGGAAATCAAAAGAAAGATGGAGTAGCAATACTCATATCAGATAAAATAGACTTTAAAAGAAAGAATTTTACAAGAGGCAAGGAAGGACACTACACAATGATCAAGGGATCAATCCAAGAAGAAGATATGAAAATTATATATGCACCCAACATAGGAGCACCTCACTACATAAGGCAACTGCTAACAGCTATAAAAGAGGAAATTGACAGTCACACAATAAAAGTGCGGGACTTTAACACATCACTTACACCAATGGACAGATCATCCAAACAGAAAATTAATAAGGAAACACAAGCTTTAAATGTAACAATAGACCAAATAGATTTAATTGATATTGATAGGACATTCCATCCAAAAACAGCAGATTACACTTTGTTCTCAAGTGCACACAGAACATTCTCCAGGATACATCACATCTTGGGTCACACATCAAGCCTCAGTAAATTTAAGAAAATTGAAATCATATCAGGTAACTTTTCTGACCACAACGCTATGATTTTAGAAATCAATTACAGGGAAAAAAAGTAAAAAACACAAACAAATGGAGGCTGAACATTACGTTACAAAATAACTAAGACATCACTGAAGAAATCAAAGAGGAAATCAAAATATACCTAGAGACAAATGACAACGAAAATATGACAATCCAAAACCTATGGGATGCAGCAAAAGCAGTTCTAAGAGGGAAGTTTATAGCAATACAAGGTTACCTCAAGAAACAAGAAAAATCTCAAATAAACAATCTAACCTTACACTTAAAGGAACTAGGGAAAGAACAACAAACAAAACCCAAAGTGAGCAGAAGGAAAGAAATCATAAAGATCAGAGCAAAAATAAATGAGATAGAAACAAAGAAAACAATAGCAAAGATCAATAAAACTAAAAGCTGGGTCTTTGAGAAGATAAACAACTTGAAAAACCATTAGCCAGACTCATCAAGAAAAAGAGGGAGAGGACTCAAATCAATAAAATTTAAAATGAAAAAGGAGAAGTTACAACAGACACCGCAGAAATACAAAGCATCCTAAGAGAATACTACAAGCAACTCTATGCCAATAAAATGGACAACCTGGAAGAAATGGACAAATTCTTAGAAAGGTATAACCTTCCAACACTGAACCAGGAAGAAACAGAAAATATGAACAGACCAATCACAAGTAATGAAATTGAAACTGTGATTAAAAATCTACCAACAAACAAAAGTCCAGGACCAGATGGCTTCACAGGTGTATTCTATCAAACATTTAGAGAAGAGCTAACACCCATCCTTCTCAAACTCTTCCAAAAAATTGCAGAGAAAGGCAAACTCCCAAACTCATTCTATGAGGTCACCATCACCCTGATACTAAAACCAGACAAAGATACAACAAAAAAAGAAAATTACAGAACAACATCACTGATGAATATACATGCAAAAATCCTCAACAAAATACTAGCAAACAGAATCCAACAGCACATTAAAAGGATCATACACCATGATCAAGGGGGATTTATGCCAGGGATGCAAGGATTCTTCAATATATGCAAATCAGTCAATGTGATACACCATATTAACAAGTTAAAGAAAAAAAACCATATGATCATCTCAACAGATGCAGAAAAAGCTTTTGACAAAATTCAACACCGATTTATGATAAAAACTCTCCAGAAAGGGGGCATAGAGGGATCCTACCTCAACATAATAAGGGCCATATACGACAAACACACAGCAAATATCATTCTCAATGGTGAAAAACTGAAAGCATTTCCTCTAAGATCAGGAACAAGACAAGGATGTCCACTCTCACCACTATTATTCAACATAGTTTTGGAAGTCCTAGCCATGGCAATCAGAGAAGAAAAAGAAATAAAAGGAATACAAATTGGAAAAGAAGAAGTAAAACTGTCACTGTTTGCAGATGACATGATACTATACACAGATAATCCTAAAGACGCCACCAGAAAACTAGTAGAGCTTATCAATGAATTTGGTAAAGTTGCAGGATACAAAATTAATGCACAGAAATCTCTTGCATTCCTATACACTAATGATGAAAAATCTGTAAGAGAAATGAAGGAAACACTCCCATTTACCATTGCAACAAAAAGAATAAAACACCTAGGAATAAACCTACCTAGGGAGACAAAAGACCTGTATGCAGAAAACTATAAGACACTGATGAAAGAAATTAAAGATGATGTAAACAGATGGAGAGATACACCATGTTCTTGGATTGGAAGAATCAACATTGTGAATATGACTATACTACCCAAAGCAATCTACAGATTCAATGCAATCCCTATCAAACTACCAATGGCATTTTTTACAGAACTAGAACAAAATATCTTAAAATTTGTATGGAGGCACAAAAGACCCCGAATAGCCAAAGCAGAACTGAGGGAAAAAAACAGAGTTGGAGGAATCAGACTCCCTGACTTCAGACTATACTACAAAGCTACAGTAATCAAGACAATATGGTACTGGCCCCAAAACAGAAATATAGATCAATGGAACAGGATAGAAAACCCAGAGATAAACTCATGCACCTATGGTCAAGTAATGTACGACAAAGGAGGCAAGGATATACAGTGGAGAAAAGACAGTCTCTTCAATAAGTGGTGCTGGGAAAACTGGACAGCTACATGTAAAAGAATGAATTTAGAACACTCCCTAACACCATACACAAAAATAAACTGAAAATGGATTTGAGACCTAAATGTAAGATCAGACACTATAAAACTCTTAGAGGAAAGCATAGGAAGAACCCTCTTTGACATAAATCACAGCAAGATCTTTTTTGATCCACCTCCTAGAGTAATGGAAATTAAAACAAAAATAAGCAAATGGGACCTAATGGAAGTTAAATGCTTTTGCAAAGCAAAGGAAACTACAAAGAAGATGAAAAGGCAACCCTCAGAATGGGAGAAAATATTTACAAATGAATCAACGGAGAAAGGATTAATCTCCAAAACATATAAAGAGCTCATGCAGCTCAATATTAAAAAAACAAATAACCCAATCGAAAAATGGGCAGAAGACCTAAATAGACATTTCTCCAAAGAAGACATACAGATGGCCAAGAAGCACATGAAAAGCTGCTCAATATCACTAATTATTAGAGAAATGCAAATGAAAACTACAATGAGGTATTATCACCTCACACCAGTTAGAATGGGTATCATCATAAAATCTACAAACAACAAATGCTGGAGAGGGTGTGGAGAAAAGGGAACCCTTTTGCACTGTTGCTGGGAATATAATTTGATACAGCCACTAGGGAGACCAGTATGGAGGTTCCTTAAAAAACTAAAAATAGAATTACCATATGATCCAGCAATCCCACTACTGGGCATATACCCCGAGAAAACCATAATTCAAAAAGACACATGCATCCCAATGTTCATTGCAGCACTTTTTACAATAGCCAGGTCATGGAAGCAATCTAAATGCCCATCGACAGATGAATGGATAAAGAAGATGTGGTATGTATATACAATGGAATATTACTCAGCCATAAAAAGGAATGAAATTGGGTCATTTGTAGAGACATGGATGGATCTAGAGACTGTCGTACAGAGTGAAGCAAGTCAGAAAGAGAAAAACAAATATCGTATATTAACGCATATATGTGGAACATAGAAATATGGTATAGGTGAACCAGTTTGCAGGACAGAAATAGAAATACAGATGTAGATAACAAACGTATGGATGCCAAGGGGTGAAAGTGGTGGGGTAGGGGTGGTGGTGTGATGAACTGAGAGATTGGGATTGACATATATACACTAATATGTATAAAATGGATAATTAATAAGAACCTGCTGCATAAAAAAATAAATAAAATAAAATTCAAAAATTCAAAAAAAAAAAAAACCAAAAACGAGGTTGCACCTACATATAAATATAGATTAAGTTGTTACTCAGTATAGTCCCATTCCCCACCAGCCCAGACTTTGTTGAAACAATGAACTGCTATTAGCTCGGAAACTGCAGGCTGGACCTAGAGTTGTCCTTCTCAGCTCTAGGTGAACTGTCACTAGCAAATTGACTAATAATGAATGCATATAATCAATGCACACTTTAGGGTTTTCTAAAAATTATTTTTTAAATGAAGAAATTTTCTAATGAAATTTCAGCCAATTATTTCTGCTCTGTTTGTTTGGCAGTTTTCGCTAATGTTTAAAGTATGTTTCAAGCTAGTCTAAGTAAATAGTCTGGAAGGATATGGATTGAAAATGAATCTTTCCAATCTACTGGTTCATGCAGGCACAATTATTTTTTTTGTACTCTGGGGTGTGCTTTTTAAAGAACTTTTTATACCTTAAAAACAGCAATTCTGTCCATGTTCTGTATTGCTAAAAATTTATTTCCAGTCAATAAGACTTACATTACCTATTTAACATCGTTTTTTATTTTATATATCTGTTATAATCAGATATTGGAAATATTTTCATTTTAGAGAAAAACAAACATCAAAAAAGAACCAAAATTAAAAATATGAGCCAGTTAGCTGTGAATATTCCTGGAATTGACATCAACATTTTAAGACTTTTTTTCACATTGAAACCTGATATTAAAAAGTGAAAGAGATTACCCCCAGACCATCGTTTCCGAAATGTTCTTTCTCCAACTAGGGCTATCTTATGAACACAATAATCATCTTAGAAATTTGTTTAAAAACAGAGAACCTACCCCCAGAGGCTCTGCTTCAGTAGGTCTGGAATGAGGCTTCCCAATGATTATGACACACAACAAGGTTTGGAACCAGTGATAGTTTTTCTCATTATGTATAATTTATAATTTATAGAGTGCTAGTTTCTAGCTTTTGACTAATTTTCATGTAATGACTGACAAGGAGAAAAATGAGTCTAACTTTTAAAAATTTAAACTTGAACTATCATCCAAAAGTTATAAAATCATGCTAAGTTTCCAAAAAAAAATGGAAAAAAGAATATATAATTAGTAGGTAGAATAATTAATTTTTCACCAGTATTCTTAGGAGCAAATTGCTTAATGCTGGGCACAATGAAAAAGAATGTTGAACTGTGAATAAGACATGTTTGGCTAAAAATAATTGAGAAATAACTGTAAAAATGAGCCAAACTATAAACCACAAAACTACTAAAAAATATCTAACAGGTTGCCAAGGTGATCCATGTTACCAATTGCCAATACATGAAAAAAAAAAAAAAACCGCCACCATTATTCAGGACTGTCAGTGAGGTGTATGTACTTAAGGAAGGGACTTCCCGATAATGTCCTGGGAAGGCTTGACTGTGGCATAGATCAAGAATCTTCTAATAAATATCCATATGAGGTACAGATTTTGCAGCTAGATTTTTAAATCAGGCTGCCTCCGTCTATGTATTGCTAGAATGGTTCATCAGCCTTCCAGGGAGAATCACAGTGGGACATACCTTCTTCGAGCTTCCTTGATTTAAAAGGAGGGACAAAGGGCTTCCCTGGTGGCGCAGTGGTTGAGAATCTGCCTGCCAATGCAGGGGACACGGGTTCGAGCCCTGGTCTGGGAAGATCCCACATGCCACGGAGCAACTGGGCCCGTGAGCCACAATTACTGAGCCTGCGCGTCTGGAGCCTGTGCTCCGCAACAAGAGAGGCTGCGATGGTGAGAGGCCCGCGCACCGCGATGAAGAGTGGTCCCCACTTGCCGCAATTAGAGAAAGCCCTCGAACAGAAACGAAGACCCAACACGGCCAAAAATAAATAAATAAAATTAAAAAAAAAAAAAAAGGAGGGACAAGGAGTGAGTGGTTTGAGCTGGGTTTAAAAACGAATTTTAAAATTTAGGTCACGCATTCCCTCATTTTCCCAGTGGGGTGGTTCTTTTAAGCCATCAGGCTCTGTCTTCCCCGCTGACGCCCACCTCAGAAGAAATCTCAAGCTGAAATGGAGGGCCACCTAACTTCATGAGTGCTCAGACACATCTCCTCTTGGGTTCCTGACACACACCCTAGGAGGCGCTCTCTCTTCGAGAGGCCAACTATCTCACATGTGATCTATCATTTCAGGAAGTGATTATCCTGTCACCCACACCAGACTGAGGCCAGGAGAAGCAGCTTGGGCCCTGGATTCCGTCTCCTCATATTCAACTCCTCCTTCCCAGGTGATAGTCCTTGTTGTAAGACTCACTCCAATCAAGTAACCTGATTCTAAAAGCCTGTGTACTGTCACTTCCACTAGAAGTTGTTTGGGAATGCTTTGGTTTCTTTGGCCCAAGTGAGTAAGATGTTGGCATGCTGTATCACTAAAAGCAAAGGCCTACAGAGAACCCAGTAAGACAAGCTGGGCTGCAGGTTTCTACACTGGGAGGCTCTGGAACACAGTCAGCAGTGGTCTGGTTCTGCCCGTGGAAGAAAGCTGGTGGGAGCTCTAGGTACCACAAAAAGCTGGCTTTCTGGATGAGATCTAAGAGTCGTATGATGTGCTTTCAGAACACTGCTTGATATCAGAGCACTCCTCATCCCATATTCAGGTTTTAGGACTTTCATCTCTCTGGCCATTAAGAGAAAGAACTTTGGTTGAGTGAGGATGGATGGTCTACTCTGATTTCTCCAGAGGGCTACTGTAGACCAATCATGATGGAAATCTATCGTGCCATTTATCATCCAGTCCACTGCTAAGCTATATGTTAACACAAATTCTCTCTACCAAAAAAAAGAAAAGAAAAAAAAATGGATGTGCAGCCTCATGGTAAGGTTAGACTTCATTTATTCTCTGAACACTATGGGAGAAGCCATGATTGGTAGTAAATTTGACAATAAGGAACTCTGTTGACTGAGGAATTAAGAGGAATTAAGAGCATTAATAATAAATAAGCTCTTTTCTCATTTATTATACTGAGAATGCAGTGTTTTAGAAGTACAACCAAATATTTTAAAGTTGAGGATTTAGTAAAGATAACCTTTAAAAGAATATTCCAAAAAAGCTTATTAAGGAATATCTGAGATACCTTGCATCTGAAATTCACAAAAAAGATATATACATTTAAAAAATAGTATTTATTATATAGTTTATAGGTATTTTCTTGTCTTAATTAAAAATTATTAAAAGAAGAAAACAGTATGTCTTAGAAAATTTCAACAAGTAAATTTCAAGTCTTTCCTCCTTGGAATTTATGGACTGAATATCTAACCAATGGGATGGGATGGGACTACTTTGTTTAGTGTTTGAAGCACACAAATGACTTATTATGATCACTATCATAGGACACTAGTTTCTTTCAGGGCACTGAATGGTATTCAGGTAGTTACCTCCCTGGAAAGAGCAGGACAAGCAATAAAAATATTAAATACACATAGAGTTCTTTCAAGGAAAAAAAAAAAACATTGAATTGAAAGGCCTTCTTTCCCTGCTTGCCAGTAAAAAGAGGGATCTGTAGTTATGATAGGGCTATCTTTATACCAATTTTGACCATCTCAATACAAACAAATATAAAGCTATGGTGAGGAATAGCTTGCTAAAACAAGCCTATGATATTAGTTCCTCTACATTTTAAGGACATTTCAGCCAGGATGTACCTTTAGTCTAGTCAATTAAGAGGCACATATATTAAATTTATATCTTAAAAAATACTTTGAAATTTATTACTATGTTTACACAGTAGCTGCTTTTAAAAATCTCATGAACTTGACCATTTTTAAGGATCAATACACTTTTAAAGAGAAGATATAATCGTATAATTGTGCCTCACATGTTTTCTCTTACCATTATAATATTTTTTTCTTCCCCAAGTACCTTTAGCAATTAGGCTTTACAATGAATTATGAGCCAGGTTAGTAACATTTTCTCAAATTAAAGTAGCATGATAGACCATACAATTGGTAGATATCACTTGGTCATTTATTTTTCAAAAGGGGTCTGTTCTCATTTATGTTGAGTTGATTTTCAGTTTCAACTCATTTCTGGCAACTAAATCATAAGTCTCTAAAAATAAGGTTTTATAAAGAGAGGGGGGAGTTACCAGTATTAACTGAATCTAATACCTATATGAATTACAATTGGTTGGTTCCAGACAAATGAATCATTTTACCTTAGGCCACAGTACTGCAGTTTCAGACGGAAATAAAAGGAAGAACCATTGATCTGTCTCCTACAGCCTCTGGGCATTCCAGTACTGCATTTAGCCTGGATAAACAGTTGTTATGATATGCCTACCACCTACCTCTGAGGGACTGGTGTCAAATTAATCTCCATGTCATCAGTACCTTCTCAACAGGTTTTAAACAGTCTTCTCTTTTTCTCTAAGTCCCAGATCAACAGTTGTCAGGGTCTGAGTCAAGCTGTGCTTCTGCCCACATAGTGGCACTGTCAGCTACTCAAATGATTTTTTAAGCAGAGCA
Source organism: Balaenoptera physalus (assembly GCF_965194825.1). Lineage (NCBI taxonomy): Eukaryota > Metazoa > Chordata > Mammalia > Artiodactyla > Balaenopteridae > Balaenoptera > Balaenoptera physalus. The sequence goes on along the minus strand of NC_138899.1, from coordinate 49,058,713 downwards.
GCCGGTTGCCTTCAGCAGCAATGCTTTTGGGGGCACTTCGTGCTGTTCACCCAGAGTCCCTGGCTGCTCTACAACTGTGCTAGTTAAGGGATCGACAGAAGGAACAACAAATGGCTACAATTAGCATTCGCCCTGCTCCCGCAAAAGAATTTCATTGCTATGGCAACGGGAGTTGCCGAGACAACATCGGGCTTTGGCTGAGAATAGTGTACTGCATTATACCAAGTACAGAACAAAATAGCCAGAGATCAGGCTCTCGCTTCACGGCACAAAGATCTCTGCCACCATATTTAAGTTTAATTAACGAGAGCTGATTTCTTAATTTTGTAAGACAAGATTCGGGCTGCTAATAGCCTGAAACAAAATATCATTATTGATCCATTCTTTTAAAACTCCAGTAAAATAATTAGAGTGATCACATTAGATTCGTCTTAACTTGATTTTTCTATTTCCTACCTTAAGAGAGGCAGCCTTTACTTATATTGCTGTAACAGTGTTATTTACAAACTCATTTTTCCCTCAATCAGTTGCTATGATAGAAATGTATACAATGTTTGAAAAATTAACATGAGCTTCCTTACACCTGGATATTCAACCAAGGCTTAGATGTGTATAATTTTAGGAAGGAAAGAACAACAATATCTAAGCAATTTATATCAAGAGCTACAATCGTACAGTTATAGAAAATCATTTAAAATCAAACAGGAGCCTGTTTATCACTGTTTTTAAAGTAAACTTTTAAAGCAGAAAGCTGAAAATATCTTGAAATCGGTTTGGTAGTAGTACAAGTAAAATAGAAAAAATTAATCTAAATGACACAGAAATAAGCTACCTTGGCTACCATTAAATGGCTCTGCAGTCAAGCTACATAATTGGATCAGCCCCACTCATAGTCATGTAAACCATTCCGTGGATCTGATTCAGGAGCACTTTTCAATGAGCCATGAAGGGGAGGATGTGCAGGCAGCACGGGACAATGAGGCTAGTTGCTATTATTTGGCAGATGAAGATCTTCTTTTCTAAAATTTTCAAAACTCAAATATTTCCCCCTCCCAAACCAACATTCCTGTCAGCACGGGACCAAATATTATCATCAATAATAACAGTTAACATTTATTGCATGCACAGTGTTTTGTATGGCTTGTTAAATTCAGTTTTCACAATTACCCTATAAGGTGGGCATAATTTCCACCCACTGACATATGATGAAACCAAGGTGCAAAGAGATTCAGTAACTGCCAGCATATAAGCAGAAAAGCTGAAATTCAAAACTGGGTCTATCCTATAGTATTCTCTTTATTTCAGCTATATTGTGTTACACCACAACTACTAATGTAGTAATTTTAAAGCTTCAGTCTTTTTTGAGAACAACAGTAAGTACAAATTCTAAAATGGGAAAAGTCTAAATGAAAACAAAATTAGCAGTACATATAATAAGCATAATGATGCTCAATTTAGTCAGATTTCTTAATTATCTGGGGATGTAGATTAGTCGGTGTGAAGAGAGAGAGAAATGAACTCTCACTGAGCATATTAGCTACTGGTTTTGGTACAAAATGTCTGAAAACATACATATAAACAATCTGACCAGAAATTGTATCCCTTAACTTATGTAGACATTTATTTTCATTTTATAAAAGATTATTTTAAATTTATTTATTTTTTTAAAATTTATTTTTGGCTGCGTTGGGTCTTCGTTGCTGCGCGTGGGCTTTCTCTAGTTGTGGCGAGTGGGGGCTACTCTTCGTTGTGGTGCGTGGGCTTCTCATTGCGGTGGCTTCTCTTGCTGCAGAGCACGGGCTCTAGAGCGCAGGCTCAGTAGTTGTGGCGCACGAGCTTAGTTGCTCTGCGGCATGTGGGATCTTCCCAGATGAGGGCTCGAACCCCTGTCCCCTGCATTGGCAGGCAGATTCTTAACCACTGCGCCACCAGGGAAGCCCATAAAAGATTATTTTAAAAAGTAAACACTTTATTAGTAGTAAATAGCTGTTAATGAAAAGTAAGATTATTTTATTGTCTGGTAGAAATAATCCTGCTTTATAGCTTTTAAATGATATCTCCAGAGTTCAGGTCATACAGTATTACTTAGCACTTCAGTTAATACCAGGTCAAAGAACAAAAACAAATAATTTTAGAGTTAAAAAAATTGTTTATATATGTAGATAAATAACTTGACTAAGTCTAATTTTAGTCCAATCTAATGGTAAAGGGCAAATATTAGAAGACTTTCCAGGAAATTCAGCTTCTACTTTCATGAATCACTAGATATTTATTTATGTAATTCTAATTTAAGAAAACAAGAGTTTTTGTAAATCATTCAACTTCAGACAAAATGCAGTACAAAGTGCTCTTTTTTTATAGTCATAAAAAATGCTATAGTAATGGAAGCCTGAAAAATACAGTTTTTTATCAAACTGATATTTTGGGACTCAAAACTGTATTACATAGGGAAAATTACTTCATTTTGAACATGTTTGAGCAGTGGCAGTATTGAGATTTTTGAGATAGAAAAACAACGTGTAAAATGACAGGGGAGAAAAGCAAGATCGTCCATGACACTGCCTGATGGCCAATATTTCCCAAATCATACCTACGTTTAATTTGACCATAATTAAACGTCATTTATAATGAAATAAACACATTAAAAAGGTACGTGCAAAGAAACTCCAGTGGAGTTGTAGCTTCTATTCAATTTGGTATAAATATGTTTCTTGTACTTATGGATATTTTAGGATAATAGAAGCAAAATTGTAAAAGTGCCCACCAATACAAGATAAAAAAATTAAAAGAATGTATGTGAAAGCCCTCTGAAAACTGTAAATGTGACATAAAAATGTGTGTTTCATCAAAAATGTGTTAGCTTTCAAAAGCTCAAAGAAATCACTCTTGATGTTTACTTATTTTAAGTAAATCAGTGGAGAAAAGAAGATGAAGTACATAAATTGCCTCCGCTTCTAACCCACCCCTTCCAATCTATCTCTATTTCTAAAACCCTCATCTAGGCCATCTCCAGCCTTCTTCTCCCAGGACACCTTCACTTTTCAGCTATTTTTAACCAACTTAAATACATGCTAAACTCAAGACAAAATTCCTCAGTTGATTGTTCCAATTTACTCTGTCACAAAACAGGAAGTAAACACAACTTTTGTCTCCACCGTATCTTTCTGTACGCTAAATCATATTTTTGAGTGCATCTTCTATTCTAGAAAAAAGTAATCTGATTCTATTCAAGGATGGGCAGTTTATTGAAGGGATTCAGAGAATGGAATTTGCTGTCACATATCTGGGTTCAATTCCTAGCTCTGCCATTTATCATCTTTATGATTTGGGGCAAGGATTACTTAACCTTTTTAAGCCTCTGAATGAGACAATGTAAATAATGTACTCAACAATGTCTAACACGTAGTAAGTGGTCAAATACTGGCTTCTTTATTCTTTACGGAATCTTATTTTTTTAAACATTTTTTTTTTTTTTTTTAAATTTTTATTTATTTATTTATTTTTAATTTTTATGGCTATGTTGGGTCTTCGTTTCTGTGCGAGGGCTTTCACTAGTTGTGGCAAGTGGGGGTCACTCTTCATCGCTGTGCGCGGGCCTCTCACTATCGCGGCCTCTCTTGTTGCGGAGCACAGGCTCCAGACACGCAGGCTCAGTAATTGTGGCTCACGGGCCCAGCCGCTCCGCGGCATGTGGGATCCTCCCAGACCAGGGCTCGAACCCGTGTTCCCTGCATTAGCAGGCAGATTCTCAACCACTGCGCCACCAGGGAAGCCCCTGGAATCTTATTTTTTGAAACAGATTCTCACTCCTCTCACCCTTTATGTCTGGGGCAATCTATTCTCTCTGTTTCTACCATTTAGCAATTGGCATCTTGTAGACAAAAGTCCTGAGTTTGAATCCTGGCTCTGCCACTCAGTAGTTATAATTATCTGCAAAAGAACTCTTTCTAATAATAAACATAGCACACTGAGAATGAAAATCTAAACTATTTGCTTACATAAAAACATGCTTACACTTGTTAAAACCAAAAGTTCCAGATTAGGGACAGATCCCAGACCAATCATCTCTGTGTCACTTAAATTGTTAATGATCAGTCTTGTCAAACCAAACCTTAAATACCTTCTACTATCAATTCCTCAATTAACTGATTCTTAATCATTACTATTTCTTTGAACTGTTGCTATGTGTTAGGCTCTGCTGAGAATCTTCCATGCATTATCTGACACAAATTTTTACAACAAACCAAGGCAGGAATGATTAAAATCACATTTTATGGATGACAAAACTGAGGCACAAGGAGCAAGTAACTTGCTCAAGGTTACACAACTAATAAGAGGCAGATGGTACTCTTGACCTCTATTCTCTACAGCCACAGTTAGTGTTACAATATCCGCCTGACCAATGAACTGTTGATTCAATGTTCAATTTTTGTGTTTAAATGCTTATATGTCCTGTGTTGTTCATGAAGCTTATGTTATATACACATTCTCCTTAGAGTTAGAACTACATAGAGTCAGATTCAGCACTTATTTTCAACTATTTAGAAGTCATGGAACTTGATTCAATAACACACAACCTCTAAGCACTAAATAAATGTTCACTGATAATGAAGAAAATGTGCACGGCCAGGGCAAAGTCAAGGTAGCATCACACGCATGCTAGAAATAATTTGCAATAAAATTATAAAATATTAAAACTTAATGAGTACAATCTCAATTAGGAAATTGAAAATCTGCTCATTAAACTTGCAGATGATACTTAGTTGGGCAGGGGTTAAACACTTTCAAAGAAAGAAATACAATTTAAAATGACCTTGATAGATTAGAGAAATAGTTCATCAAAAACAGATGAAGTTCAATTAAGAGAAGAACAAAACAGCATACTTAAGAACCAAAAGCATACCACACAGATAAAAATGGGAATGAGTAGCTAGGCAAATTGATGGGGGGAAAAAAGAAAACCCCCAAGCCACAAATGAAACAACCTGATTATCTGTTGGCAATATGGGTTATTCTTCTCTCTACGTATCAGTGTCTTACAACTCTGGCTGCACTTTGGAATCACAAGGAAAGTTTTAAAAAAATTGTTCATCATGGAAAAATTAAATCAGAATCCGTGGAAATAAGGTTCCATATTGGTGTTATTTAAAAACTCTCTAGGTGAATTTAATGTGGCCAAGGTTCAAAATGACTGGAAATTATAACCAATCATATCCTTTATATCCATATGAAGAGCCTTATGAAAATAATAACATAGCTGTTATGTGTGATCAGATAGTGAGATATATGTTCACAAAAAGAAACTATTTAATAAAAAAAATCTAATATTAATCAATCATGATTCCAAATACCCAAGAAACATGATGATCGAAGATCTGTGGTTCTCCAAGTGTGGTTCCTGGATGAGCAGCCTCTGGGAATTTATGAGAAATGCAAATTCTCATGCCAACCACAAACCTCCTGAATCCGTAACTCTGGGGTAGGCCTAGCAACATGTGTTTGGATAAGCCTCTCAAAGGATTCTGATAGATGCTAAAGTTGAGAACCAAAGCTGTAAGCTAAGGAGTCAACTCTCTTCTGTTTTCTTACAGCATCTGTTTTCTCTTATAATTACAGGATTGCTATATGCTTTCTTTTGTAAGCCATCCCAAATTCTTCCTAGAAGTAAGTAAGGTATATAAATTATAAATTAAAAAAAAATCACATTTTAGCAAAGTGCTCATAATGTACAATACCTTCATTACTGAAATATCTTTTATTAAAAGGATTCATGTGATAAATTCAGTGAAAAAAAAATCTGTTAAAATTGCTGCCAAAATTGTCCCGAAGAAGTTTGTTGGTTGGCTCAGTTTCTTTACCTTTCAACAGGCTCTGCTGGCATCAAGTCGACTAAGTTTAGTCACAAGCATCTATACAGATCTATTAGCTGCTGCTTAATGACCCAAAACCCCCAGGGAAGGAGGTGTGAATCCACCTGAGATTCTAGCTTTCCCTTTACCACTTACGGGCCACTGGGATTTAGGTCTGTCTCTGATTTCCATCCCTCTATCTCTACCTCATTACTCCAATAAATCAAGAGTTGGTTATATGTATTGTTATTAACAACCAAAATGTAAAAATAAAACCTACTCCTGGACTAGCAGCATTGAAAAATCATCACAGATAAACAGTAATAATAACTGCTCCTAGCTGAGAAATAAGACAGAAGAGATAACAACATTAAAATGTATGGTTTTTCCTTAATGGATGACATATTTTGATAAGAAATACTGAGAAAGTTTCTTTCCTCCCCCTCTGTTTTTGATCTCCCTGCCCCTCACATTTTGTCAGTTATAATAAAAGACAGAAAAAGATATAATTTAATTGCTAATTAAAAATGCAAAACAATGAGATACTATTTTGTCTAATTGCTGAAAATTGTGAAACACATCTAGTGCTGTTGAAGGTTTGAGGAATGGACACAGTCACTGGATGCTGGTAGGAGTATAAATTAGTATAATCTCTTCACCATTCCCACATCAGTGTGGCAATATGAATAACAAAGCCTTAAAATTGTTCATATCTGTTAACTTGTCCTGAATAAATAGTGCTGTTTATTAAACGGTAAAAATTTTTAAACCATGTAAAGGTAAAACCCTAAAGAAGCTGGTTAAAAATGTAGGGCCCATCCTTACTATAGGATAGTCTAATACCACATTTTATAGAGAAGGAAGCATAGTAAGTAATGAACTTAAGAACACATACTTAGTAAACTACATATCTTTTTCCCCCTTCCATAAATTAGAATCAACATTTAAAAACTTAGAGTATGGTTCAACTGCTATGGAAAACAGTATGGTGGTTTCTCAAAAAATTAAAAATAGAACTGCCATATGATCTAGCAATCCCATTTCTGGGTATATATCCTAAAGAATCAAAAGCAGGATCTTGAAGAGATATTTGCACTCTTGTGTTCATCGAAGTGCTATTCACAATAGCCAAGAAGTGGAAGCAACCCAAATGTTCATCAACAGATAAATGGATAAACAAAATGTTGTACATATATACTATGGAATATTATTCAGCCTTAAAAAGGAAGGAAATACTGACGCATGCTACAACATGGATGAACCTTAAGGACATTATGCTGAGTGAAATAAGCCAGTCACAAAAAGACAGACACTGTATGATTCCACTTATATGAGTACCTAAAGTAATTAAGTTCATAAAAACAGAAAGTAGAATGGTGGTTGCCAGGGGCTGAGGGAAGGGGGAAATGGAGAGTTGTTGTTTAATGAGTTATAGAGCTTGAGTTTTGCAAGAAGAAAATGTTCTGGAGATCTGTTTGTACAACAATGTGAATATACTTAACACTACTGAGCTATACACTTAGAAATTATTAAGATAGTAAATTTTATGTGTTTTTTTTAACCACAATTAAAAAAATGTTTAATTAAAAAAAATAATAAAAACTAAGAGTAGCTTCTACTTCATATTAATTCTGTATCAATTTAAAACTACCTTAATTAATATGTTGATATTTGACCTTGGAAGATATGATACAATTTTGGTGACATATAAATGAAAATAATCTTCTAGGAAAAATGTATACATTTATTCACTTAATCTGGATCTAACTCATCAATAGTAGAATCATGTGCATTGAACTGAATTTTTTCTTTGGTAATAGACTATGTATTCAAAAATAGTTTATAAAAAAAGCTACTCAAATTTTATCATAAAATTAAATCTAAATGCATTACAAGTTTGTTACTTTGAGAGTTCACCTCTGATACACGTTTGTGAGTTACAAGTTGAGGACAAGGTTTTATGGCAATAGTTTACCACACTCAATATTTCCTGATTAATAGTAAATATTAGAGCATAATGGAATTTATACCAGGATTAGCGTTGGAAGGCCCAGCTTCAAGACCCAGTTATGCCATCATGTGTTTATTCTTTCTTTCATGTATTCACATATTCACACATTCACTCATGTATTCACTCATTCACTCATTTATTCATTCATTCATTTTACAAATGGTTTTCTGAAGTTTTACCATGACATAGTCAGCTTTTCTAGAATAATGTCTTTGTAGTGTCCCCAGTTCAGTCAGAAAAGCTAGAGGGGCTCTGGATTGCTCTCACATGACAACAAGGAGGAAAAGACAATGGACAGGTACACCAAAGGGAATTTAACAGAAGAGGGTAAATAGGCAGCAGACTCTACAACATGCTTGCTCTTTTAACATATATTGACCAGACCTGTCATTCTAAGGTCTCTCACTAGAAGATCTGAGTGATGTAGAATATTATATTACTAGAAAGTAACACAGTCTTTCCTTTAATGGGCAGTTTGACATGGAGTTCTAAGTTGTATCAAAATCTATTTATTCTCAATATAAAAAACACCTACAAGCCAATAGAAAAATATGCAAAAGACTTGAATAGGCACTTCACATAATAAGATATTCAAAAAGCCAAAAGAACATGGAATGGTATTCAAGTTACTCATGAGGGAAAGGCAAATCAAAACCACAATGAGCTATCCTACCAGAATTGTTGAAATGAAAACTCTCATACACTGCTGATGGAAGTATAAACTGGTACAATCATTTTAGAACACTGTTGGTCAGTATCTACTAAAGCTGAAGATACACTTATCCACTGAAACAGCAATTACACGTCTAGGTATATTTCCTTTTTTTTTTTTTTTTTTGGAGTATAATTGCTTTACAATGTGACGTTAGTTTCTGCTGTACAGTGAAGTGAATCAGCTATATGTATACATATATCCTCTCCCTCTTGGACTTCCCTCCCCACCCCCATCTCACCCATGTAGGTCATCACAGAGCACCGAGCTTAGCTCCCTGTGCTATACCACAGGTTCCCATTAGCTATCTATTTTACACATGGTAGTGTATTTATGTCAAACCTATTCTCCCAGTTCATCCCACCCTCCCCTTCCCCCTCATGTCCACACATCCATTCTCTAGTTCTGTGTTTCTATTCCTGCCCTGCAAATATGTTCATCTGTACCATTTTCTAGATTCCACATGTATGCGTTAATATACGATATTTGTTTTCCTCTTTCTGACTTACTTCACTTTACTAGGCCCATCCACATCTCTACAAATGACCCAATTCCATTTCTTTTTATGGCTGAGTAAATTCCATTATATATATGTACCACATCTTCTTTATCCATTCATCTGTCAATGGGCATTTAGGTTGTTTCCACATCCTGGCTATTGTAAATAGTATTGCAATGAACATTGGGGTACATGTGTCTTTTTGAATTATGGTTTTCTCAGGGTATATGCCCAGTAGTGGGATTGCTGGGTCATATGGTAGTTCTATTTTTAGTTTTTTAAGGAGCCTCCATACTATTCTCCATAGCAGCTGTATCAATTTACATTCTCACCAACAGTGCAAGAGGATTCCCTCTTCTCCAAACCCTCTCCAGCATTTATTGTTTGTAAGGCACAAAAACAGAAATATAGATCAATGGTAAGGATAGAAAGCCCAGAGACAAACCCATGCACCTATGGTCAACTAATCTATGACAAAGGAGGCAAGAATATAAAATGGAGAAAAGACAGCGTCTTCAATAAATGGTGCTGGGAAAACTGGACAACTACATGTAAAAGAATGAAATTAGAACACTTCTTAACACCATACAAAAAAATAAACTCAAAATGGATTAAATACCTAAACGTAAGACCAGACACTATAAAACTCTTAGAGGAAAACATAAGAAAAACACCCTTTGACATAAATCACAACAAGGTCTTTTATGACCTACCTCCTAGAGTAATGAAAATAAAAACCAAAATAGGCAAATGGGACCTAATGAAACTTAAAAGCTTTTGCACAGCAAAGGAAACCATAAATAAGACAAAAAGACAACCCACAGAATGGGAGAAAATATTTGCAAAGGAAGCAACAGAGAAATGATTAATTTCCAAAATATACAAACAGCTCATGCAGCTCAATAGGTATATTTCTGACAGAGCCAGAAGACATGTATAAGAATGTTCTTAGCACTATTTGTAATAGCCCAAATCTAGAAACAATATAAATATCCATGAACAAAAGAAAAAAATTTCACATATTCAGAGTGGAATGCTAAATAACCATTAGAACAAACAAATTACAACCTCACACAACAACATGGATACAAAGTGTAAGATTATATTTATAAAAAGGACAAAGTAAGTGTAGTTACTGCTGTCACAGTCAGGATATGTGTGGGATGTGAGGTTATGAAAGGGAGAATCTGGAAGGGGCTCTGTGTTTCTAATAACATTGTTTCTTGATCTGGGTATTGGTTACATAGGTAAGCTTACTTTATGAGCATTCATCAAGCCAGATACTCAGGAAGTGTGTACTTTTCTATATGTTATTCTTCTATATACAGTATACATTTAAAATGCAGTAAGAAGTATAAGAGTATAAGAAATGTTTAAACAAAACCATATAATACTTCCCAGTGCAATGAAATGCATAGTGCCAAGTACTTTACTGAAACAAAGAGAGGGCTTTGCTGAGGCAGTAATTTGTACATTTATAAGTCTTTTATTCCTGATTTTGAAATACTAATAAGAACAGATACTACACTTGATCTTAGCCAAAAGGCTGAGAAGCAATAACTGAATCACTTTATTGTACACCTGAAACTAACACAACATTGTAAATTAACTATACTCCAATATAAAATGAAAATTAAATTAAAATTTTTTTCAAATAATAAAAAATAATTTTACTTTAAAAAAGAAAGTAGAAATAGTATTTGGTATTTCTTGAAAGAGTACAGTGAAGGGTTAAAGAAAATCTTAGTGTAAAACTATAAAGAGATTCTAGGTAGGACTACAGATCTGTTTAGAAGAGGAACACGTGACTAACCCTATAGGTCTACAACATGGAAACAAATAAATCACACTTTTCAAAACAGATAGGCATGGACCCGGGGGCAAAGAAACTACAACAAATAGAGCATACCAGCAGGACATGAAAACTCATCACAAACTAATAATTAAAAACATTACTCTCAAAACCTTCCCTTTCCCTGGCTTTAAAAGAAATATGTAGAAGACACAGAGTTAATTTCTAGGAAACATTACAAGTTACTATGACATAGTACCTAGAGTTACTGACTCTGCCTACTTCGTTTCATTACTGAATATATTTATCTCTCACCCTGAGCAGATCATGTCTTTTTATATTTAGGTGAGGAAAGGGAATGGGGATCAGTGAATGAAGAGAAAGGAGGTTAACAGAATGGAGAGTAATAGGCCTTGTCCAGTTCCCAGAAAGTGAGTAGCAAACAGAGAGAGCAGTGTTTAGGAAGTGATGAAAACCTTGAGACTTATTAGAGAGGATGCTACTGCCAACGGCTGCAAGTGTAGCAGGGATCCCAGGGGCTCTCTTGGGCAGTGCTTCTCTCTGCCTGGGAGACTGTACTAGTTACCTCTTCACGTCCTATGCCCTTCATTTATTTCTGTCTGCACGTTCAAAAATAGAGCCTCATCATCATTATTTGAGAAGTTGCCTCATGACAGGTCACAGTGAATTTTAAAAGATCCTTTTCTCTTTTTTTCTCCTCCTTTGGGATATGGGGAAGACTAAGAAAAAGGGATGAAATTATACTTTTCACACAATGATAAAATATACTTTGGATTAAATAAAACCCTGCTCATGGTTTAACAAACATCAGCTTAAGAATCCCTTAGCCTAACTATATTAACAAGAATAAGAAATAAAAGGACTAATAATAAAAGTTTCTTGGTTGTGTCTTATACTTTTAACCTTAAAATTCTATGGATTTTGAGTTATTAGCTTGTCAGAATCAAAGTACAAGGTGTTATTAACAGTTTTAATGCTTAATCTAAACAGTGTTTTTTGGTTCATCTTTCAACATGGGTATATTGGTAAATGAGAATTTTGTTTTCATTTGCATATTAGCACTTTTCTGTTGCATACATGCTTTAATGGGAAAAGTATGAACATATAATTTAACGGCCTAATCATATTTCAAAATAAAAAGAATTGCCAGAATCTTTTAACCTTGAGGCTACTATAATGCACTGGGTGAGGGTAAATGAAGTCAATATATGAGGTAAACGGTGATGCACTAACACTTTCTTTAGCACACTTCAATGTTCCTTTATTTCATTATTCCTCTAGAAATCGGGATTAGGCAGCTCCTCTAATTAACCCAAAGATTTTTGACTAATAGAAGGAGATTGCAAGCATAATTGGTTAAATGATAATGTACATAGCATTTAATGATCATTACCATTTATTCTAATATCAGAGCTAATAAATGGTGAAACTGTTTAAGCCAAATGCTGTCATATCACAATAACGTACATCATGGCTAACACTAATAATTTCTAATTTACTTGGGAATCAATGGGACATGCAGCTTTCTTAATGCATGTCAGTGCTTTCTTAAATAAATTTATAGACCCTCGTAAAGTAGAAAAATATTTATCTCCTTACCTAGACTACATAACAAGTAGTCATACCACCATTCCCCTCCAAAGCACAAATAGTTCTTCTAGCTACACTAGCTACATCCTTGGCTTTCATGAGGCCAGTGTAATGTATTAAGACACTTATTTACAAACACTCATTCAATAACTGTAACTAATATGAATTCCAAATGCAAATCTTATCCCATTCTCTTGCTTTCTAAGGATTCAGTGAATACAGATTAGCCATCAAGTTCTTATGCAGCACTGGAAGGCTACTTTTGCTCTAAAAGGCCAAAAAAAAAAAAAAAAAAAAGTGGTGTGGTGCTTGATTTTCTCTATTAGGCATTTCCATCATTTTCTCTCACATTAAGAATTACAGAGGACAAATGTATTCAGATATGTGCTGCAAAATCACTGGCCAATGCTATCTACAGGACACAAAAAAAGTGGGAAGACTGTCTGATTTATATGGAGAAGCACAGTCATTATCCTGAGCTAGAGGTACCACCGTTACTGACTCTCATCACCCATATCACTCTTTAAGAACGCACAGTGAAGAGCACTTTAGTCTCTGGATCATGTAAAAATGAAAAGCTGAAAGCTAGAACAGAGAGAAGTCTCCTTTATACACAGTATTAGAAGAGAGAAAGTGAAAAAGAAAAATGAAAAATAAAAGTAAAATCTGTGTATTTTAATAAAGAAGAAGATAGATAGACAACTAACGAGAGATTTTAGCTTCTGGTTATTCTCAATAGGGATAAACTGAGTCGTTAGGTGTTTTGCCATCCTGACTGCCCACCTGCTGCCCATTTAGATGTTTCATACTTCTAACTTTAAAACTTTCTTTAAAGTTAATGGTTACTTTATAAAGAAATCCAAAAGGCTTCCAATGAAATACAGCAGTCCATTGTCCCTGACTCTGCCTTATTGATGCTTCTCCTGCTATCTCTTGATTCATCAATTATAGACATTACTTATTGATTTTCTATTGTGATAGATTGAAGCTTAATATCCTCACAGCTTGGGTCTCTCCATAGGGCTGCTCACAACATAGCTTCCCCCAGAACCAAGAAACGGGGAGACACAGCACCCAAGACGAAAGTCACAGTATCTTTTGTACCCTAATCTCAGACGTGACATACTATCATTTCTGCCCTATTCCGCTGGTTATACAAACTAATGCTGGAAAATGTTTGGGGGGTGGGTTACATGAGAAAGAACAACAGGAGGCAGCGATCACTGAGGGCCATCTTGGAATCTGCCTACCACAGTGCTTTTACTATTATGACTGTAAAATAGCATACAAGGCCATGCCAAATTACAGTAGTGTACCATGATTATACGGTTGACCCCTGTACAACACGGGGATAGGGGCCCTGACCCTCCACACATTTGAAAATCTGCATATGATTTATAGTCAGCCCTCCATACACGAGGTTCCTCCCAACTGTGGTTCCACATTCATGGATTCAACCAACAGCAGATCGTGTAGTATTATAATGTTTACTACTGAAAAAAATGCGCGTATAAATGAACCCGTGTAGTTCAAATTCATGTTGTTCAAGGGTCAACTGTATATCACTTGTTTCTAGAATTAACAATTGCCTCTTATTTTCCTAGTGCCTATCACTCTTTCCATACTTGTCCCCAAAGCTTTATAATACAATTATACAAATACAATAAAAATTGTCGTCAGATATATCAGATTATCTGTAAATTCTACATTTTCCCACTTATCTTCCCTAGAACTCTGTATGTTTATGCTTTTCCAAATACCGTACTATTTTTTCTGCTACTATATTTTTCATATCCAAAAGATTTTTGTTTCTAATCCTTTTACATATATAAATATATATATATCTTATATACATGACATATCCTATTCTTTTCATCATTGAAATATTTGACATCTTTGCAATTATTATGGTGTTATTCTCTGTTTACTAAGAGGTCCTTTGGTTTGTTTCCCTTCTTTTTTCATGTTGAATGTTTTCCTCAAATGTCAGCTGATGAGTCCTTGGGCCAAATTAATATTTCAGAGAAAAAAATTTGTGTGAGTAGGCTTGTTAACTAGGGGGCTTCTCTGTGGAATGCTCTTGCAGCAAGTTAGCATTTTTTGCGGGAAGGGGGCCCATAATGCCAGTATCTGAAGGCCTTTTCTCTAGAGTGTTCATTATCTCCAGAAAAATCTTCTGTCATCTGCTTGGAGTATAAGCTTGGCTTACACTGAGTGGTGGTTGGGGCCAGAAGAGGATTATGCCATTCACGTCTCCTCTTTTCTCCTGGAGATCCACCTCTGTGTTCAGGTAACCCCTGTTTCCAGTGCAGCACCTCACCTCTGGCTTGCACCCCATTTATAGAGTTTCCAGCACAATTTTTCCAAACAACATCTGTACCTCCCACCTCCTGGAGGGGAGGAGGAAAGGGAGGGAGGGAAGTGCAGCCGGAGGGTCACAAGTCTGGACTTGGGAGCCATGCTGCCTGGATGGATGTTGACCTGCTCCTTTGCCATCATCCCCACTTTCAGCTGGATGTCTCATTCCTCTTGTCAGTGGTTCCTGGCACCCATGACTCCTGAGCCCTTATGTGGTGCTGTGAGGAGCACATCAGTCTGTTTCTCATTGGGATCACCCGCTGTTGTGGGTTGAACTGTGTCACTCAAAATTTATGTTGAAGTCCTAACACCTGGTACCTGTAAATGTGACCTTATTAGGAAATTGGGCTTTTGCAGATGTAATCAAGCTAACGTGGGGTCACACTAGATTAGGGTGAGCCCTAACCAAATGATTCGTGGCCATATAAGAAGGGCATGTGAAGACACAGAGACACACAGGGAGGCCATGAGAAGACGGAGTCTGAGATGAGAGTGACACAGCCACAAGCCCAGGAATACCGAGGACTGCCGGCCACCCTCCAGAAGTGAGAGAGGGGGAACGGGTCCTCCCTCGGAGTCTCCAGGAAGAACCAACACTGTCAACACCTTGATTTCAGACTTCTAGCCTCTGGAATTGTGAGAGAGCAATTTTCTGTTGTTTTAAGGCCCCCAGTTTGCGGTAATTTGTTTGGTAGCCTTGGAAATGAATACACCTGGATTCCAATTTCCTCTCTCCCGCATCATCTGCTTCCCTGTCTTTATATGCGGTTGTTCCAGGTTAAACATGTCTTGACTTCACAGAAGTTGACACTGGTTTTTGTTACACCTTTTCCTTGTGGCTTTGTGGTGACTCCCATGGGGAAAAGGAGGTTAAAAATACCTTTATTATTTTAAAACCAAAAGTCTCTATAGACTTTTAATTTTTTGTCTTTTTCTTTTCTAAACTAGTTCATACCAATTAATGCACTTTAAGTGCAGTATAGGAACTATTCATAGTAAGAGAATTAATTTCAATCTCTCCAATTAGCACACCCATTCTGCATACTACTGTCACTTTGCTCAAGAATTTATAATAACTTTCTATTGACACATGCATCACGGGAGGTAGGCAGAGAAGGGGAAGAATGAGGAGGAACTAACATCTATTGAATTTATTAAATATCTACTCAACTGTAGGTAATTTAGTATAGTCCCTATTTAATCTTCCAAATAGTCTATGAAGCACATAGTGTAATTTCTCTTTTTACAGCTGAGGAAAAGGAAATCCAAAGGTTAAATAAGCTGCTAGGGTCACCCTTTTATTAAGTCAAGAAGTCAAACCAAGGCCTGTCTGCCTCTAAAGCCCGAGCCTGACTCCATGCTGTTTTCAAGTCATACTGTTTGACCATATCACCCAAGGCTTCTATAAACAGGATTCAAGAATCTGGCTAGTTTTACGCTTTCACAAATAGTCAGTGAGTAAGAACAGCTATTGCTGTTTTTTAAGTAACTACTGTACCTGACAGGCACTTGGCAAAACCTTTATTTCTGATGCTGATGACAATCTTGAAAAGTGGTTTCTGTATCTGTGGCTACTCCAGACTGACCTTTAATGAGGGCAAATAAAATAAAATATAAAAGTAAATCTAGTAGTACCTTAGAAATATTGAGTTAAAGCACCAAGTGTTGTTTTTGTAGGAAAAGATCTCAGACACATGATGTAGTTGGCACATGCCTGGAGGAAAACCAGCTGCATTAGGGTCCCCACCATCCCTGCTAGAATGCCTTCCTCATATGTAGCACGACACCCAAACAATGCTGAAACACATTGTTTCAGCACTGTGTTTAGATGGTATAGATGTTCCAACAGAGTGTCCATTATTTTCCTAATTAACTACTACACTATTTTAAAACATGAAATACCTTATCCTCTAAAAAAGGGATGACTCTGCTTGGCTGGTGCTCTAAAGCAGCAGTCCCCAACCCTTTTGGCACCAGGGACCGGTTTCATGGAAGACAATTTTTCCACGGAAGGTGGGTGGGGGTGTGGTTCAGGCTGTAATGGGAGCGATGGGGAGCGGCAGATGAAGCTTTGCTCGCTCACCTGCCACTCACCTCCTGCTGTGCAGCCCGGTTCCTAACAGGCCTGGGGGTTGGGGACTCCTGCTCTAAAGCACACTCAGTTGGCCTACTGCCAAACTGATCCCTATGGTTACATTTGGAGATTAACCTTTAGAACTTCTAGGCAGTTGGAGAACAAAATGCCTTTTGTCACAGGGCCTGTGAAGCACCTTGGCTACTTTTCTTTCTCTCAGACTTTACAGACAGCTATTATTACACAAGTAATAGCCTCTTTTTTCAGCTGGGCCACTGATGCAAAAATTATCTTGCATCTCCCTGAGCAGTAACATCTCACAATCCGTCTAGGAGACATGCCATCCTCCACTGCCCTTGCCTTCCTTCCCCACCCAGAGACTGTCACTTTCAGGAGGAGACCTTATATCCTAGTTCTCAGAGAAAAAAGATGTCATCAGGTGAGACCTCCAAACTCCCTTGCTCAATATTTGTATCCACTTCTCTCCATATATCCTTTCATTCCACCGTCCAGGTGCTCCGCACCTGTGCTCTCCCATCCCATCCCCCAGCAACCTCACCCTCAATACTGCCCCACCAAACACTCATCCCTCCCCTCCGGAGCTCCTTCCCTTCAGAATACAGACAGTAAAGCCAGAGCCACATGAAAGGCAAAGAAACACAGCCCCTCATTGAACTACAACCTGTTCTAGTTCCAGCTATTTCCCTTCTGTTTCATTCTTTCATACCCAGGCTTTTAGAAAGGACAGCCTCCACTACTCTAACCAACACTGTCTGGCTTCAGTGTCTACTATTCTACCACAACTGCTCTTCCAGAGGTGAACAATGACACCTGTGCCCTTCAATCCAATCTGTGCCTGGGTGCTCCTCCATCCTTTCCTTACCTGGCCTTTCTGAAGCCTGTGGCTTTGCTGACTGCTCTTTCTCTTGGCCTCTGGGAGACTGTTCCTTCCCAGCTGCATAACCCAGTGAACCCTGCACACCTTCCTGCCTGGGAGATCCAGCAAGACTAATGACTGTCTTGGGTACAGATGATGTCTTCCCCTCCCTGCATCCTGAGTGAACCTCCACAGTAGCACAAGTTCACTGGACCTTAACTGTTTATCCTAAACAATTTATTTGTCACTAAAATTGTAGATCCACCAACCATTTGATATGTTTTCCACATTTGTGATTATGTCAATGAAAGTTTAGTTTTCAAATGACAAAAAAATAACAGTAAAAGTCATTTGAGAACTAGACTCTTATTGACAGTCACAAATGGGGAAAACACGTAATGTATATATGCATAAAAATGTAACATGTAAAAATAGAGAAAATTTGTAACAAACCAGTAATCAAACAATAAAATAATTATTTTTTAATTCTTTGGAGATTTGATAAAATCAACAGATCCTTTTAGCAGGAAAAAAAATATGCCCAAGCACAAAATCTAAAATGAAAGTACAGAGTTAAAGGAGCTTCTAGAGTCTATCCATTGACTCCTTATAAATCCAGACTCTGAACCTATGCTATAAGAAAAGGAGAGATTTAGAATGGGCCCCAAAATTTAAAGATAACAATTATAGTCCACTGTGTAACACAAACAGAACAAGAGACATATTAATCATAACAACTATTTCAGAGAAGTCAAGGACTTAACTTTCCTTATACAATAGTTCTTTATCTCCTTTTCACTCAATTTAGTCTCAGCCTTCAACTTATATCTGTGAGTGCTCATTAAATGAAAGGCATTTGCTATTTCTTGCATAAATGTCCTTTTAAAACAACTTGAGGTCCTCACTACTTGAGAATTTTCTAACCTGTTCATGCTTAAGAGTCTGTTTGATAGTGACTAGCCAAAAGGTTGTCCTGCCCTGACTATAAATTAGAAAGGCCTTTCTGTCTACCCACAGGGCATCCTTACCCAGGCAGGAGCCCTGCTGAGTTTGTTCTTCCTTTTGCTTGACTACATAGTAAACAGCAGAGACTGATGTTTGAATAAAATGTGATAGCACCCAAATTGTTTTATATTCTTTGCCTGGAAAAGTCTCCTTAAAAAATGTTTAAGTCTTTTGACACTTACAGGTAGTACTTAATTCTGCTTGAAAGCCCAAGTGTAAGGGTGTCAAAAACAATTAGTATTTTAATAGTTCCCCTCCTTAGGCAGGCACAAATTCATCAGAAAGAGAACAAAAAAGATTCTCAAGAAAATAAGCCAATGACATTTAGCAAAATCATATAATTTGACTATATTATTCTTTATGCTCTTTCTACTTTAAAATAGGATACAGTTTTTAAAAAAATGGAAATGGTAGTTGTCACCATTTACTACTTTGATAGATAAGGTTTTCTAGACAAAGACTGGTTTGGTGTTGTCCTCACTGTTTTCAGAAAAGCCTTATGGTAGTTAGTGCTCAATAGACACCACTGAAAACCTTACAAATTTCATAATTCTGCCTCAAGACAAATTCTTGCTGTTTCAGAAAAAGGTAGGTCAAGAAATAAGGGGACCCAAGGCTGAGTGAAGCAGGGAGGGGGGATGGTTGTGTGTGAAGTTTTAATATATCAACAACAAAGCCTGTCTTGTGCGCCCCCCATAGTGTTATTTTGTGGGAAGTAATGCCAATTCAAAGATATCTACCTAGCTTCACATTTAATTCTGACTTCCAGTCTTGGAGTGGCAGAGCAGCTGTGCCTGGAGGTAATACAATCTTATTTCTGTAAAAATCTCTCAAAGCTCCATATATAAGTGGAAGAGTCAAAATAGATAATCAAATCCAAATTAAGCCTATTAAGAATTGATTTGGTGTAAAGATAATATAGCAAGATTTTGTTTAGGTTATGGATGCTCACTGAAAATGTGTAATCCTTGTTTGCCTAAAATTTTGATTATGTTTTATCTTATTTTGTCACAGTTAAATAGTTTTATCATTAGGGATTGTAATTGCATACAGTTTATAGAATTCTTTCTGATTACTCTATATCCAGTTAATTAAAAAAAAAAATCCCACTGTACCACTTAATGAAAAGAGAACCATCTAATGAGATGCAATCAAACTGCAGGCAGATGCACCATAAGGTGTGGCCGAACAATTCATATTTGTTAAAACTTTGCCACAAACGTTTTACAGAGTCTATAAGGGAAAAGAAGTCCCTGAAGAGAGTAGAAATCACTGTACCCTGAAAAACACCAGTCACTCAGTGGTAATACCACTCAGTTTTATAAAGAAAAAAAGAAAGAAACAACCAAAGAAAAAGAAATGGGGGAAACCAAGTCCTTGAAAGTCTTCTTTCAACCTTCATAATGCAGCCTCCACTATTATGCAATCCTTCCCATCTTCATCCTTTTTCTGCCTCTCACTCACTCTGTTACTCACCTGTGTCCATTCCTGAGGCTCAGTCCTTGACTTGCATTCTCTAGGTTTGAAGATTTCTTGCAGGTAACTCATCTGCTTATGCAGTGTTAGCAAGTCTTCGTGAGGGTATCAACACAGAGCTCTAGACTTGGTTTCTCCCCTCGCACCTTGATCAGCTCTCTAACTCTCCTCATTCCTTGTACCCAAACCATGTCGGCTCAAAGCGGCTACAAAGTCCTTTCGATTCTTTCTTCTCTCTAACATTTGTCACTTCGATTCCATACATACTGCTCAGACCTGTCATTTTCCTGCTCAAAAACCTCAGTAGTCCAAGTTCTTGGTCTGGCATCAGACTCTCAATATACTTATTCCCTATCTGGTCCTTTATTTTTAACCAGGCCAGTTGATTCACTAACACCCAAATATGGTATGATTTTATTAAAATGTGTTAATAAATATTTTGATTATCTTGACTTACTATTTTCTATAAACTATAGAAAATCTTTAGATTTCAAATGCACTGTATTAAGTAAAGAAATGAGATAATGCCCTGTACTCATTAGCAGATGCTTTCATTTATTTACTGTTGTTAAACTTTGCTTGATTAAGCAAGGGAAAGAAATCTAATTAATAAGTAACTCTCCACTGCTAAGGAGTAAATAATCCAATCAAGATTGAACCTCACCCTACACATCTGATGCAACAACCTTCAAACCTGTGATGATCAAATATCTCCTTTTGATGACAGATAACATATTAGGGAGAAGATGAGAAGGATAACTCCTTCTAGCTACAGCTAGAGCTTTAGCAATTGGCATACTAAGTCCTACTTATTTGGGTGACAACCGCAGACCCGATTTTGCTCAATGTACACTAATTGTTCTATGCAAGCCTAAACATAAGCATGTCTGTTCATTCAACACATTCTTACTAAATATCCATGTGTCGGGCACCAACCCATCGAAGAACTGGGGTTACAGCAGTAAACAAGGCAGAAACCCTCCTTTATTGTCTTGTTTGCACCCTGATGGGACTCAGGAGTAGTGTGGCAGACACTGAATAAGAACATTTTAAGGCAAATGCGTGTTGCATAATAGGAAAAACCAGGGTGCTAGTAAGAGCATACAGGTGCTTATAAGAGCAAACGGTTTTACAGAGTTCAGACTAAGGTTTAGAAAAGACCTCCTGGGAAAGTGTGTACATGCTGCTTCTGCTTCTTGGCTCACACTTGCCCTCAGGGTTTTGCCTCATTTCTACTTACCCTTCAAAACTCAGCCTTGATTTCAGGTCCTTCTAGAAGCCAAGTTTGAATTGTCCTCATAAAGTCTGGATTGGTCTTTCAGACTTCTTGGTGTTCCAAAAGCTCTGTGCATTACCGCTATCTTGGCATTAACCAGATATATGAGAATTGTTGCTCATCTGTCTCCCAACTGGATGGTGGATTCTTAGAGGAAATCTCTACATATTAAGTGCCTAGCAAGTGCTTAATACATTTTGCTAAATAAATGAATGAGTGAAGGTTTAGCAAGGAAAAATACCAAACACTTAATTTCTTCCTAGGTCTTAACAGACAAAGCAAAAGATAAAACAGGGAAAGGTTTTAACTAAAGTATTTTGGGTAGAGATTTGGAGCACAACACAAGGGCTGGATTATTCAGTGTGTACAATTTCTGGAGTTAGAATACTTGAGGTCATCTTTTGCCAAAATATATTCCATGATATTTTAGCCCCAAGGTCTCAGAGGATACTTTATCAGGATTTTCTCATTCTGAAATAAAAGATGATCTCTCTCTCTGTCTACACACACACACACACACACACACACACACACACACATATATAGTCTAAGTCTATATTTATAATCTATATATAATCTAAAATTTCCATGATCTTTCTAACAGTATAAACTTATTAGATTAATTTAGATATTTTAATACAGAGTTTATTAAAAGAAATAGACAGTGGTCCTCATTCAAGAAGGTGGTTTATCCTTGTAATCCAAGCCTCAGATAAAGAAAAGAATGCTATCTAGTTGTTCAATCTGGGAACAAGGGAGAAGATAGACCAGAGGCTAGAAAACCTCTGAGAGGGTGTGAGGGTGTATCTCAATAGCTCGAACTTATGTCACAAGAGAAAAATATGTATACACATGGTTCTCCCAGATGATGGGAAGAGGAAAAGATAGAGATTCAAGCAGTTGTATTCAGAGCACGACATGGCAGAGAGATTAAGAGCTTGGACTCAGAAGTCAGGTGGATCTGGGTTTGAAATTTGGCCATAGGACTGGACACAAACTATCAGACCTGTTCAATCCTTGGTTATTTTTGACTATAAAATAGAGATAAAAACATTGACTATCTGATAGGATTATTGAGAAGATTAAATGGGATATGTATAAAGCATTTCAACATATTGCTTGGCTTTTAACTTAAATAACTCAATAAGCAAAGTAACAGTAAATATTAACTTATTATAATTACTATTAATATTATTTTACTTAGGATGCAAACAAATTTAAAGTAATTGTAGAAAATCTCATATATCTTTTAAAAATAATGAGATAATATCAACTACTATATATTTTTAGAAAATATAAATATCAGGTGTTAGTTTTGTTTAAGTTCATGAAAGCAAACTAAAAAATAAAAGGGGTTTCCATGTTACATTTCAGTTGCATAGTTCAGTTGTAGGGTTAGTACTTTCAGTGAAAACACAGTAATTTTTAGAAAAAGATTTCAAAATGAACTCTGAAATGTCATCTTTTTCTAAAAATACACATGATGCTTGTTGCAATGTCCTTAACCAAGTTCTGCATTTTTCAATGTCTAGTCTGATAAATCTATCTTTATACATACAATCCTTAAAGATTAATCTGGTGGTTTGAATTTTTTTTACTTGGTTAGAAGTACAAAGGGAAAACAACAGAAATATCAATGAAAATACTTTTTTAAAATACTTTAATCCACTACATTTTTATTAGAACAGAGAATTTGATCTTTATGGTATATCTCCTTTGGTTTGCTGTATAATCTACTTGCTTAATTATCACAAAAGCCTTATAACTTAAGATAGTACATTGGCCTTGGTAGCGATAGAAGTGTAATGCTCACCTGCTTTTTTCATCTGGACCAAAAGTATCACAATTTACAATTATAGATGAACCTTTGTAGCCTGGACACTTTACTAACATTACAGTCACAGAAGGACTGTGTTTCTCAAGGCCAGTACACAAATTTATCCTAAATAATTTCCCCCTACATAATGGCCAAAATATTTATTTTAAATTAAACACAGCATGGGTATCTGTATGCCATTATAATCATATCATATGGCTGTGGGTCTTTTCTTTAATGACTTACAATGGGAGCTGAGTTGTTTATTTCATATATTGTATTGATAATAATAATTAAAAAATCTAAGTACCTATATTCAATCAAACAAGAAACATGATGGAAATCAATACTATATTATGGTTGTGTCACTAACTAGCTCTGTACTCTTAGAAAGTTTTCAGCCTCTCTGAGTTTCTCTGTCCTCTACAGTTTTTGCCATTATTTAGTATATCATAATGACTCTAAATAATAACCCAAAGCTAGGGATTAATTATCCACAATGAATTTTTCTGACTTATTACAATTTTTTCTTCCTATTGTTAGACTAGGGAAAGGCAAAACAATAAAAACATACTATTGAAAAAAGTCAAAGATCTATTTAAAATTTTGGTGTAGATTTTTACCTTTTCTCTCATTTATTAAGCATGTATTATGTATACTTTACCTTGAGCAGTAAGGACCTACACAGCTATTAAAAGATCATTACATTCATGTCTTTTTCATATTTACCTCATACTCTTTTTTTTATGTTATCCTAGAAATTCGACTTAAGTTTCTCTACTCAGTCAGACATTAATACTTCTAGAACATAATTCATCTGTACCCAAAACAACTCTTGAATAAAATCTGTCAAGTATCTTTTCATTTCTAAATCTGGTAAACTTTGGTAACAATCTCACTGAATAAACGGCAGTCACGATGGATGACTTTGACTTTGACTATGAAAGGTAAGCAGAACCCTGTAATACATAACAGTGAGGGAAAGGGAACCAAAGTAAATAAAACCCAATCAACACAAAATGACATCTTGAAGACAGGAAGAGGGCTCCATGAGGTTGGGTGTTCAGGAGCCAGTTAGAGATGTCTGAAATGAGTCAGTCTCAGATAAATATCGGAGACTAAGTTAACTCACCTTCTTTTTAGTGATTCTAGCACATCCCGCCACAATAATATCACATGAAGCTCATCTGTATTAAAGATTTTGCCAAAATGCTGGTCACAGTTGTTTCACACTGTACTGGCAAATACGGTACAGTAAAACAGCTAACAATTCAATATTTCAAATTGTATCTTGATGTAAAGCAAATCCACTACTTAAAATAGTACTAAGAAAGCGCAATGCTTTTGAAAGGATACACTGGAAAACACTGATCAGAAATGTGTGAGATAACTTCAAATAATAATAATAAAAGTAAAACATGCACTTGAGACCTGAAAGAAGAATCCTCGACACTACCTCAAGGCAATAATGGAAGGATGGAAAATATGAGTGCACAATCGCATTGCAAATATGTACATCCACACATTTTTACTATTTTAGTCATACTGAAACTCAAGAACTTCACAGCAGCCTACTAAACTCACAGATCACCAGGATAAAAGTAGATAAGGAGAATGTGCAATTTATGAATACGGTTTATTACCATGATTACAAACTTTCAGGACAGGCCGAGACGCTGGACTGAGACTTCGCCGAATATCTGTTAAAAAAATATATATAAAAGAATCTTAATATAGAGGTCTGTTCATCTCAGGAAGTATAATAGTATTAGACATATTTCCAAGGTTAAGTATTTCTGGAAGCGAAGCAATGCTTCAATACCCTGAAATACTTGAAGCAATAATGTTATGACTTTTACTTCTCATTTAATTATGCTACTGTGAACTCCACTGGGATAAGGTACATATGGTTCTTTAGATGAGACCTGTCACACTAATCAGGCTTTTCCAGGTTCAGTGCATTGATTTGTTAATGCGCTACTGACACTGGCCAACTGGAACGCTTCTCTCTCTGACACTTGTCATTGCAAGGGAAGGATTAAACAAACATAAAACTTCTGAAGAGTTGTTGCCCACAGCACTGCATTCTTGACACATGACTTTAAAAGAATTACAAAAAGCGGGGGCGGGAGCGATGTTGGCGCACGTGGGGTGCGGGGGTGGGGGTTGTTCTTCGTGATAGTCCCCTAGAAAAGAACAGGAAACAAGTGCAATGTTCACCTTTCGGCTTCGGTGTCCTTTTCCTTCGGTCGCGGAAGGCAGCCCCCGACTGCAAGGCCTCCAGCAGACTATCCATCACTCCTGTCTCATCACCCTCTGTGAAAAGAGATGCAGGGAATTCCATCAGCCCTCGGGGTTACCATAGCAATGTCAAAGCATGCGCAGAAACTGGTGATGGTATGGTAGGGGGAAAAAGATCAGATGCCAGGACTAAGCCAGCAATTTCAAAATATGATAGGACTTAACTCTCTCATAAATCAAATATCTTTTAATGAAATCTGCCTCATTAGTGCCCGTGTTATTGTCCACTAAAGAGAACCGAGTTCCACTGATTCACTTCAGAGCACTGCTTTTATAGTCTGGCGGCAAAATAACTTTAAATGGAAGGTGATTCTAGTCATATCTGTGTCTCAGGTTATCATAAATCACATTTTCCTTGTAGAAATGGGTTATTTTCAAGGCATCGGCTCCTTTTCTAAAATCGACCAGGTGTGGGAGAGTGTTTCTGTTGTCGTTATTGATATTCTGCTGTCTAAACTTATCATACAAAATTATATTTCCAGGCTAATTTCTGTGAGCATGCTCCCAACGATTGATTCTTCATATCAGGGTAATTGTCCCCAGACTTTAGGTGACACAGAACAATCACTGCAAACTTTTACAGAATGTATGAAAAGTTTGTCTTCTATAATGAAAAATAAACCAAAAGAGGCTCTCAAAAATCTAAAGGATTATATCACTTTATGATTAGTTTAAATTGATATTCTGTATATAATTGATGAAGATGTGGTTATAGAGCCATTTGTCTCTATCTGGTTATCTTGTAATAATCTATAGCTATTTATACCTGTCAATGCTAAATGTTATTTAAAGGAAGTGGTAAAAAAAAAAAAAGCTTCAAAGAAACCATTGGATCAACCTAAATTCATGAAAATGCCAAAGATTTTTTTTGTCCCTTAGAGAGAAGTTATTTTCAGGCATTCTCTATGAAATTGTATGGCTGGTATACAGTCATGTGTAAAGTACTAGAAAACTATTTTCCTCTGGATTTTTTATTTCTTTTTTTGAAACGCAATCCCTTTATAGGGAACAGATGACAAATGAATGCAGTAGCGTACAAATAACACATTCATTTACAGTTTATAAACAGATCTGTGAATATAAACATGTGTCAGCCCTTTTCAATCTGGTTCTGTTTCATTTTTAGAGAAGTACTAAACCTCGTAGGTGTAATCCAAAAACAGGTGGGTGAGAAACAGAGTATTTGGAGGTTGTTAACTTACATGTAGATTTAATTCTAAAGTGGCTTGATGGCTATTTTAATTAAAATACGTCAAATATTTCAGACACTTTAATTAGTAACTATCTTTGAAAATTTACACTCAAACTCAACTATATTTTTTCTAAAAAGAACTGCAGGTAAAGCTAAATATTTAAGGTTGTGAATATATTTCATTAGTAAAAGGAAACACTGAACGTTCTTTAGTAAGTTTGCTGTTAGTGGTACTGATGAAGTGATGTGAAAGTACTACATGTGTATTATAAGCCTGAGCAGATGGGTAAACATGCTGATGCTGTTGGCAACAGGGATGCTTGCTGTGGGATGCGAGATACAAATATGGAGTGGGAGAAGGAGAGGAAAAACCATGAAGTGCTGGATTGGATCTAAAGCTATCATTATTACACATTGGAAAAAAGAATCATACATCCATACTGATACTGAAAATTTTAAAATTTATTAAATACGGGTGAAGAAAAAGCTCTGCTTTAAATAAGAATGTCAACCAATAGATGTCAAAGATATAAAGAGGACCGAGTTCCATTAATATAAGAGATAGATAAGGGAAACAGAAAATTCACCATATCACAACTCACACAGTAAGAATTAATTAGGCAGAAATCATCAATGGTTACAAAACCCATTGTATGTAAGGTTATGGAGGAACATCGTATGGAGAAATCTCAAAGATATCACCTTACCCAACTAATCAAATTTGACATCACCAGTAATGGGGCACACTGACAATAATTGTCTCCTGAAGTGATGCACTGAGATGGACACAATATAAACTGTGTAAAAATATTTAACCAGGGAATTCCCTAGAGGTCCAATGTTTAGGACTCCGCACCTCCATTGCTGGGGGCACAGGTTTGATCCCTGGCTGGGGAACTAAGATCCCACAAGCCGTGCGGCATGGCCAAAATAAACAAATAAATAAACAAAAGCTTAAAACCATCTTTAACAAAAACAAACCAAAAAAAGGACAAAAACAAACAAACAACAAAAAAATTTAACCTGCATCTAAATGTAAGGAAACAATCTTACAAATCCAAAGTGAGCGACATTCTGTGAAACAACTGGTCTGGGTTCTTAAAAATCATCAATATCATGAAAGACCAAGAAAGAGAAAGAGAGGAGAAAAGCTTAGGGAAGCAGCATTCTAGCTTAGAGGAGATTAAATAGACATGGCAACTAAATGCAACACACAATTTTCCATTAGCTCTCGGGTGGTAAAAAAGTCACAGATGACATTATTGGGATAATTAGACAAATTTTAAAATTTGCTGGGTATTAAATAATTATATTGTACCAATGTTAGTTACCTGAGTTTGATAATTATATTATGATCAGGGAGGATAATGTCACTGTTCTTAGGAGACAGATGCTGACATGTTCAGGCTCACTAAACAACTTACCCCACAGTTCCACGTTCTCAATTTCATGCCTTTGATCATGCTGTTTTGTCTACACAGAACATCCTTCCCACTTTCTTCACCAATCTAACTCCTTCTCCTTCAAGAGAGATAACTGAGAATCCTTTCCTGACCTGTGTGT
Source organism: Balaenoptera physalus (assembly GCF_965194825.1). Lineage (NCBI taxonomy): Eukaryota > Metazoa > Chordata > Mammalia > Artiodactyla > Balaenopteridae > Balaenoptera > Balaenoptera physalus. The sequence continues at coordinate 49,030,301 of NC_138899.1, read as the reverse complement.
GCTGAACTGGGTGCCCCTCTGTGTCCTAATGACTTGTGGTACATATAGCAATAAATCCTTTACAATATTGTTTACTTGATGGTTTCTACCACAGAGAATTTGTCGAGGGCAGGGATTGTGGTTTCCATTTATCTTTAATACCAGCAAAGAAAGTGTTCATTAACGTATGCTGACTATATTAACAAATGAAGCACTAGCATGGTCAGCTGAAAGGAGTCACCACATAGAAGATTAAAGGTCACGATGGGGAGGGAACGAGCGGGAGTACATTCCCACCACCACTGTAAACAGCACAGCTTTGTTCCCTCCTTTCCCTGGGCTCACACAACCATTCAGTTGCCAAACCTTGTTCATGTACATGCCGGTATCCCAAGAAGTTATCCATTGTTTCCTTTTCTGACTACACTTAATGTTGGTGGTCCAGAACTGAATTATTTTTCACCTGAAATATCGCATGAGTTGCCTAAAATGATGTTGCTTCTAGTTTCTCCCTAATTCTAATTCATCCCATAGAGCACTAAAGCAGAATTATGATCCCCTGGTCACAAATTTTCAATATCACTCACTTCCCACAATATAAAGTCCCAACCCTTTCACTTGGCCCTGACACTGACTCCAATTGCTTTCTAAATCTTATCTCTGGTTTCCAACATCACAATCTGTTCTTCAGCTAAAGGCAACTGCCTGTGATTCTCCACAAACATTTTCTCTCCCATCCATCAGTCTCTACCTGGAACTTCTATCCTTGGTCTTGTCCCCCAGAGCTAATGGCTTTGCTTGGCCTTCATTCCCCACTCCCGCAATGGAAAGAATAGTGTATCAGAGAAAGAAGATCTGCATTCTAGTCTGGGCTGTCAACTGGCTACAAGTTCCTACATGTTCCTGACATGTGTAATAGAGATAATACCTGTCTAGGGTTGATGAGAGGATCAAATGAGATCATACAAATGAAAGCAGTGGTAAATTGCTAAGAGATAAAAAATGTAGGGAAATAAATTCATAAATGAACTCCATAGTGCACTATAGGAAGTTTATGTAATATCTGATTAGGTTTTCAGCATTGTTTTAGATCCATTATAAATTAAATAACTCTTTAGTAGCATATGTGATTAATAACATAATTTCTAAGGGAAGCTCTGATCAGAAATACAGGTAGGGCTTCCTGGGTGGCGCAGTGGTTGAGAATCTGCCTGCCAATGCAGGGGACACGGGTTCGAGCCCTGGTCTGGGAAGATCCCACATGCCACGGAGCGACTAGGCCCGTGAGCCACAATTGCTGAGCCTGCGCGTCTGGAGCCTGTGCTCCGCAACAAGAGAGGCCGCGATAGTGAGAGGTCCGCGCACCGCGATGAAGAGTGGCCCCCACTTGCCACAACTAGAGAAAGCCCTCGCACAGATACGAAGACCCAACACAGCCATAAATAAATAAATAAATAAAATTAAAAAAGAAATACAGGTAGACTCTTAAAATAATCCAATGTGTAAGATGGAGACAGAAAATGAAGATGTTTTACCAAATGCTGAAAATGCATTTAGAATATTCATTTGACATACGTTTATTGAGGGCTATGATGCGCCAGAACATTACTAGGCATGAAGAATATCTAGGTCCCAAGAATTAACAAGAAATGTTTTCAGCTCTCCAGAAGCAGAACAGTGTGCTAGGTATGGGAGGGTTCTATCGGAGATGTAAGTTCTCCTAGTGAATTATGACCTGGTGAACAAGCAGGAGTTGGCCATGGCAGGGACTGGGGAGGGAACAGCATACCTGGCAGAAGAGATAGCAGGTTCAAAGGCAAAAGTTATAAATAAAAACAAAAGTGAGGTATAATAAAGTATTTAAAGGACTCATATTTACATTATTCTAATACAAACCAGAGAAATAAAAATTAGCCATTTTTCTTGTAGACTAGAATTCAACTTCTTTAACTACAAGTCAATTGATATTCAAAATATTTATTATAGTCTCTCTCCTGCTGTTAAAACTCTTTTAAATAAATAGACTAACTGCAATAGTCAAAGCTGTGCTTTGTGTGAATAACATATCACCTTGCTTAATTTGTAAATAGTATTTTAAGAAGTCACACAGCATAAAGGGAAATGGAGAAGGGAGAGTTAGGGATGAGATATTTCTAAAGGAGAATCAAGAGGATGTGAGGACAGGCAGAGGGGGATCTGCTAAGGAGATCACATGGGAGACAACTGGGCCATAGGAGAGAACAGTGGCCGAGAAACTAAAAGCAAATCTGCTGGGTTGACCATTTGGAAAAAGGATTGTTCCTTATTTCACAGACATGTCAGAGAGGTATACACAAATACCAAGCAAATTTTTAAAAAAAATATTAGTATAAACCTAGAAATAATATTGTTGTCCAATAGGAAGTAATCATGGCATACTAACTGGAGGGGTGAGGAAAATTTACACCATTGCACTACTATAAACACTGGCTATTCGTTTGACCATCAGGTATGATAAAATTATAATGTGAAGACAGCAGAGGTAAAGGAGAAGGGGTATACGAGGAAAGTATAAGTGGGGAGAGGGTATAAGGGAACTAAACCTTCTACCACTTAGGAACTCAATGTCTAAAATGAAAAACTGACAAATAATAATCTAAGTACATTATCTAGAAATAAGGAAGAGGTAAATATCAGAAAAAAAAAAACCCACTAAGAATTAAAAGTGGTTGTCTCTGGGAAAGGGGAGGGAGTTGAGACGGTGAAGGAGAGTGTATTTTATTTTGCTATAAGCCTACTGTATTTCATTTAGGAATGTGCAGAAATCACACTGATAAACACAAAGAAACTAAAAACTTCCTGACAGGATGAGGCAACCAAGAAGGGGGAAGAGGAGAGAAAGAGGTTGCTTCTTGACCTTAACGTGCTTTCCTATGACAAGGGGAAGAAGACAGGTAACAAATGGTCCAATATACAATGATGAGCATTGTGATGGAGATCTCCACCCAGGAAGGACACCTGGCATAGGGTAGAGGGAGAAGGGAAAGACGTCACAGAAGGCCTCCTGAAGACCTAAGACTTAAAGAAGTCTTTACATTTGCCAGAGCTTCCTGAAGAGGGAAGGCCCTGCAGAGTTCACAGAACAGCTGTAGAGGAGACATGAAACACTTGGGAGAACTCCCATGTCCATGGGAATGGAGGGCAGGTTACAGTACGGGTTACTGAGAGGTGATGCTGAGGAGACAGGTAGGGGCCAAATCACCAAGCACTGAACATGCCAGACTGTGGAGTTTGGAAGGGAGCCGTTAACTTGTTTTAAATGAAGAATTAACATGGTCAAATTTCTACTTTACGAAGATCACTCTGAGAAGAGACAAGACAAAGGGCAAGGAAAATAAGGAGAAGGCAGGTTTCCTGGTTTAAGTCCAGGCAAAATGCAATTGTGGGAATCAGGTAAAGAACAGAAGCGGTGAAAAACGGAAAGAGAAAGGAGGAAAAACAGAAAAATCTTGGTCTGCATTGATGTGAGTACTAAAAAATGAAGTCGAGGCTAATTTCCAAGTATCCGGTTCGGCCAGTCGGATATATGTTGGTGTTATTCACCAAGTACTGAATTATTTTTGTTTCATGGTAGAATGGGGCTGAGGCAAGAGAAGAATTCAGTTTGGATATGTTGAGATCTTCATGAGATATCCAACTGCAGGTGATTAAAGGTGTCTAGAAGGATGATGGTTTCACAGGTTTAAAACTTGGGGGAGAGGAATTAGTTATACTAACAAGTTGAACTTAGAAGCATACTGGTCATACTGGAAGCTATAGAAAAGAACATAAACATAGTGAAATGGTATTGAACACAGGTTTTGAATTTAGACAACTTGTATTTAAATTCTGGCTTTCCAATTAGAAATCAGCGTGGCTTTGGGCAAATTACTTAACCTTACTAACCTCCATTCTTTTTTCCTCAACTTTGATGTGTGACTAATAATAGCACCTACTTCACAAGATTATTGGGAGGATTAAAGGAGATAAATCATGTGTAACACTCAGCAGAGTGCCTGGCACATCATAAGAACTTAATAACAGTTAATCTTTGCTGTGGTCATTATTGATGTTATGGCAGAGCATGAGTTCTGTTAGGAAGGGTGTGTGTAGACATAAGAAAAGAGCTGAGGGGAAGCCACATGGCAAGCTAATATGCAAAGGGGATTTTAGGAGGAAACAACTGTTCTCAACCCGTGACCATTTTCCATTGTGTTCACTTTGCATGTGCTTCCAGAGCTCCCCTTTTCACTCCCACAGTCTCTGGGCACTTTCTTTAAGTCTCATCACATTTGATATGACTTTAGTAGTAGTAAGACATATAATAACCACCTGGAATTTGGCATGAGGATAGGGAAGGAAAGCTCAGTTTCTCCAAAGAATTGTTGAAAGTGTGCAGCTGATACTCAAAATTCAGAGACTCAGAATTTAACCCACCTCTTTCTAAAAGAAACACAAGACAGTTGCCCCAACAAAATTACATGAATTTACTGTTCATGCTGCTAGTTATAGACCTTCTGGGGACAAGGCTGTATGTGATTTACTTGCTAACCTAGTTCAGTCTTTAAACTTCTAGAACAAAGCTCAAAATACTACTTAACCCAGACAGCAAAAAGACAGGAATAACGTAAAACAACATCTTTGAACATGTCTTAATCTAGATGTGAAACTGAAAATTTATTTGAGTCAAGGGAATTAGAAAGCCAATTTTCATTGGGATTTAACTGATAAAACGATAATTAGAACAGTTCTCTCGTATATTATAATGACTGGCTCAACCATGAGAAGTGGAATTTTATATTTAAAAACCCAATACTTTAATATTTCTGGCTTTATTCACTAGTCTTCATTATTTGCATATCTTGAATTAAATATATTTCCTGTTACAAGTTAGAAGGAAAAATGTAGAATCTTTTACAATGAAGTAAGGTTGTTTTTCTTTTTTCCAAAAAAAAATTAAGAGCAAGGTCAAGGAGCCAAAGTGTTGGGCTTAAATCTTGGCTCTTGCCAGCTGTGTGCCCCTTAAAGACCATCTTGTGCCTCCCTATTTCCTCCTCTATAAGATGGGGATAATAATAGTACGTTCCTCAAAAGGCTGTTGTGAGGATTAAGTGAGCTAATACATGTAAAGAACTTAGGATAATGCCTCACACACAGTAAGGCTTCAATAAATATTACTATTATTTTTAATATTATACGACTCTTCTTTTTCACTAATATGGCACACATTGCTGAATGGCCAGTGCAACACATCCATTCCCTACCCTCTCTTTGTCTGCTTCTGCTACAGAGGCTGGAAAAGTTAAAAACCTCATTTTGCAAAGCTCCCTTGTAGTGAAGCTGAGGGTGGCCCTATGATACATTTCTGACTGATAAAGTGTAAGTGATCACCTGTATGGTGCTGCTAGAATCAGAAGAGGCAGATGCTGATAGCCACTCTCCCCCTTCCTCCTATCTTGAATATCTACCGGAGCTGTGACAGCTGTGGCTGCCATCGCACGTTGCTACCCTTTCTCGCTACCTTGAATATGCTTGGACCTGTGACAGTCATCATAACTCTGAGCACAGACCACGGGGCCACTCTTTTAGTTGCTCTGGATAAAATATAAGGCTATATTTTTCAAAGCTTGAGTGAAAAATATTTTGCAGATACATTTGAATGTGTAAACCATAATTATTATACTATTTATTACATTGTATTCAGATTGGAATCTAAATTATTTCATGTCTTATAGTAAGTAGAGTTATAGAGATATTTGTAAAATAAAGAATTTTTCTTATATGAACTCTCCAGTCTCAAAAAGAAAAAAAAAATCCATTACTGGATGTCATGTATAAAGCGTGGTTCTATTCTAATTATACAAACAACCAAGAAAAAGCAGTAAAGTAAATATACTGTTGTATATAAATCAAAGTGTATTGTTATTAACTTTTAATTTCCAAATTTCTTATGATCTAGATTCTGTTGTAAGAAAATGATTTTGGCATCATAGTCATTCAGCTTAACTCATGAAGATATCTAATTTACCTTCTTCTGGAATTTTTTATGAAAGTTCTTTCATTTTAAAAACTAGTATAAACAATTGACCAAATTCCAGAAAAATGTTACTTGTCTGCTCATTTAATTCTCTTCTTAAATAAAAAGGGCACAACCACTTTTGGAATGTAAGCACACTTAAGGCACAAGATTTAAACAAACCATATAGTCAATGAATGAGTTTGTCATTACGAAATATTATAGCAAAAACTTAGTTGTGCTGTATTAAATAGACATCCAATATTAAAAAAAAATACACCAAAACACAACTTCAATCAGACAGACAGAATTTCCCAAAATGTGTACCACAGAATGCTAGATCCATGAGAAGCTCTGTGTGTGTGTGTCCATGTGTGTGTACTGTGGGGGAAGTGGGGCGGTTCTGTTGTCAGATATGCCTGGAAAATAATGTATAATATATATCGCTCTTGGCAATTCATATTGAGTATTGAAACGAAATTCATGGTTGAATTTCACATTGACTACGAAAACTCAATGCATGATTCATGATAAATGTGGCATTTCAAATCAGTAGAGGATAAGAAAAGATTCAATAACTACTATGATGGTAGTTTATTTGGATCCCACTCTGCTACTTACACCAAAATAAATCCCAAGTGGATTAACTATTTCAACATTAAAAAATTAAATTGCAAAGTATAGCAGACAGTATAGAAAAGTATATTTTTCATTAGTTCTGAAAGGAGAAGATCTTCCTAGGAAAAATCTGAATACCCAAATGTCATATAGTTTGTACTAAAATAAATGTCTACAAATCACAAGAGCAATAGAACAAAGTCTACACATAAACAATGAAAGGAGAAACCAGGAAAAAAAAAAAAAAATTGAAAACAGGTATTCCCTAAAACTGATTTTCTTGAAATAAAGAACATTATGACTCAGGAAAAAAAAAAAAATCAACAATCAATAAAAAAATAACAAAAAATCAGGCAAATAATATGTTCAGGAAATCCATCATAAAGACAAACAAATAGGGCTTTTATATAGAGGATATAATCCACAACATCATTCATAATTAAAGATTTTCCAAGTACATCAATGAGAGATCATTTTTACCTATCACCATGGCAATAATAACAACTGAGGATAATTGGTAAAGGTTGGAAAACAGATCATTCCACACATTATTGGTGGAAATATAAAATCAATGCATCCTCTTGGGAATGCAATTTGGCAATCTGTATCAGAAATAAAATTGCACATACCATTTGATGAAATGATTTTTTTCTAAGAAAATTATCTTACTTATAACTCATGAATGCAAGGGCATATGTACAAGGATGTTCATTACAATGTTTATAATAACAAGTGATTGAAAACGACCTAAATGCCCATCTGCAAGAGACAGACTTAATAAACTACGACATTCATATACTAAAATATGCTGAGATGAGGAAAAAATAATGAAGCATATTTAAATTGTTGATATGGACCATATCCAAAACATAGTAAGTGAAAAAAGCCAATCACTTATCAATGAGGACATTGAGTACAGACCTTTCTATGATCACTCACAGCTATTAGCTACAAAGCAGAGGATAAATTTCCTGACTTCCTGCTTAGCAATTACTCCACCACATGATGATGAAGAAAGGCACTACCTAATCATTCTTTCTGTGTTAAATGTTTGTTAAAATATCTCCATGTAAGTATCCAAGTGACCAACTCTGATTAGCTTGTTCACAGTGACCTATTCTAACAATTACTAAAGAAAACAAAATTTAAACCAGTATTGACTCCCTGGCAAAAAGAACATTGCCAAAGTTGTGTGTTGTACAGGGCTGAGGGGGCTGAACAGAGGTCTCCAGATGCAAAAGTACAGAGTGTCTGGGGAAAAATAATGTATCTATTTAAATACATATGTAGATGTGAAATGATAATGACATTTAACAAGATGTGACACTCACTCACAGTGAACATCCATGACCCTATAATCACAGAGTAACCCAGAGAGGAAAAGGTTAATTACACAGTAGAACACCACCATTCTAAGCAGAAGCTTAACTTGTCACCCACAAGAGCTTCATTTTATTCTGAGAAATTAGTCTGACAGTGCTTAAGCTTGGCAATTGCTTACTTCCTGTTGAAAATATATTAGATATATTTTAAACTTGTTTTAATATTTTCATATATTAGAAAATTTTGAAAAGACTTTTCAATGGCTTTGTTCTTCATGAAGTTTTTGAACAAAGAATGAAATGATTTCAGATAGAGAAAATAAAAATGCTTATTCAATACCAAGAATCAAGGGGAGGCTAAGCTAGGGAATAGAGGTGATTTTGCAGAAATTTTCTTTCAGGAGAAGCTGGGACAAATGGACTTGAGGCCATGAGAGGCCACTCTCAACCAGCAGTACCTGGAAGAGTGAATAGGGCCCAGAGGGAACTACCAGTCATGCTGTGACAGCAGCATATGGTGCATACTGGAAGAAGGGGAAAATAAGGTCAGGAAGGGAGGCTGAGGGAGCTTGGATTCAAGGCTGAAGAACTGCCATAGAATGTTTTTGAAAGGTGTGAAATAATCAAAATTGGACTTCACTATGATTAAAGCTGGCACAGTGTGAAGGTGTCAAGCCTGGGTGACTGGGAAAACAGTGATATCATTAACCCAAAATGAGAACATAAAAATCAGGTTTTATGTGGAACATGACAAGTTAGGTTTTAGATGAACTGATTTTGAGGTGCTGGCAGAATAGTCAAACTCTTTTGTCCAGGAAGTAGTTGGAAATATAAAACTATAAAGTCTGTAGTTCAATTCAATCTTACAAATGTGCACTAAGGGATATGCTGCAGGCACTGAAACCAGCCCCTGCCCTGTTCTCATGGGACTTGCAGTCTTAGGGCAATTTCAACACATAATTCGTCACTACCTGTATGACGAATGTTCCAAAAAAGAAAGCCAAGTGGTATGAAATTGCTTAATACAGAGGCAGTAGGTTAGAGGTATAGCTATGGCTGCCCAGTGATGATTTCAGGGGTTATTCTTTGGTACTTGTATTTGCACTAAGATTTCTGAAGATAGGTTTTATTTGTACTTTAAAACACACGAACGACCCTATAGATAGCACAGTAAACAGTGGCAATTTGTGTATTAGTATTTTGGGTGCCAAGAATGCTCTTAGTCAAGTGCCACCCCACTACTGCTGATCCTGCCCAAAGTAATTTTACTAGATTCAAGTTCTAGGTTCATTTCGAATATGAATTTGTGGTTCAAAGTATTAAGTATTCATTATTTTTTCAGTTCATTTCAAAGGAGAAATACAGATTTCGTCTGCAAAAATATAGTATTCCTTCCCCAATCAGATGCAGGAATTATGACATTAATATTACAAACTGAAGATATTTGAAAGTCCTAATCAGGTTAACAGCAACATATTTTTGAAAGAAAGGAAGTCAGAAAAGATAATAAGGCAAGTCTGAATGAGTGGAAAGTGAGGAGGAAAAGGAATTGACATATGCTTTGAGAAAGCAAATAACACAGAAAAGAAATGAAAATGGGAGACACCTGAACTTTTGATTAACTCATTAACAATTGCAAAGAAACTGGAGGCAAAAATGTGCTAAACTCTCTCAAGAGAACAATGGAAGTTTTTCCCTCAGGTACAAAAAGCTGACAAAATGAATACAGAAGCCCCCAAATAAAAACTGATATTAGGTAAGTTTGAGAACAATTTTATTTAGAAAAGAAAAAATGCATAACAAAAAGAACATAAACTAAATGTGAGTTAGATATATGAGGAAACATCATTGAATGCCCATGTACTAGGATCTGTGTAGAGCATTTTACCTAGATTTTCTGATTTAAGTCTCCATCCCTGCAAGGTAGCTATTACCAGATCCATTTTAAAGCCAGGGAACCTGAAGCTCGCAGAGGTAAAGTAATGCACCAAAAGCCCTACAACAGGTAGGTAGCAAAGGGGAGGTTTGAACCAAAATCTTTTGATTCTGAAGCTGACATTCTTTCCATTACACTCACTTTTCTTGACCCTCTGTATTGTGGCACACTGATATACTACGATCCTCTTGATACTCTTATCTGTGTTGTGTGATAACTGAGAAGTACTCAGATCCTCAGCTTTGTTGAGCTGTACTTAGAGTTGCTTTAGGAAATGCCTCAGGGCACAAAGAGACAGTGGTTTTCATAGCTGGGAACTCAACCAACAAGCACAGATTAGGCGTCCCCAAATTCACTGGGAGCCAGGCACCTTTCTCCAGAACCAGGTGATAAATGAGATGCAGGTCACTGATGACTCCTTCCTTATAGGGAAAGGCCAGAGACATCTTCCTTCTCCCAGGACCAGGAGTACCTGGACATACTAGAATCAGTACAGTCTGCAGTGGCTTCCTGGTCCCTCCCTACAAGCCACCTACTGGATGACTGCTACAGTTGGATTAAAGCCTTGAGGCCAGTCAAACCACTATCACTATCATTCTCAGTTACTCTGTCTAAGAGATAAGTTCTTTCTGACCCCTATTTCTTCCAGTATTTATTAACATAAGCAACTTCTCTACTATCTTGATGTCTTCAATGAACACTCCTTTCACTGCAACTGGAAAACTGGAGGGATGATCTCCCTGCCCCCTTCTAGCTGACACTGCTCATCCTCTCATACTTCTTTGTCATCTGACTTTGTCACCTGATTCAGTCTTCCTCTGCCAGTCAAGTCTTGCCATCATCCTGCATGAATTCAACTCCATGTGAACTACTAATCCAACAGCAAATCAGTTCCTTGATCTCCCTCATCTCCAGGGAAGAATCCTTTCTCCCTACTTTCCGTCACCCACTCTCACATCCATAATCTGAACTTTACTACCATTCACAACTATTTTATTTCTATTAATTTGGATTCATACAAGCTATCTATCCTTATTTTCTCTCTCTTTGTCCCTCTCCCTCCCCCTAACCCTCATCCTGTCATCTATCACGGAAATCTCCTATGCTCTGGCTCCACTGTCTTCACTTTCTTGCCTATCCGTGGCTCATCACTTTGACCACTGTTCACCGTCCAATATCTTACTTTCCTCCTCCATTACGGTCCTTTCGCAGACTACTGGTAAAACTTAAATGAACTGAAAGTTCTATCTTCTTGGCACTGTACACTAGCTGCTAAATAATTGTGGTGAAAAATAATACTGCAGGATCAGGGCTGGTACATAATCACAGTTACCAACCTCAACTGGATTCTTAGTACTATCCAACACACCGTCTATATTTTACCTGGAGGTTGTCACTCCCACTCCCTGAGAGGGGCTGTTTCGACGCTTCTTTCAAGCCTTTCAACCGACTACCCTTCCTCAGCAGAGCACTTGCTCTATTTCATATATAAAATAGAAACTACTTGATGAAAAAAACCCTTAACTTCTTACCATCAAATCTACAAATGTATCTGCACCTGGGCCCAGCTTTTTCTCCTTCCCTCTCATCACATTAGCAGAGCATGCCACTTTCCAAGACAACTTCCTCCACCTGTGCTGATATCTCATCCTCCACACTCTTTCTGGCTGCACTCAGGACCTTGCTCTATTGAGTATCATTCTTTCCCAACCTCCTTTCCTTTCTCATTTTTCCCAATCTACATTTAAACAAATTCAAACATCTGCTTTGCCCTCTCGACATCAAACCCCTCTAGTTACTAGCCTTCTTACATCTCAGTCTCCCTTCCCATACTCATTTATCAACCCTCTCCCCTCTCCTTCGAGCTGATGTCAATGGGACAACTGTCAGTCTGTTTATTCTATGATCTCTTGGCAGCATTTGACAATATTGACTACCTTTTCTCCTTTGAAATGGTCTCTTCCCTGGGCTTCATGATACCAGAATTTCTTAGTTCCCCTCCCACCTCCATGGTGACTCCTTCTCACACTCTCTTCCCGGCTCCTTTTCCTCTGCCTACATTTACACCATTCCTCACAGTCTCCACTGGCATTTTATTAACTCCCACAGCTTTGCATGTTGAGAACTTCAAGTTTCCATCACCAGAGCACAAGCCCTACTCCTGAGCTCTGGCTACAGTGACCAACAATCCCCATTTGCCAAAGACTAAGGGGTTTCCTGGAATACAGGGCTTTCAGTGCTAAAACTGGGAAAGTCTCAGGCAAACTGGGATGAGCTGGGCACCCTAGACCATACCCAATCATTCACTAGACATGGTAACTCAGGTGTCCTACAGATACTTCATCACCATTTCCCCCAAACTTCATCTTGTCCTGGTGTTCCTTATCTCAGTGAATGGTACCACCTGTTAAAGTCAGATGGCAACTGTTGAAGACAGGTATACATAGAAGGATCTCTCTATCTCAAAGTACTGAGTTCCCAGTCTCTTTTCTTACTGGGGAAATATCCAATAAGATTCCTATAGAACCTGTTAGCACTTACAAATTCTCCCCAATGAAAAAACAACAAAAACTAATGTATCTTTTATCTGAAAAGTTACAGATCTACTGGAGAGCTCCAGTGGGGCAACATTTCTTTCCTCGGTGCCACGTTCTTTTGTCATTCATGTTCTTGACACTAATTTTGATCACCATCTAATCCATTATAAAATTTCTTCTTTAAACTCCCTTGGATATTTCTAACATGCTGTTATGGGATGGTTAATTTTCCTCTTCAATAAGCTAAAATAAAGCAATGTTTCTCAAGTAAGGTAACTCTGGGAAACAGCTTGTATTAACTTATGAATACCTCAGCCTGAAGACATGGTACGTATCCTGCAGGTCACCAGGAAGCAAAATGGTTGCCCTTCACAGTTTATTCTGTAAATCTGGGGTCCCCAACCCCTGGGCCACGGACCGATACCAGTCCATGGCCTGTTAGGAACTGGGCCGCACAGCAGGAGGTGAGCCGAGGGTGAGTGAGCGAAGATTCATCTGTATTTACAGCCGCTCCCCGTCACTCACATTACCACCTGAGCTCTGCCTCCTGTCAGGTCAGTGGCAGCATTAGATTCTCATAGGAGCATAAACCCTATTGTGAACTGAGCATGCAAGGGATCTAGGTTGTGTGCTCCTTATGAAAATCTAATGCCTGACGATCTGAGGTGGAGCTGAGGCAGTGATGCTAGCACTGGGGAGCAGCTGCAAATACAGATTATCATTAGCAGAGAGGTGTGTCTGCACAGAGACCATAATAAATCAATTGCCTGCAGATTCATATCAAAACCCTATCAGTGAGTGGCAAGTGACAATTAAGCTGCATCTTATGGAGTAGACTGGACATAAGCAACAGACTTTGGGTGTCACTGTCTCCCATCACCTCCAGATGGGACCATCTAATTGCAGGAAAACAAGCTCAGGGCTCCCACTGACTCTGCATTATGGTGAGTTGTATAACTATTTCGTTATATATTACAACGTAATAATAATAGAAATAAAGTGCAAAATAAATGTAATGTGCCTGAATCATCCTGAAACCATCCCCCACCCCCCTTCCATGGAAAAACTGTCTTCCATGAAACTGGCCCCTGGTGCCAAAAAGGTTGGGGAGCACTGCTGTAAATGGTCTGTGGACCTCAGTCATCTCCACATGGCTCCTGACTCTGGGTGTGTTCAATCAAACAATGCCTTTAAACTGCTTGGACAAGTGAAATACAGCCCAGTGCACAAAGGAGAATGAAGAAAAGTTTCAGATTAAGAACCTACAAGAGAAGAGCAAGATCTAAGACTCTTTAGGCTGAAGAAAATAAGGGAAATAAATAACTTCATGGTACTCAAGTGATCATATTTACATCTCCTCATCTTAATTCAGCACCAGACAGTAAACAGGCTTAAGTTACAATGAAAACTTGAGACCAAATTACAGAAAGAGTTATTGGAAAAGAAACAACACAGGATCAGACTGCCTGATGGGGAAGGGAAATGGTGTCCTTTCCTTTTTCTCAAATTTGAGAAGATACTCTCTTCTATTTCTGGGAGTTTAGGTATAACATTGTTGAAGTGGGAGCCTTGCTGTGCTTTCACAACTTGAAACCTCTTACTAGACACACAGCTACAAACGTATATGATGATTTTCCCTGCTCCATATATTCATCTAAGCCTGAACTTCCCATTTTCATCTTCTTGCCAGCCATCTTGTGATCACATTTGTACATATTAGTGCTTTCACCAGGGGGTATATGCATCAGTAAGAGGAGAAGCTGAAATTAGATTAGTTAATTTGCTACTTCATTAACAGCTGTGGTAAAAAGTCCAAAGAGAAAGGAGCTTGAAACTAGCTAAAATGAGGGGTTTGTATTGTAAGCGAATCTAAATTATCTATGTCCTCTACTCCTGCGGATAACTGGGAGTCAGCTGTGCACACATCTGTGGGTGTTTATAAACATTCACCATCTGTGAGAAGCTTATGTGTTGTAAATAGTGAGCTAATTAGTGAAATGTTAGTCATTCCTAATGACAGTTTTTATGGATAAAGGTTTTAACCAGGTTAAATTGATCTCGGAACCTTGTTGATCACTGGAGGCTACTCTACGTTTTATTACAAGACTGAGGACCTACACTACGCTGTATAAGTCACACATTAAAGATGCATTATAACTAGATCAGGCTGCTAATTTATGCATGTTAATGAGTTCTGCTCTTAATAGACTGAAGTGCTGATTGAGTATTTGTCAGGGAAAATGAGAAGTTGTCAATCTGTAAAAAGGTCAACCGATTCTATAATAAATGGCATTTTCATTTCTGTTCTACATACATTTCAAATACATTTGTCCTATAACCAAATGGGAAGCAAAACAAAACCAAAAACAATACACTGCACATGGAGAGAGACTCCTACTTACTGCCAAATGGAAAGAGTCTTACCATAAAAGAGTTTGTATTTTAATAGAGGACAGTGTTATAGAATGAGTGAGTGGAGAACTAAACAAAGTTTGATTGCTTGGGCTCTAACAAGGCTCATTTTTTTACTTAAAAATTAATCTGCAGAATATAAATGAGATTTCAGAGTCCAAAGGAACCTTATTTTATGGATGAGAAGACTTTTGTTCTGGGAAGCTAACTGGTCTGCTCACTGTCACTTAGCTGCTGGTAGAGCCAGGGCTGGAAACCTGGTCACGCTGACCACTAGGCTGGGCCACTCAGCACTATACCAGGCTGCCCATAGTCCAAGGGGATAACAACACTGTCCACAACATGGTGAATTGGGGCAAATGATAAAAACTACCCGATCTAAAATGTTACTCCTTCCCACGCTTCCAGTTCCCACGACCCTGTTCTATTTTATTCTCCTCAGAACTTACTGACTTCTAACACAATAGTATATTATATCTTAAACACTGTCTTCTCCACCAGGATACAAGCCCACAAATGGCAGGGATGTTTGCTCATTTTATAGTGCCGTGACATAATATGTGTTCAATAAATATTTTCTAAATGAAGGCAACATTTTGATAGGAAGGATATTTTTCACCATTACGATAATAATTCTATTAATGAAGGAAGGCAGTCCATTGCCAATTTTTATAAATTTTTTGTCAGAAATTTAAAACCACAAGAGCAAATCACACAGGAACCTTAGGAATGTCTTTTGTTATGCTAGATAAGGTGTGATTAATGCTTTAAAAAAAATCACAAAATACTGAAACATCGCATATGCCAGGTAAATAAACAAGAAAACAAATTTTAATACTGAGAATCCCAGAGCCTTGGAACTTAATATCTGAGCTGATACCAGCTGAAGTGGAAGGAGAAGGAGTGACGCATTTTCCTTCAAAGGGGAGAATGGGACACGTTCTCTGTCTTACTTTACCCGCATCCCAAGCCTCTGTCAGCCTCCAGGGGAAGGGTGCCCGCAGTGTATCCTTATGAGCTAACATTATTTGTTTTTAAATGTTCTTGGTTAGTGTAGTTACTAAAACACCTAAACTGTCTTTGTTAACAAAGAAGTTTGTTTCTTTCCTCTAAGAAAGAAGCTAACATTTATGTGCAGTTGTTGTGTTTCATAATCTATGCCAGGCCCTTTCAGATAAAATTACCCCCCAAATAAAAAGGCTTTAAATTGGAGATGCAAACTCAACGTGTCCTAAAGCTAGTATAGGCATCATCCACCCTGTGAAAGTTTCTCCCAGCCTCCCCACACCCAATCAGCGACACAGGCTTATTGGTGCTACCTCTAACTGCCTTTCCAATCTATCCTGTCTTCCTGTTTTCAGTGCATTCTAGTTCGGGCCTTTGGCATTTAACTCCTGTAAAATTGCAACAGATTCCTAACTGGTCTCAGTCTTTCTACTCCCTCCACATACTCTAATCCATCTGCTTTTTTGCCGTCAGATCCATCTCTCTAAAAGAAGACGCTATCAACGCTCTGCACAATGCCCTTGGAGGATGAAGCAAAAATCCAAAACACAGCACACTACCCTGTCTTCCAATTTAGCTTCATCTTTTCCCACAGCTCTACTCAACGATCATTCCAGGCCTTCTACACTGTTTATTGCTGTCCAAATATGAATTTCATGCCTCTGTGTCTCAATTTAGCCCAGTGGATTCCGAGGCTTATTGGGAGGCTCAGTGGAAGCCCTGACTTATTTCAGTTTGTGTTCATTGGGTATCCACCTAATTCAAGATTCTGGATTTCTAAGTACCAGTAGAGGTCTGACCACTACTGCTCAGATGTCAGCCCACCTCCCTTCTTCCACCATACTGTGGAAGCCAAAAGGGACCTTTAAAATATAGGACCTATCTACATAAGAGAGGACGCAAACCACATACTTGGGTTTTTTTTTGTTTTTTGTTTTTTTTGGTCATGCGGCACGCGGGATCTTAGTTCCCTGACCAGGGATCAAAAACACACCCTTTGACCGGGGGGAGAAGATGGCGGAAGAGTAAGACGCGGAGATCACCTTCCTACCCACAGATACAGTAGAAATACATCTACACGTGGAACTGCTCCTACAGAACACCCACTGAACGCTGTCAGAAAACGTCCAACCTCCAAAAAGGCAAGAAACTCCCCCCGTACTTGGGTAGGGCAAAAGAAAAAAGAAATAACAGAGACAAAAGAATAGGGACTGCACCTGCACCAGTGGGAGGGAGCTGTGAAGGAGGAAAGAGTTCCACGCACTAGGAAGCCCCTTCGCGGGCAGACACTGCGGGTGGCAGAGGGGGGAAGCTTCGGAGACACGGAGGAGAGCGCAGCCACAGGGGTGCGGAGGGCAAAGCGGAGAGGTTCCCGCACGGAGGAGCGGTGCCGACCAGCACTCACCAGACCAAGAGGCTTGTCTGCTCACCCGCCGGGGCGGGCGGGGCTGGGAGCTGAGGCTCGGCTTCCATCTGATCGCAGGGAGAGGACTGGGGTTGGGGGCGTGAACACAGCCTGAAGGGGCTAGTGCGCCACAGCTGGCTGGGAGGGAGACCGGGAAAAGGTCTGCAGCTGCCGAAGAGGCAAGAGACTTTTTCTTGCCTCTTTCTTTTGCGGCGCGCAAGAAGAGGGGATTCAGAGCGCCGCCTAAACGAACTCCAGAGAAGGGCACGAGACGCGGCTATCAGCGCGGACCCCAGAGACGGGCGTGAGACGCTGGGGCTGCTGCTGCCGCCTCCAAAAATCCTGTGTGCGAGCACAGGTCCCTCTCCACACCGCCCCTCCCGGTAGCCTGTGCAGCCCGCCACTGCCAGGGTCCCGTGTTCCCGGGACAACTTCCCCGGGAGAACGCACTGCGCGCCTCAGGCTGGTGCAACGTCACGCCGGCCTCTGCCGCCGCAGGCTCGCCCCGCCTCCTCTGTACCCCTCCCTCCCCGCGGCCTGAGTCAGCCAGAGCCCCCGAAGCAGCTGCTCCTTTAACCCCGTCCTGTCTGGGCAGGGAATAGACGGCCTCAGGCGACCTACACACAGAGGCGGGTCCAAATCCAAAGCTGAACCCCAGGAGCTGTGCGAACAGGGAAGAGAAGGGGAAATCTCTCCCAGCAGCCTCAGAAGCAGCAGATTAAAACGCCACAAACAACTTGATGTGCCTGCATCTGTTGAATACCTGAATAGACAACGAATCATCCCAAATTCAGGAGGTGGATTTTGGGAGCAGGATATATTAATTTTTCCCATTTTCCTTTTTTTTGTGAGCGTATATGTATATGCTTCTGGGTGAGATTTTGTCTGTATAGCTTTGCTTTACAATAGCTTTATTTTACATCACTATATTATAGCCTCTTTCTTTCTTTCTTTCTATTTTTTCTCCCTTTTACTCTGAGCCGTGTGGACGAAAGGCTCTTGGAGCTCCAGCCAGGCATCAGGGCCGTGCCTCTGAGGTGGGAGAGCCAACTTCAGGACACTGGTCCACAAGAGACCTCCCAGCTCCACGTAATACCAAACGGTCAAAATCTCTCAGCGATCTCCATCTCAACATCAAGACCCAGCTTCACTCAACGACCAGCAAGCTACAGTGCTGGACACCCTATGCCAAACAACTAGCAAGACAGGAACACAGCCCCATCCATTAGCAGAGAGGCTGCCTAAAATCATAATAAGGCCACAGACACCCCAAAATACACCACCAGACGTGGACGTGCCCACCAGAAAGACAAGATCCAGCCTCATCCACCAGAGCTCAGGCACTAGTTTCCTCCACCAGGAAGCCTACACAACCCACTGAACCAACCTTAGCCACTGGGGACAGATACCAAAAACAACGGGAACTACAAACCTGCAGCCTGTGAAAAGGAGACCCCAAACACAGTAAGATAAGCAAAATGAGATGACAGAAAAACACACAGCAGAGAAGGAGCAGGGTCAAAATACACCAGACTTAACAAATGAAGAGGAAATAGGTAGTCTACCTGAAAAAGAATTCAGAATAATGATAGTAAGGATGATCCAAAATCTTGGAAATAGAATAGACAAAATGCAAGAAACATTTAACAAGGATGTAGAAGAACTAAAGAGGAACCAAGCAATGATGAAAAACACAATAAATGAAATTAAAAATACTCTAGATGGGATCAATAGCAGAATAACTGAGGCAGAAGAAAGGATAACTGACTTGGAAGATAAAATGGTGGAAATAACTACTACAGAGCAGGATAAAGAAAAAAGAATGAAAAGAACTGAGGACAGTCTCAGAGACCTCTGGGACAACAATAAACGCACCAACATTCGAATTATAGGGGTCCCAGAAGAAGAAGAGAAAAAGAAAGGGACTGAGAAAATATTTGAAGAGATTATAGTTGAAAACTTCCCTAATATGGGAAAGGAAATAGTTAATCAAGTCCTGGAAGCACAGAGAGTCCCATACAGGATAAACCCAAGGAGAAACACGCCAAGACACATATTAATCAAACTGTCAAAAATTAAATATAAGGAAAACATATTAAAGGCAGCAAGGGAAAAAAAACAAATAACACACAAGGGAATCCCCATAAGGTTAACATCTGATCTTTCAGCAGAAACTCTGCAAGCCAGAAGGGAGTGGCAGGATATACTTAAAGTGATGAAGGAGAAAAACCTACAACCAAGATTACTCTACCCAGCAAGGATCTCATTCAGATTCGATGGAGAAATTAAAACCTTTACAGACAAGCAAAAGCTGAGAGAGTTCAGCGCCACCAAACCAGCTTTACAACAAATGCTAAAGGAACTTCTCTAAGCAAGAAACACAAGAGAAGGAAAACACCTACAATAACAAACCCAAAACATTTAAGAAAATGGGAATAGGAACATACATATTGATAATTACCTTGAATGTAAATGGATTAAACGCTCCCACCAAAAGACACAGGCTGGCTGAATGGATACAAAAACAAGACCCATATATATGCTGTCTACAAGAGACCCACTTCAGACCTAGAGACACATACAGACTGAAAGTGAGGGGATGGAAAAAGATATTCCATGCAAATGGAAATCAAAACAAAGCTGGAGTAGCAATTCTCATATCAGACAAAATAGACTTTAAAATAAAGACTATTACAAGAGACAAAGAAGGACACTATATAATGATCAAGGGATCGATCCAAGAGGAAGGTATAACAATTGTAAATATTTATGCACCCAACATAGGAGCACCTAAATACATAAGGCAAATACTAACAGCCATAAAAGGGGAAATCGACAGCAACACAATCATAGTAGGGGACTTTAACACGCCACTTTCACCAATGGACAGATCATCCAAAATGAAAATAAATAAGGAAACACAAGCTTTAAATGATACATTAAACAAGATGGACTTAATTGATATTTATAGGACATTCCACCCAAAAACAACAGAATACACATTTTTCTCAAGTGCTCATGGAACATTCTCCAGGATAGATCATATCTTGGGTCACAAATCAAGCCTTGGTAAATTTAAGAAAATTGAAATCGTATCAAGTATCTTTTCTGACCACAACGCTATGAGACTAGATATCAATTACAGGAAAAGATCTGTAAAAAATACAAACACATGGAGGCTACACAATACATTACTTAATAACGAAGTGATTACTGAAGAAATCAAAGGGGAAATCAAAAAATACCTAGAAACAAATGACAATGGAGATACGACGACCCAAAACCTATGGGACGCAGTAAAAGCAGTGCTAAGAGGGAAGTTTATAGCAATACAAGCCTACCTCAAGAAACAGGGAACATCTCTAATAAACAACCTAACCTTGCACCTAAAGCAATTAGAGAAAGAAGAACAAAAAAACCCCAAAGCCAGCAGAAGGAAAGAAATTATAAAGATCAGGTCAGAAATAAATGAAAAAGAAATGAAGGAAACAATAGCAAAGATCAATGAAACTAAAAGCTGGTTCTTTGAGAAGATAAACAAAATTGATAAACCATTAGCCAGACTCATCAAGAGAAAAAGGGAGAAGACTCAGATCAATAGAATTAGAAATGAAAAAGGAGAAGTAACCACTGACACTGCAGAAATACAAACGATCATGAGAGATTACTACAAGCAACTCTATGCCAATAAAATGGACAACCTGGAAGAAATGGACAGATTCTTAGAAATGCACAAACTGCCGAGACTGAACCAGGAAGAAATAGAAAATATGAACAGACCAATCACAAGCACTGAAATTGAAACTGTGATTAAAAATCTTCCAACAAACAAAAGCCCAGGACCAGATGGCTTCACAGGCAAATTCTATCAAACATTTAGAGAAGAGCTAACACCTATCCTTCTCAAACTCTTCCAAAATATTGCAGAGGGAGGAACACTCCCAAACTCATTCTACGAGGCCACCATCACCCTGATACCAAAACCAGACAAAGATGTCACAAAGAAAGAAAACTACAGGCCAATATCACTGATGAACATAGATGCAAAAATCCTCAACAAAATACTAGCAAACAGAATCCAACAGCACATTAAAAGGATCATACACCATGATCAAGTGGGGTTCATCCCAGGAATGCAAGGATTCTTCAATATACGCAAATCAATCAATGTGATACACCATATTAACAAACTGAAGGAGAAAAACCATATGATCATCTCAATAGATGCAGAGAAAGCTTTTGACAAAATTCAACACCCATTTATGATAAAAGCCCTGCAGAAACTAGGCATAGAGGGAACTTTCCTCAACATAATAAAGGCCATATATGACAAACCCACAGCCAACATTGTCCTCAATGGTGAAAAACTGAAAGCATTTCTACTAAGATCAGGAACAAGACAAGGTTGCCCACTCTCACCACTATTATTCAACATAGTTTTGGAAGTGTTAGCCACAGCAATCAGAAAAGACAAAGAAATAAAAGGAATCCAAATCGGAAAAGAAGAAGTAAAGCTGTCACTATTTGCAGATGACATGATACTATACATAGAGAATCCTAAAGATGCTACCAGAAAACTCCTAGAGCTAATCAATGAATTTGGTAAAGTAGCAGGATACAAAATTAATGCACAGAAATCTCTTGCATTTCTATACACTAATGACGAAAAATCTGAAAGTGAAATTAAGAAAACACTCCCATTTACCATTGCAACAAAAAGAATAAAATACTAGGAATAAACCTACCTAAGGAGACAAAAGACCTGTATGCAGAAAATCATAAGACACTGATGAAAGAAATTAAAGATGATACAAATAGATGGAGAGATATACCATGTTCCTGGATTGGAAGAATCAACATTGTAAAAATGACTCTACTACCCAAAGCAATCTACAGATTCAATGCAATCCCTATCAAACTACCACTGGCATTTTTCACAGAACTAGAACAAAAAATTGCACAATTTGTATGGAAACACAAAAGACCCCGAATAGCCAAAGCAATCTTGAGAACGAAAAATGGAGCTGGGGGAATCAGGCTCCCTGACTTCAGAGTATATTACAAAGCTTCAGTAATCAAGACAGTTTGGTACTGGCACAAAAACAGAAATATAGATCAATGGAACAGGATAGAAAGCCCAGAGATAAACCCACACACATATGGTCACCTTATCTTTGATAAAGGAGGCAAGAATATACAGTGGAGAAAAGACAGCCTCTTCAATAAGTGGTGCTGGGAAAATTGGACAGGTACATGTAAAAGTATGAAAGTAGAACACTCCCTGACACCATGCACAAAAATAAACTCAAAATGGATTAAAGACCTAAGTGTAAGGGCAGACACTATCAAACTCTTAGAGGAAAACATAGGCAGAACACTCTATGACATACATCACAGCAAGATTCTTTTTGACCCAGCTCCCAGAGAAATGGAAATAAGAACACAAATAAACAAATGGGACCTAATGAAACTTAAAAGCTTTTGCACAGCAAAGGAAACCATAAACAAGACCAAAAGACAACCATCAGAATGGGAGAAAATATTTGCAAATGAAGCAACTGACAAAGGATTAATCTCCAAGATTTACAAGCAGCTCATGCAGCTCAATAACAAAAAAACGAACAACCCAATCCAAAAATGGGCAGAATACCTAAATAGACATTTCTCCAAAGAAGATATACAGATGGCCTACAGACACATGAAAGAATGCTCAACATCATTAATCATTAGAGAAATGCAAATCAAAACTACAATGAGATATCATCTCACACCGGTCAGAATGGCCATCATCAAAAAATCTAGAAACAATAAATGCTGGAGAGGTTGTGGAGGAAAGGGAACACTCTTGCACTGTTGGTGGGAATGTAAATTGATACAGCCACTATGGAGAACAGTATGGAGGTTCCTTAAAAAACTACAAATAGAACTACCATACGACCCAGCAATCCCAATACTGGGCATATACCCTGAGAAAACCATAGGTCAAAAAGAGTCATGTACCAAAATGTTCATTGCAGCTCTATTTACAATAGCCAGGACATGGAAGCAACCTAAATGTCCATCGACAGATGAATGGATAAAGAAGATGTGGCACATATATACAGTGGAATATTACTCAGCCATAAAAAGAAATGAAATGGAGGTATTTGTAATGAGGTGGATGGAGTTAGAGTGTGTCATACAGAGTGAAGTAAGTCAGAAAGAGAAAAACAAATACAGTATGCTAACACATATATACGGAATCTAAGGGAAAAAAAAAAAAAAAAGGCCATGAAGAACCTAGTGGCAAGACGGAATAAAGACACAGACCCACTAGAGAATGGACTTGAGGATATGGGGAGGGGGTGGGGTGAGATGTGACAGGGTAAGAGAGTGTCATGGACATATATACACTACCAAATGTAAAATAGATAACTAGTGGGAAGCAGCCGCATAGCACAGGGAGATCAGCTCGGTGCTTTGTGACCACCTAGAGGGGTGGGATGGGGAGGGTGGGAGGGAGGGAGATGCAAGAGGGAAGAGAAATGGGAACATATTGTATATGTATAACTGATTCACTTTGTTATAAAGCAGAAGCTAACACACCATTGTAAGGCAATTATACTTCAATAAAGATGTTTAAAAAAAAAAAAAAAAAACACACCCTTTGCGTTGGCAGCATGGAGTGTTAACCATTGGACTGCCAGGGAAGTCCCCATACTTGGGTTATAAATGAAAAAGATGCCCCCATCTGCTGGGAGAGAGACTAGAAAATGAGGAGAGTCCATGCAGCATAGGATCCCAGCACACTGCTCCTCATTCCAGAAGGATATGGGACTAAAGGGCAGAATTTCCCATGGGGTCACAGAGTGGAATCCAAGAGTGGAAGCATCTTGTGTCCAACGAGCAGATCTAGGAGAGCGGCAGATCCAGGGAAGCATCGTGCGGATGCACCATGCACTCCCGAAAGGTGGCCCGGGAACAAGTCTAGGCACAAGAGGGCTGCAGAAGCCCCCCTAGGACTTGAGAGCTGTGGGAGGAACACAGGAACTCCCTATGGGCACTGGCTGGGGAGAAAAGGAAGTTAGAGAGAAAGTCCAACCAAAGAACGTGGATATACTCCTGAGAATCACCAATGTAAGGGAGCAAAGGAGGTAGGTATCTGTGAGCAATCTGACAGATCTCCCGGGTCACCATTCAAGAGCAAAACAGACATCGCCTTTACCAAAAGCAGGCAGGAGAAATTATGTGGAAGTAGGGAGGGTGTTCTGGGCCCAGACAGAACAGCACCAAGAAGAATGCACATTCTTAGATGTGTACCCCAAGCCGACTTTCAAGCTTGGGGTCCCCTTTAGGGAGAGAGCTTGGCAGGGAATTTCAAACATGAATAACTGAATTCTACACTGGAATTACTGAGCTAAAACACACAGAGACAGAGAATTGACTAAATTGTTTACCATTAGGCAGGCTGGTGGTTCAGAGTCAGAAATTAAACTGTATTTATAGAAATATTACATCTTTGCATGTAATATTTCTATTACATCTATAGAAATATTACACATGAATTTGTTCTCTTGACTGAAATACCTATTTGCTACCAATACTATAAAAGCAACAAAACAAACGTGACAGAGATCATATCTTGTCCTAGGATTGGGTCAATTTACCTTTAAGTGAGTCTGCTCAAATAGAATATGTACAATTGAGGAATTTTTGTCCTGCAGACATGAATTCCATAAATATTTTAAAAGTGCTTATTGAATACCTGCTAGGGAAAGATACTATATTAGAAACAGAAACTCACTTTGAAAGGTTTATTGATTTTTTAAACATGACTAATTTTGTATGAAAGAATTTTATTTTTGTGAGATTTCTTGAGAAATAATAGTATGTTTGATTTTCATGTATAAAGAAGCAGATTTTTTATAGCTAAATCAGAACATTAATTGAAGTATCATTCCAAATAACTATAGCAAATGTTTCATGTCATTTTCTTCTTTTTTTACATTTTATAGAAGATAAATATCATCTAATTAATGAAATGAGATAAACCGTTTACTCCAAAGAGGCCTCTGATAAGTTTTTAGGAGGAATACAACAAATTCTCAAATTTTTTGATTTTTATTTTCATAATTAACTGACCTCAAATTGGAGAAGGCTAAAAGCATGCACACACACACAGGCCTCCCTTAGCTAAGCTGTAATACTAAGATGGAAATTTTTCTACCTTGAAGAGTTCCTCAGATTCTAACAATGTAAACACTGTTGCAGATATTTCTCCCTTCTCTTCTTACCTTTCCCTTTTTAGAGTCGATAGATGGCAACTGAGTTGGTATTCCATTTCTATTCCACCAAAGTGCACTGCTTTAGGAATAGGATGGTGCCAAACATAAAATGGGAATTTCCTCCCTGGGAGGAGGAAAGATTGGAAAAACAACACTCCTTCCCAAGCTCTCCCCTATGACATGAGTGCAGTAGTTCTGAACAAAGCTGGATATCATTTGTGCTCTTCTAATTTTCCAGGCAGAGAAGGAACAGTTCATAAACTCCCTACCATGCCTCCAAATATAACATGAAGCCATTTTATGTTCAATCCCAGCAGATGATTTAGGAAACATCACTTCCTCAGACTGCAATGCTGGGCACAGTAAAGTGAAATGGGAAAATCAGTTAGAATACAGTATAACCCCAGCCCCATGTTTCCTTGGACCAAGTTCCTTGAGCATCCCATGGAAAAGCTCTCCAAGGGCTGCAGTCTACAGGGAAGGTGAGCAACATAAGGGTCTTTCTGCAGGGATGAAAGGTGCTTCCAATGATCATAAATGATATTTTCATCTACCAAAGTTGAAATCAGAGGATAATGATAGAGGCAGAGCAAAATGGTAGAATCATCTATTAAAACATTTAATAGATCTATTTATTCACTTACTGATTTAATATCTATCTAATAAAAATACTCCATGCAAACAAGAAATAGTGAGCGACTACTATCAAAAGTTGCCATGTTTTTTTGAGAGCTTAACATTGTTCCATTTAAAATAAATAATGGAGGGCAAAGAGAAAGAAAAGAAAGAACTTTTATTCATTCGTGAAACCAACAGAAAATACCATCTAATTAGCATTGAGAATATCCACTGGAAATGAGATAATAACTGCAATTCAGCACGAACACAATCAATAGTTATAAAATATATCTGAAGTGCAATAGAAAAACCCCCTTTTTCTTAATTCTTAGCTTTTGAATAAAGAGAGTCCCTTTTGTTCGCCAATCTTCTTGACTTTATGACATTTGAAGGCTATTCTGCAGTTAGCTTAAAAACAGGAACTGTTGCACATCTAGAAGGTTAGAGCTAACGGCAAGTCAAAGAGTCAGAGTGGGAATGACTTTGGAGGGAAACTATCCAGCCTCCTAATGCAGTGATCCTTTACACAACCCTCTTGAAAGTTAGTGATGGAGCCTCTGACTCAACACTAATTTGACAAAAAATGTTTCCACTTTGCAAGAGTTGCTGCATGAATACCACTAATAGTTTAAAAATGAACATTAAAAGGATTATATTACTAAAATTACTGTCACTTTTACCCATTAATGATAATTACTGGTGAAAGTGCTATGGTGACACAATTTACTCTAGCCAGTAATGTCTCCCAAGAGTTGCTTGTTCCAAAAACAGTCAGTCATCTGTTTTCTGTATTACACTAGTCTGTCAAATTCTTCCTGCCTTGGGGCATCCTCTCCTGTGTTAAGGCTGCCCTCGATGTTGGCTTCGTTAATATTATGCTGCTTCTAATTTTCTTGAAGAACATTGGGTACCTGAGGAAGGAAGCTATTCAGGAAACAATATTTTAAAATCCTATCACAAAATAATGTCTAATTTCATCTAAACACTAATGCCTATTTATACCATTTTCAAGTAACACATAAATATTCAATTTCTCTGCTTAATTTTCCCAGTCTGCCCTAGGGTATACTTATTTATCATCAAAAGCCAAATACTATTGAGTTCCTCTTTTACTCAGCAAGATAATCACTTCAGACTTTGAGCAACCTTCATGACCAAGTTCAACAACACTGAATGGATTTCCTTCAACTTTAAGGATTTAATGTCAAAATGACCAAAAATAGGAAGAGAAAAGAGACAGTCTATTAATAAAGAAATAGAAAGCTGGCTCCCCCATGACCTTTTGACACATTGATATTTTCATCTCAAAAGATATACAAACAATAGTACAGAAATACTGGGGACAAAAGCTGGGATAAAAGGATAAGAGCACAATGGTTGTGCTAGGTTGGTTACTGGAACAATTGACAGCCCAGGCTCTTGCTAGCATTTCAAAAGTTCAACTGCACAACTTTCCATTTCAAATTAACAGAATCTAAAAGTCAGGTAATTTTCTGCTGTTGGAAATGTGTTAAAAGATTAAGTTTTCCCTAACAATTACCACGATTTTTGTCAATATTTTTACTCATTTAACTACTAGATCCTCGTTCTGCAACACAGATCAGCCATTTTGCAAATGCATGCTTTGGCTATAGGAAGATAAGAAAAAAGTTAACAGAACAATTTTTTTACTCTGTGTCATAAAACTCAAAAGAATAGTCTCCATAGATTATTTATATTAGGAGTTGGCAAACTTTTTCTGTAAAGGACCAGATAGCAAATATGGGACAAATGGTCTGTGTCCCAATTACTCAACTCTGCACTTGTAGCAAAAAGGCAGCCACAGACAATATGTAAAGAAATGAGTGTGTCTATTTTCCAACAAAACTTTATTTACAAAAAGAGGTGCAGGCTGATTTGGCTCAAGGGCTGTAGTTTGACCTACATTTTTACTTTACATATAAATAACAATATGCTCAACTGAACACAAAATGGAAGAGATGTCTTTCAGCCAGTTAAATATGTATCATTTGTTTGGCAAATCTTCTGAGTGCCTTCCATGGTATTTACTATGTGCACACAGTGTGCTAGGTCCTACGAGAAGAACGCATAAGGCCATATTCTCGAAAAATGCACAATCTATTAGAAGCACAAGACTAAAGCAAATAAAATGAGGATAACCAAATATTCTATACATAATTTATATGACAAGACTATAATGGTTTATAAAAAATAGACTATTATCAAGAGCAAATATTAGGAGAAGATTTTTTGGAGAATGCAAGAATTGTTAAATCACATTTTGTTAGATTCAGTCAGTTAAGAATTAGAGAAAAGGTATTTATGGCAGAGAGAACATCAGAAATAAATTCAGAGAAGTAGGAATAACTATGCCAGAGGTACACTGGATAGTATAACCAGTTCAACAGAGACAGAGGACAGTCACTGAGAATTTCAAGTTCATGGTCTCTTATCTGTAACCTTTTCAGTCAGATATTTCAGAATTGAAGTTTTTCAGACTGTAGAAAGGTCAAAAAGGTGTATACGCTGTAAAATCATAACACACCCAGAGCAACTTAGAGCAGCATCCTCTAATTAAAAATTTTATTATTTCTGCAGCATGAATATTCACATTTGATGGAACCTCTTATCAGTTCAGGTCAGATTTGGCATCAAATCCGTTTGGACACTAAAGTTACTTTAAAAATTTTGGTTTTCAGAGCATCCTGCATTTTTGACTTATAAAAGGGGATGTAGACATATTTAACTGCTTGAAGGACCTAAGCAATTCTGTTTTGGTTGCAATTTTGTCTGATTGGTTGCTATAGTTTTTTTGACTAGCATACACACACACACACACACACACACACACATATATACCCACAAACACACACATACATACACATATATACATATATATAACAGTTGGAAAAAAGGTGAAATTTATACCATCCCTGGTACGTGTGTGTGTGTTCACAAAATGTTTAAAGGGAATACATTAGATTACAGAAACAAGATGAGTCTGTTAAAAGACAAAGAGATTTGTGATTATGCCTGAAATAAGACAACATTCAATGTCTATCTCTGAAATTGAAGAGAACAACTTCCCATCAAATACAAATAATAATTCCACTCAGAACTGACAATCTGACTTGGAAGGGCTCATGGTGACAACAATCCACTGGCTTGGAAAGTGTACACTGTGTAAATAACTACTGATTAGGGAGACAGTTATCTAAGGAGTACTCAGTGTTCTACACAAAGAAGATGCTACTGTGATTGAGTCCTCAATTACAGTACAATAAGTGTAACTGATGTTATCAAAGTTATAGCACCTCCATATTGTAATAAGATCAAAAGTACTGATTGATATGATTTCTGCCTAGAATATAAACAGGGTGAATCTGGGCTTAGTAATAAAAAAATTTATGAATAAGTGATGTTAATATAAAGATTTCTTTGGTAAAATTCATAAAAGAAATCTGTGCTATACAATAAAGATTTAAATGATTTTCCCCCGATGATTGGCATTTAATCTCTCACTCCAAAACAAACCTAAACAACAAAAATTGGAGTCTATTTTCTACTTGTCATGTAGTTAATATTATATAATATTCATAAGAAGGGCAATGAAAATGGTTTTTAAATACTGGATGAGCAGTAAACCAATCAGTGTGAGGATGTACCATAATGACGTTTAACAAAGAACTACACACATAACTCAAAGTAAAAAAAAAAAAAAAAAGAATCAAGGTTTCAAGATATGTTGTGCTGGAGAAGTCTGAGAGCCTCCTCTCCTAATTTCTCTTCTCTGGGGCATTTTGGAAGGAGACAAAATGGTATGTGAGCCTTGCACATCTACACAGAGAAGCCATCTATGAGTGTACACAAAAGCTATTCTCTAAATGAGTTTCCACAAATTGAAGCTGTGTTTTCCAGTGAGAGACTCCTGCACACAAATGAAAACCTGTATAACTATTAGTGAGACTCTCTAGGAAAAGTCTCCCACCAGACACCCCTTGATACTATTCATGGGGTCTCAGTCTCTTAATACCATCAGAAAAAAAAAAATGTCACATGGTAGAGATGGGGGTGGAGATGGGGTGTCTCAGGGCATTTGTGCTCCAGTAAAGCACACTAAGGTGTTTGTGCCCTTTCAAAAATACTATACTGCAAGTTCCCTGGGTCCTTAACTTCTAACCTGGGTCAAACAGTGAAAATACTGAAGACATTTTCACCCCTTTCAGAGATGTTGAGCTCTGGGCTCAGAACTATTTAGACTATTGAAAAATCCGTCCTTCAAGAGGGGCAGGGTGGGGCAGAAGACCTAAATAGACATTTCTCCAAAGAAGACATACAGATGGCTAAGAGGCATATGAAAAGATGCTCAACATCACTAATTACTAGAGAAATGCAAATCAAAACTATAATGAGGTATCACCTCATACTGGTCAGAATGGGCATCATCAGAAAATCTACAAACAACAAATGCTGGAGAGGGTTTGGAGAAAAGGGAACCCTCTTGCACTGTTGGTGAGAATGTAAATTGATACAGCCACTATGGAGGTTCTTTAAAAAGCTAAAAATAGAATTACCATATGACCCAGCAATCCCACTACTGGGCATATACCCAGAGAAAACCATAATTCAAAAAGACACATGTGCCCCAATGTTCACTGCAGCACTATTTACAATTGCCAGGTCATGGAAGCAACCTAAATGCCCATTGACAGATGAATGGATAAAGAAGATGTGGTACATATACACAATGGAATATTACTCAGCCATAAAAAGGAACGAAATTGGGTCATTTGCAGAGACGTGGATGGACCTAGAGACTGTCATACAGAGTGAAGTAACTCAGAAAGAGAAAAACAAATATCTTATATTAACACATATATGTGGAATCTAGAAAAATGGTACAGATGAACCAGTTTGCAAGGCAGAAATAGAGCCAAAGATATAGAGAACAAATGTATGGATGCAAAGGGGGGAAAGTGGGGTGAGGGTGGGGGGATAAATTGGGAGATTGGGATTGAAATATACACACTAATATGTATATAATAGGTAACTAATAAGAACCTACTATGTAAAAAAATAAATAAAATAAAATTCAAAAAAAATGATACAAATGAACTTATTTACAAAATCGAAACAGACTCACAGACTTCAAAAACAAACTATGGTTACCAAAGGGGAAATGTGGGGTGGGGGGAGGGATAAATTAGGAGTTTGGGACTAATATATACACACTACCATATATAAAATAGATAATCAACAAGGACCTACTGTATGGCACAGGGAGCTCTAGTCAATATTCTGTAATAACCTATATGGGAAAAGAATCTGAAAAATAATGGATATATGTATATGTATAACTGAATCACCTTGCTGTACACCTGAAACTAACACAACATTGTAAATCAACTATACTCCAATATAAAATAAAAATAAATAAAAATTAAACCTCTTGTAAATCAAGTATACGTCAATAAAAAAATTAAAAAGAAAAAGTGGGACAGGGAGGTGCTAGTTCTAGGCATTGGGATATACAAATCTTTGGATAAGCAGAAGAATCAAAGTAGAATCTGAAGCATTTGGGAAACATTCCTAATTTGGCAATTCTCTCAAAACTTCCCAAGACAAAGGAAGAGGCTATCTAGTTTAAAATCATTGACATGGCACTAAAGAGATAGTTGTCCCTCTCACAGGTTTTCAGGGAAGACAATTCTCAACAAAGGTATACAATACATAGGTATAGTCTAGTGCCAGTCACCAATTACTAAAATTGTTTTGGTCCCTTTTTTCTACATTATGGTTAAGTCATCAGTGGTAAAGGAATAACAGCACAATAGTTAAAAATACGACTTCTGGGACTATCATATTAAGTGAAGTAAGTCAGATGGAGAGAGACAAATATATCACTTAGAGATGAAATCTAAAAAAATAATATAAATCAACTTATTTACAAAACAGAAACAAACTCACAGACATAGAAAACAAACTTATTGTTACCACAGGGGAAAGGAGAGGGGGAGAGATAAATTAGGATTATGGAACTAAGAGCTACACACCACTATATATAAAATAGATAAATAATAAGGATTTACTGTATAGCACAGGGAACTATATTCAATATCTTGTATTAACCTATCATGAAAAAGAATCTAAAGCTGTATACCTGAAATAACACAATATTGTAAATCAACCATAGTTCAATTAAAAAAATTTAAAGAACTAAAAATAAAAACATGACCTCTGGTCAGAAAACATGAGTCTTGGCTTCACTGCTTGTTAAAACTGTGACCATGTATAAAAGGAATTAACTGACTCTTTGATAAAAATAGTCTTCTAAGATCACTGCAACTATTACATACAATAATGAACACATACAGAGCCTGGCAAATAATATGTGACACATAAAATGGTGGTGGTAGTGGTAATGATAGTAGTAGTAGTGGGTGTTGTTGCTTTTATTATTATTATAATAATTATTATTATTATACCTTAAAAGATGAAGGTAAGAAAAGAGAAATAATCAAGGCCAATGCAATCTAATTTATTTATTCTTCTAAGTAGAGAAATAATTAAAACTACTGTTTTATATGCATAAATGGCCAAAAGATGCTAAAAAACTGAAAGCACTACTCTATAAAACTAGAATATATGCAATTATGGAAAATAATCTAAGTTTTATGATATATGTAGAGGACAGGGTAATTGTCAAGCCTTTGAAAGCAAGTACACACATTAATTGCATAACTTTGAGACTGGTAGAGACATTCCCAAGTAGTATTTCTGTAATATGTATTTCCTCTAAAATGGAGGCCTAATTGCTTAGTTATTCTAAATTGCAGAATGGAAAACAAAGGAGCAGTTTTGGCCATGTGGGTAAACAACAGATTTCTAAAAGCTAATTATCTCTTTATTTAATAGACTGAAGTTGTACCAAATGAGACATTTAAGTCTAATAAATAATAAATTGTAATCTAAAGACTAAAATATAGAAGCTGCTCATATAGTTTTTATTGCTCCATTAAATAAGCTCTTATTTACCTCCTTCACAAAACATAATTATACAACATTGGGTCCATTTCAAGACCATTCTGATGTGCTATTTAAAAATTAAGTGAATCAACTTACAGACTCAGGAAGTCTTAAAGCATAATATTTGAATTCTATTCTCAAACGCCCTATTCGTTTCCATGATTAAGAGACAGAAGTGCAGCTTTGAAAAAGTTGTACATAATCACATAAAATCACTATCTGTCTTACTAGAAATGATCACACATAAGGATAGCTACACACTTTAAATAAATTTCACTGTCTATACTTACTAATTTCTACATCAGATATTTAATACTTTCAGTATCTTCTAAATAAAAATAATTCAAATTTAAACATCAACCTCAGAGAATGTATTCAAAATTCAACCAATTAAACAAGGACATCATGAAAATGTAGTTAATTTGCTTGTTTGTTTAATGTAATACCAAATCATTCAACAGAAATATCTACAACTGCATATGTGAATATTTAAGAGACCTCCAGGCTCATCATTTTTAAAGAAAACAAAAATGAGACAAATGACCTTTTAATGCCATTACATAATACAAGATGCTGTGCTTCTTAGTTTTGCTGCTCCAAAGGATTTTTAATGCTTCATTTTTCTTCTTAGGGAAACATCCCACTAACCCATGTTTATTTTCATTCTACTAACAAAAAAAACATTCTGAAATGATAGTGATAATAAATAGTAGACTTGAAAATAGTTGCTTGCTGTCTTGCCAAGGGCAAGTAGTGATTTATGATGGATAAGAAAGAGCAGGGATTGAATTTACTCTACTGCCTCGGGTGATGGTACAAGAATTTGTACATCTGTGAAAAAACACAGTTCTTATGTGTATGGTGAAAATGCTAAAGTCATGAAAATATACGGAAGGAAGCTTCCTGTGGGTTTAGGGTAGGGTTATGTGAAGATTTTTCTCCTTCTCTATCATTCAGGGGTATGTGTTCTACATACAGAAATAAGAAAAAACAAGAAGTTCCTGGTCCAGAGAGGTGACAAAGCACTACTATAAATTCAACAATTTGCCCTTCTACATTCTTTTGAAGAAAGCCAGGGCAACAACTTCTACAAAGATTAGAGCAATACTATATTCTGTATGAAAATATAACACCCAGAAAGAAAAATAATATAAAGTTTTAGCTGATCCTCACAATAAGATGTTTAAAAACTTCACACTATTAGCATATATAGCATAGTAAATATATATGAGCCTGGTTATCCTATCAGTTTATAAGGAGTTTTATAACCAATATTTTAAATGAATAAGTTTGATATACATTAATATTCTCTTTAGTTTTGAAGACCAAATTTCATCTCCAGCACACACCAACACAGCCAGTCTCTATTTTCATCTCATTATCCTGTCTTACTTTACTTCTCATAGCTTTTTATAATCTGAAATTATCTTACATATGTGGTTGTCTGATTCACTCATTATAATTTTAAACTTCATCACAGCAGAAATCTTATTTATCCTTATTTATCACTGCAATCACAGCATATAGGAAAAAAAAAACTGTTGATGAATAAAAGAAACAAAAGTGGCCTAGCTATTAATTTTTTCTATACCAATAAAATAATAATGGAAGACCACAGCAATTATATTTTTCATAATAATACAATGTATTGACAAAAAGCATGTTCTACATCTAATATGGAAAGAAAAAGGTGACTTCATATTTGTACTATTTTTAAAACAGTACTATTTTTAAACATGAAAAAAGGTATCAACAAATAATAATATATTTGATTCTTATATGACTTACTTGGCTATAACAACTACATTAATACTGAGACTGAATATTTTGTTTTTCTCTGCTATAATAATCATGTTATGGTTAAAGGAAAATTAAAGACCATTCAGAATAATCATCATTTACTGGGATTTTAGAAGAGGTCTTTTACTTTGGTGAGAAAATTATATATTTAGGTGCTATGAAATTTGGGATATAGCCCTAAATTCTTTAAAATTCTACAGTCTACAGGAAAATAATTCAAAGTTGATTTCCAAAATTTTCAAAAGAACTGTATCATAGCTTTCTATTGTATCAAATGCTGTATGATCTTTTATCAAATGATTGATTAAATCTATTAAAATATTCACATAATATATAGTATTAAATTATTTATTTAATATTGTTTATATAAATCAATGTTAGCCAGACTATCCTTTGAAGAATACTCTCCCGGAAAATGTCAAAATGTATGGTACATATGGACCTCAGCATATAAAGGCTTTGGGAGCTCCCATCAAGTGAGAGCCTTACATTTATTTGAAACCCATCTACGATAATTTCCAGACCATGTTTGGGAAGAGATAGTATAGAAAAATTTCATAAAATAATCCAATAGGTCAAATAAGATGAGCTCCAATTTACCAAAGATGTAATAGAAAACTTTCCTTAAATTTATTTGAAAAATCAAAAGTATTCAAATTTATTTTAATAATTGAGAATAGAAAAGTAACAACCTCAACATAAAATTACCTATCTGAAAACAACATAAACCAGCTATTAGCCATAATTGATCATCAAATTTTAGAACAGTTTTGATAGAATTCAGAAACAGACCCTAGTATATTAAAAATTATACATCAAATATATGAATGACTAAGAAAGAATTACAAATAACTGGAGCAGAATAGTATTATGAATAACTTAAACTAAAAAAAGATTGAAGCAGAATATGAAATTGCTGAAGGGATGATTTTCTAAACCTAAAGATGATAGAAAAAAAATCACAAAAACAAAGATTATAATAAAACATTACATAAAAAGAAACACATGTCAAGATATAAAAATAAAAAGCCGAATTGAGGAAATCTACTTAAAAGGTAAATATTGATGCATAATAAGCTAACACATAAATCAATTAGGAAAAAGACTAAGACAACACAATTCACCAAGGAGGATATACAAATGCACCATGAACACTTGAAAAAATGTCCAGATTCAGTAATATTCAAAGAAATGCAAGTGAAGATAATAAAATACAACTTTTTAATCTATTAAATTAACAAAAACCTTAAAAAATGAGAATACTCAACTAAGACACATTCATAAACTAAACGTTAAAAGTTGGTGAAATTAGAATAATACTTCTGGAAATCAATTTGGTAACGTGCACCAAAAGTCTTAAAAATATTTACCCTTTTCTATTCCATATTCTAATAATTACAAACATTTTCAATTAGTTATGCATAAATAAATATCACACTGAAAAGTTGGAAATAACTATTGTTCTATGACCTCACATTGACTAATGTGACATGGTATAGCCAGTGGAGGCAACGACATAGATATTACAAATTACAAATTAAAAATCACAAGTTACGTAACACATGAAACATTCAGGAAGTTCAGCAAGGTAATGTGAGACACTAAACTCACGTTGTTAAAAGGTACAAGCTTTTAAAACTGAAGGAAAAATGTGTCAAAATATTAACAGTGATTCTTTGGATTATGGATAATGGTCTTTGATCCACTACTTTTTAGGTGATTTTCTATAACATGAAAATATTATTTTCAAATTGGAAAATAAAATAAACTTAGTTATTTTTAAAAATGGAAACTTCCTTCAGGAGAAATAGAAATTTAAATGAAAACATTATTAAGATTACATTGGATGTGAGGTTTCATTAAAATTTTTGCTTCCTGTCAGGTTTCAACTTTCCAGACTGATTGCTAAAAAGGCTCTGTGTGACAGACCCTTAGGTAAAACCCACAAACAGTACACAGCCAATCTGCCATCAAGTAACTCATCTAGATGACTTGTTAACCAATACTAAATGAGCTAATGTTCAAATATCAGTATGTCTGGTAAATTAGGCAGTAATACATTATTTTAAAAAGGTGTCCAGAAGTTTCTTTTAAAAATCAGTGCTAAGTTTTCCTGATCTCCATTTTGTTAACACTTTAAGATATTTCTGAGAACACTTCCTGAATTTCAAATGTACTCCTATGAACAAGAAATTGTGCTTGGATAATTTTTTCCCCTAGAAGAAACATGTACAATACATTAAGCTACTCAGCTTGCTTTATTAAAGATAAAATATGTCTGTAAAAGTGAAAGTAAAGAAGGCAAAAAAGGCATCTCGCTTTACCCCAGGGAAACCTTAGGTGAATTTGCAGCCCTGAGTTGTAAACTATGGTAATTGAGCAGTGAAGTTGATGGATTTTAATTAAAGTCTTCTGCAATCCTTAGTGGCTTGGAGGTGGAAGAGACAGAATTTTGAGGGGGTAAAAATATAACTACAATTTACTTAATTCTTTTGCTTCTAACTTAGTGGTAACTTTTAGCTTTAGAAAATATACATATACGTCTCTGTAAAACAGTAGTTTTTCTACTTTTTCTTTTAAATTTTTTCCAAGAACGTTTTAATAAAGAAAATTTCAGGGACTGCCCTAGTGGTGCAGTGGATAAGAATCCACCTGCCAATGCAGGTGACACAGGTTCGATCCCTGGTCCAGGAAGATCCCACATGCCGCACAGCAACTAAGCCAGTGTGCCACAACTACTCAGCCTGCGCTCTAGAGCCCGTGAGCCACAACTACTGAGCTCATGTATCACAACTACTGAAGCCCGCGTGCCTAGAGCCCGTGCTCCGCAACAAGAGAAGCCACCGCACCGCAATGAAGAGTAGCCCCTGCTCGCGGCAACTAGAGAAAGCCTGTGCACAGCAACAAAGACCCAACACAGCCAAAAATAAATAAACAAAATAAATAAATTTTAAAAAACCAGAAAATTTCAAAATACAAAAGTAGAGAAAATGGTATAGTGAACACACCCTACCCTCCAAGTACCCATCACCCAACTTTACCAAGTATTATTTATAGCCAATCTTGTGTCATCTATACACCTGCCTACTTTCCAGTCATGCTAGGCTATTTTGACTGAAATCCCAGATATAATATCTTTTCATCTATAAAATTTCAGTACGAGTCTTTAAAAGAGACTTTAAAACATATTCACAACAATGTTGTCATGTTTACAAGAAAAAATAAAGCATTCAAATTTTTCAGACTACTTTTTTCCACATTTGTTTGGATTGGAGTATATATAAGTTTCATTTATTACAATTAGTCGATATGTCTCTTTAAGTCTCTTTTAATCAGTAAGTTTCCCCTCCATCATATTTTCCCCTTCCTTAAGAGTATTTTGTTAAAGAAAACAGATTACTTGTCCCAAAGAATTTCCCACAGTTTCCTATAGTTAATTTATTCACTGACATAAATTATTGCAGATTGGTTATTTAAGTAGTAGCCAAAGAACTGCTAATATAATGGAACTACAACAGTACACCAGAGGACCAAAATCACCTATGACCAATGTCAGAATGAAAACACTACTTGTTAGTAAACTAAAGTGGGGAAAGCCCATAAAAGAAAGAATTGCTCTACTGTTTAGCTATGCAAATAAGCGATCATGTCTTCCTTTTTCACAGAAGTATATTAAACTGCTGATAAAGTAACCCATATTAATCTTGGTGTACACAGTATAAATAGCAAATTTGATAGTACTCACCAGTCTTCATTTCTAACAGGCGTTTTTTCTTTTGTTGGCGTTCAAGTCTTTCCTTCTCTGCCAATTCTTTGGCTATCCTGGCACGTTTTTCTTTTTCCTCTGCTTCTCTTTTTTTGAAATTCTCCTTCATTGCTTGCTATTACAAACAAATTTTGGAAAATGATCAATATTAACCACAGTGATTCCACAAAGAAAATGGAAAATTATTAATCTGTAGAATTGTGATTAAATGTCCTTTAAGTAATGACTACTTCTTATATTAGTAACACAATCTTTTAAAATATTAGCACATGAACCTTTGTTAAATGTGTTATGTATGTAAAAATATAACTGTTATGTTTAAAGCACCTGCATGTTAGTGAAATCAACTAAGAGGAGGAAGACAGAAACTAAAGATAAAAGAGCATTTAATTTACAAATCAAAACCATTTTCCTATACATACTTCCAAAAGAGTGTCTAGGAAATGTATTAGTCTCCCATACCTCCTCTGCTAAGTAAACTATTGGGTACAAGAAAAATAATCACAGAAGAAATGATAGAAAAGAGCTGAAATTTTGTAATGGCTACCTTATATTACAAACCATCGTTTAACAATTTCTTTCATACAGAGAGAAGTGTCATAAGGATGACTAAAGAAATATTTGGCATTTCAAAGTCAGGCTCTCTGACTGTTCATCAAAACCAATAATGACATGTGAACCATAAGAAGATCTCAATAGATATGTGATTAGTTACTTTCTTATTTTTTAAAGTTTTATGCAAATCAAGAAATGCCACTCATGTGGCATCTGTGGGAATTAGCAGGTAATCATAGATTTTTCAAAGTGCCAACAAACAGCATGGCATCATATTACACTCTCCTGTGGAGACCATATTCTCAGTACCAATGAATCCAAACAGGTTATCTAATTGCTAGTTTATCACTAATAGAATTAAGTAGAAAAGTATATAATTAAACTTTAACAAGTAGGTGGCATGTTATTTTGGGGGGGAGGCTTTAATTTCTTCTTTACTATAATATTCTTTTTTTTCTCTTTACCCTAGGGATAATGCAAGTTCTTCATTAGAAATAAAATAAAGTTTAGTATTATTGATCAAAACAATAAAAGGAAAATTGCAAAGAAAAAAGGAGGAAAAAAAGCACAGAATAGAGGGAATATTAGACTCATCCATCCATCCATCCATGCAATAAACATTTACTGAGAGACTGAATAGTAAATGGTACTAACCTAAAGACTTGGGAAATAGAGATACAGTTCTAAAACAAGTTTACATTCTGTGTGATAGGGTGGGACAGGAGGCAAAGACAGACGATAAACAATTAAAATCTTTAATAAATATAGTACTACAAAAAAAATTAAAAGAATGATGTGATAGTATGCCTGGACAGTTAACTTACATTAGGTGGTCAGATAAGGCCTCCCTCTCTGATTTGATTCAAGCTCAAAGTCAAGGAGCTACCCAGATAATGATCTGGGAAAAAACAAATGCAAAGGCTGTTGGTGGGTTGGAGAGAGAAGAAAGAGGCCAGTATGGTGGTGTTAGATAAGGTCAGAAGATATGCTGGGGCCTGATCATTTAGGATCTTCTAGAACAAGATAGGGGGGGTTAGAGTTTCCTTCAAGGAAGGAGGAAACAACTAAAGACTTTCAAGTAAGAGAGTGCAAAACTAAGTACTCTAAGATACAAGTACTAATGAAGCACCTTTGTTCCAAACTATCTTTTCAAAGATATTTATATAATGAACACTCCTGGAAGATAGAGGTAGTGTCTACCTCTTAAGCAAATGGATTTGTTTACTGTCCAGTATGATAAACTGGGGCAAAGGTCAAATAGTCTTACTAATTCTGAAAAAAGATTGGGTTCCCTAAATTCAGGATTTCCTTTGAGTAATACAAAGCACTATGTGTGTAGGTATTAAACCCAGCCCTCTTCACATTGCCCTGTGCGAACCTGAGATCAGGAATCTACGAAATTATTTACTCTAGCTATGACTAGTGCTGTAATAAACCATTCTTCGTTTCTGACCCCATGGTCTTTTGTCTTTACCAACATCCACGAAACTATGGAAATCATGAAACTTTGATAAATTCTCAGACTCTTCACAGTTCATGATATATAGTAACACTAAATATTATTGCTAAGCTATGAAATACCAGCTGCAATAATACATATTTTAATATGCAATCCCTCCTTTCCTCAAAATGGAATCTGCATCCTCCATTCTGACTTAGAATGATTGTGTGCTTGTTCACTACAATGAAAGTAAGAGGCAGAAGCAAGACTTGAAAGCTATCTACAGTTTATATTTTTTCCACTATATGGCTTCATATTGATGATACGTTAAGCACCACCTATAAGACGACGGCTGCTAAAAAGTCAACATAAGTTAGGAAAAGAGAAGGCAACCTATAAAATGGACAACCATGAATAAATGGACAAATTCTTAGAAAGGTAGAATTTTCCAAGACTGAAGCAGGAAGAATTAGAAAATATAAGCAGACCTACCACAAGTAATGAAATTGAAACCGTAATTAAAAATCTTCCAACAAACAAAAGTCCAGGACCAGATGGCTTTACAGGCGAATTCTATCAAACGTTTAGAGAAGACCTAACACCGATCCTTCTCAAACTCTTCTGAGAAACTGCAGATGGAGAAACACTCCCAAATTCATTCTACAAAGCCACCATCACTCTGATACCAAAACCAGAAAAGAAATCACAAAAAAAGAAAATTATAGACCAATATCACTGATGAACATAGGTGCAAAAATCCTGAACAAAATACTAGCAAACAGAATCCAACAGCACATTAAAAGGATCATACACCACGATCAAGTGGGATTTATCCCAGGGATGCAAGGATTCTTCAATATACGCAAACCAATCAATGTGATATACCACATTAACAAATTAAGGAATAAAAACTGTATGATCATCTCAATAGATGCAGAAAAAGCTTTTGACAAAATTCAACACCGATTTATGATAAAAACTCTCCAGAAAGTGGGCATAGAGGGAACCTACCTCAACATAATAAAGGCCATATATGACAAACCCACAATAAGCATCATACTCAATGGTGAAAAACTGAAAGCATTTTCACTAAGATCAGGAAGAAGACAAGGATGTCCACTCTCGCCACTATTATTCAACATAGTTTTGGAAGTTCTAGCCACAGCAATCAGAGACGAAAAAGAAATAAAAGGAATACAAGTTGGAAAAGAAGAAGTAAGACTATCACTGTTTGCCGATGACATGATATTATACATAGAAAATCCTAAAGGTGCCACCAGAAAACTACTAGAACTAATCAATGAATTTGGTAAGGTTGCAGGATACTAAATTAATGCACAAAATCTCTGGCATTCCTATACACCAACAACAAAAAATCAGAAAGTGAAATTAAGGAAACACTCCCATTTACCATTGCAACAAAAAAAATACAATATCTAGGAATAAACCTGTCTAAGGAGGCGAAAGACTTGTACTCAGAAAACTATAAAACACTGATGAAAGAAATCAAAGATGACATAAACAGATGGAGAAATATACCATGTTCTTGGACTGCAACAATCAGTATTGTGAAAATGACTATACTACCCAAAGCAATCTACAGATTCAATGCACTCCCTATCAAACTACCAATGGAATTCTTCACAGAATTAGAACAAAAAATTTTACAGTTCATATGGAAACACAAAAGACCCCGAATAGCCAAAGCAATCTTGAGAACGAAAAATGGAGCTGGAGGAATCAGGCTCCCCAACTTCAAACTATACCACAAAGCTACAGTAATACAGTATGGTTCTGGTACAAAAACAGAAGTATAGATCAATGGTACAGCATAGAATGCCCAGAGATAAACCCACGCACATATGGGCACCTAATCTACATCAAAGGAGGCAAGAAAATACAATGGAGAAAAGACAGCCTCTTCAATAAGTGGTGCTGGGAAAACTGGACAGCTACATGTAAAAGAATGAAATTAGAACACTCCCTAACACCATACACAAAAATAAACTCCAAATGGATTAAAGACTTAAATGTAAACTCCAAATGGATTAAGGACTTAAATGTAAGACCAGACACTATAAAACTCTTAGAGGAAAACATAGGAAACACACTCTTTGACATAAACCACAGCAAGATCTTTTTAACCCACCTCCTAGAGTAACAGAAATAAAAAGAAAAATAAACATATGGGACTTAATTAAACTTAAAAGCTTTTGCACAGCAAAGGAAACATAAATAAGACAAAAAGACAACCCTCAGAATGGGAGACAATATTTGTAAATGAAATAATAGACAAATGATTAATCTCCAAAATATACAAATAGCTCATGGAGCTCAATATCAAAAAAACAAACAATCCAGTTAAAAAATGGGTGGAAGACCTAAACATACATTTCACCAAGGAAGACATACAGATGGCCAAGAGGCACATGAAAAGATGTTCAACATCACTAATTATTAGAGAAATGCAAATCAAAACTACAATGAGGTATCAACCCATGCCGGTCAGAATGGCCATTATCAAAAAAATCTAGAAACAATAAATGCTGGAAAGCGTGCAGTGAAAAGGGAACCCTCTTGCACTGTTGGTGAGAATGTAAATTGATACAACCACTATGGAAAACATTATGGAGTTTCCTTAAAAAACTAAAAATAGAACTACCATATGACCCACCAATCCCAGTACTGGGCACATATCCTGAGAAAACCATAATTCAAAAAGAGACATGTACCACAATGTTCACTGAATCACTATTTACAATAGCCAGGACATGGAAGCAACCTAAGTGTCCACTGACAGATGAATGGATAAAGAAGATGTGGTATATATATATATATACAAGGGAATATTACTCAGCCATAAAAAGAAATGAAACTGAGTTATTTGTACTGAGGTGGATGGACCTAGAGTCTGCCATACAGAGTGAAGTAAGTCAGAGAGAGAAAAACAAATACCGTATGCTAACGCATATATATGGAATCTAAAAAACAAACAAACAAACAAAAAAAACATGGTATTGATGAACCTAGTTGCAAGGCAGCAATAAAGAGGTAGACATAGAAAAGGGACTTAAGGAAACGGGGTGGGAGGGTGAAACTGGAGCAAAGTGAGAGTAGCATAGACGTATATACACTACCAAATGGAAAATAGTTGGCTCGTGGGAAGCAGCAGCATAGCACAGGGAGATAGGCTCGGCTCGGTGCTTTGCGATGATCTAGATGGTGAGATAGGGAGGAGGCTTAAGAGGGAGGGGATATGGGGACATGTATATGCATATGGCTGATTCGCTTTGTTGTGCAACAGAAACTAACACAGTATCGTGAAGCAATTATACTCCAATAAAGATCTATTAAAAAGAAAAGAAAAGAAGTGTGGTCTCACAGACAAGTGTGCATATCTGTATGTGTGTGTGCATGTGCACCCGTGTATGTATGTATAAGGGAGATGGGAAA
The DNA here is from genome assembly GCF_965194825.1 of Balaenoptera physalus. Taxonomy (NCBI): domain Eukaryota; kingdom Metazoa; phylum Chordata; class Mammalia; order Artiodactyla; family Balaenopteridae; genus Balaenoptera; species Balaenoptera physalus. The sequence continues at coordinate 48,986,130 of NC_138899.1, read as the reverse complement.
GGAAAGGTGGATTGTGGAGGACAAAGGATAGGCAAATATTTGGGAATCAAAGCTTATTTCTTGTTTGAGGGAAATGAGTAAGAGGAACGGGTAATAGATAAAAAATATATCATGTAGCTTATTTTTCAAACTTATTAAAGCATACAATTTCCAGATGTGAATTTTCTACTTTAATGACCGGATGCATTTCAATGAGAACATTGAATAGATCACCTATTGCCAGATATAAGTGCCACATCCTTTTAGTATTCCATCGGGCAATAAAAAGTCAAATTTACTTCTTAGGATCTATAAAAATAATGTTTACCTTTAGAAATAAGGTCTGAAGTAGTTCTTAAAGCTATTCTGTTTTATGGAAAATGCACTATAGAGTCTCATTTAAAAGCCTATCTCATTGAAAATGTATCTTATTCGAACATTATAACTATTAGAAGAATTTTAGCTGGAAAAATACCAACAGACAGCACAGAAATAGGCAGTTAGTCTGAAAATACTATCTCAGTTCAAATAGTAATTTGGAGTTTTCTTTTATCCTTAATTTTGAGAAGTAGAAGCAGCCTAAAACAGAAAAGTTTAGAAAACCGCATTACTCTAGATATAATTGCCTCTTAGTTACTTCAATTCTAAAATTTGAAGCCAGAAAGGAAAGTTAAAGGTGAGCCATATACATAGTTAGCTATAAGACAACAATTTCTTTTTTAATCAACTTATTCTTGACCTGGTTTTCCATATAGTCAGTTGGTAAATAAACTGCACTGCCACTAACTACTTTCACCTATGTAATGCCAAAACAAATTCTTTGAGTGCTTGCAGAACTTCCAGACACAGCCTGGTACATGCTCTTGTCTGAAAGATCTATGGGCTTACCAGTCTAGAGGATTTTAAAACGTCAGTCACATTTTGACTGTTCACTTCAAAGGCATAACCAATAATTAACCTGGGTTCCTAAGGCTCATATGATTTTTATGGTAATAGAAGATTCTAAAATATCTCTAAAAAATACAGAGGTATATTAATAAATGTACATACAAAAATATATAGATATATGTTAACAAATATACATGTGTCTGTATGTGTTCATGTGTGTGTATTTTGGAAGAAAATAAAATACACCAGTTCACAATTGTTTTCCTCCTATAGTTTGTTTTCTGCATAACTAAATGTAATAACAAGAACTTTCCCACAACTAGTTTAAATATACATTATAGCATTATAGAACACATTTTCTCTCAGAGAAAGCAAAATAACCCAAAGCCAGTAAATTTAAATGAATGTGTGTATGTGTATGTATGTAAAATTTAGAAGTCTTGCAGAGTATAATCCTCCATAAATCGTGGCTATTATCATAAATGTTATCTTTGAGTTTTTTTATATTTGCATTATCCTTTATTGTAAACTTCTATGACTTGCTCTTTTCACTCTACATTATATTTCTAAGATTCATCCATATTTTTATGTATAAACTGTGTTTCATTATTTATTCTCCTATCAGTGGGATTTGGGTTGTTTCCAATTTGGGGCTATGATGAACCACGCAGTTACAAACATTTTTGTATGTTTCCCTGTGTATATGTGTAAGAGTTTTTTCTAATGGCAGGTCTCATTGGTTCTTAGATCTGTTTAGAAATTGTTGACAGATACTCTTTAAGTGAAAGAGAACAGAACACTTTAGAACATAACATAAGCAGTGAGGATAAGTATTGCTTGTTTTTGTTCAAAAAATATATAAATATAAGAGTGCTGGGTCCCATTATAAAATATTATTTTACAATGTGGGTTAGGGTCAAATAGTTTGAAAGCCACTGCTTTCTAGGATAGGAGCACAACTGATGAATGAAAGGAGAGGGTTGTCTTCAGTCTCACTAGGTGATGTGAAAGTGTTTTCAAAGTGGTTGAGCCAAAGTACACCCCCACCATCAGTACATAACCATAGCCTACATACTCACCAAGACTGTTATCATCAGTTTTTACCTATATGGCAGGTATATACCTGCCATATAATATAATATAATAGTATCACATCATGCTTTTAACTTGTATATCTATGGTTATTAATTTAAGTATTTTCTCACATGTTTATAAAATATTTGTATTTCCTATTCTATGAAATGCCTATTCCTATCTCTTATCCACTATTCCATTAGGTTATCAATTTCTTAATGACTGTGGTTCTTTAAATATTTTGGATACTAATCTTTTGTTAGCTTTATGCTTTTTAAATATATCCTGGATTGTAAATGTCATTGTACTTTATGTATGTTGTCTTGCAGTAAACAGAAGTTCTCAAATTTATGTAGTAGTCAAAAATCTCTTTTCCCTTATTGTTGATACCTTTAATATATTATTTAAGAAATCCTTCCCTACATCAAAGACAACAATATTCCTCCATATTTTCTTCTTAAAATTTTAAATGATGTTCACAATTCAGTACCTACTTTATTTAACTGGGATCAACATTTGTGAATACAGTTGTGAATAAAATGAGCTGGGAATCCGATTTAATTTTTTCATATGAAAAATGAGTTGACCCATAACAATTTCACAAGTAGCCTATCCTTTCCCCCACTGATCTACAAAGCCATCTCTTCTGGATTTCAAGTGTCCATATACATGCTGATGTTTTGGGGCTGTTTTAGTACATTTGATCAATGTATCCATGTTTGCACCAATAACACTCTGTCTTAATTATGAGAGCTTATATCTTTTTTTTCTTCTGCCTTTTCTTCCTTAGAAATGACTGCACTATTCTTGGGCCTTTGCTTTGTCATCTATATTTCAGAATAGACTTATTAAGGGTTTTGAAAAGCTTATTAGGATTTTGAACAGAATTGCTGATTCTGTAGATTAATTGAGAATTGATATCTTTATATCAATATCTTTATATCAATATTGAATCTTTCTATTTATGAACATGATGTGGCTCTCCATTAAGTTTTGTTTTAAAAGTCTATTGAAAAAAACTTAGAATTTACCCCATTCAGGTCTTGGACATCTTTTGTTAGATTTATTGTCTGTATCTTCTCTTCCTATTTCTTATAAATGATGTATTTTTTTTAAATTATGATTTTTCAATATTTTGTAACTAATGTGTAAAAATGTAGTTGATTCTGTACATACCATTGATAAAATTTCTTATTTTTAATAATTTTCCTGTAGGTTCATTTTTGCATTATTCCTATGAATTATTCCTATGAATAATGCAAAAAGGAACCTACAGGAAAATTATTAAAATTATTAAAAATAAGAAATACATAATGGACGATTAGTTTCTTCCTTTTCAGTTTTTATCCTTTTCATTCTTGTCTTATTGTACTGTACTAGCTAAAAGTTAAATTTCCATTATTAGGTAAAGATGGTTCCCTTTGTCCTACATTTCATATTGAGGGATAGAGGGTTCAACCAGTTTATTGTTCTTGTTTTAAAATCTGAACAAGGGTTGAATTTTATCAAATGTTTTCTCAATCTATTGAAACTCTTAATGTAGTGACATGGATATTCTAAGTCTAAACCACACTTCCATTTCTGAGATAAGCTCAACTTGGACATGAAGAATTTACCTTTTTGAACATTTGGTCATAATTTTTTTTACACTCTATTAGTTTGGAATAATCGTTTAATTAAAATTTAGGAAAACTCATTTGTAAAACTTTCTGGGCCAAGTATTTAATTTGTTGGAAGATTTGAAGTCATTAAATTAAAAATTAGTCATAGACCCATTAAAGCTTTCTATTTATTTTAAAGTCAATTTCAATATGTAATTTTTTTTCCTAGGAACTTATCCATTTTATCGACCTTTCCAATTCTGGCCTACAAATTTTTACAGTATGCTCTTTTTTTTAGTATCTTCTATATCTATAGTTATATTCCTTCTTACATTCTCAATACTGTTTCTCTTTTTTCTTGATTAATCTCTTCAGAAATTTATCTAATTAACTTGTCTTATCGAAATAAGAACATTTTGGTTCTTAAAAATTCCCTAAAGTCATTTTTTCCCCTTCATTTCCTTCCTTCTATTTTTTCTGGATTGTATAATTGTTTTTAAATTTCTGAAGTCAGATGCTTAACCTTATTAACTTTGTCTTTCTGATTTTTTAATATAAAGACTTAGGGTATAAATTTCTTTACACCACTATTATTTTGGCCCACAAATTCTGATGTATTTTCAGTACTTTCAGGTCTGTCTTTTTCTATGATTTCTTCCTTGATACATGAATTATTTAGTATGTTTTTAGAATTTTTTTAAAAGGTTTTAAAAGGTCACCCTTTTTAAATTTTATTTCTAACTTCATGTTATTGTGGTCAATGAATAAACCTGAAACTTACAAATTTATTAAGATTTGTTTCACAGTCTCTAGTATGTGATTAACTTGATAAAAGGTCTACCTGTGATTGAGAAGAATATGTGTTCTTTAATTGCTGGGTTGGGTTCTATACACATGTATCAAATCAAATCTATTAATTGAATTGTTTAAAGCTCCCATAACTTTAGCAATATTTTTATGCTTGACTCATCAATAAGTTAGAGAACTTTGTTGAAGTTTTCTAATATAATGCTATCTGTCAACTTATTCCTATAGTTTGTCATAATTTACATGTTTATTTTGATGCCATGTTATAATGCACATGCAAATTTTTGAATCGTATCTTTCTGGTGAATTAAGCTTTTTATCATGAAATAATATTCCCTAAAGTCTATTTTATCTGTTATTAACATAGTTTCCCTTTTTCTTTTAATTAATATTTGTCTTGTATTTCATTAACTGTTTTGTTACTTCAAACTTTTCCGTATCCTTGGGTTATTGGTTAGTTTCTTATAAACAGCATAAGACTATATTTTGGTTTTTGTCCAATCTTATGGTCTTTTAAAATGTTATTATAATTTGTAAAATATTTGTGTCCACAACTTACATTATTTCTTCTATTTGTCCTGTTTAATCTATCCTCCTTTTACATGCAGTTTTTGTGTTTGTTTTACTTCATATGCCTTTCTTAGTCCATTTCTCACCCTATAGTTTGGAACTTATACTATTTTTTACTGACTATACTTGTAATTTTAATACACAAATTAATGATGTTTAAAGTTAATTGATATCGTGACCTCCCTTCCTCCCCTTTGAACAATACAGAGAATATAAAATACCTGAACTCCAAATTTCTCATTCAATTTACTTAACAATTTGTCCAATAGTTAAGCTCTGTCTCCCCTTCTCTGCAAAACAAGCTACACATTGTTTTATTGTATACTTCATTTCTATACATTTAGTTTCATGGTAGGTATGCCTTCTTGTCTCTCAAATTTTCCTTTAAATAAAAATTCTGCTTCTTGAAATGCATCCTTTACAGCAGGGGTGAGCAAACTACAGTACTTGGTCAGCCACCTATTTTTGTAAATGGAGTTTTATTGGAACATAGCTGCACCCATTCATTTACCTACTGACCATGGCTGATTTTGCATGGCTATAGCAGAGCTGAGTAGTTGCAACAGAGGCTGCATATATTTACTATCTGGCCCATTGAAAAGTCTGCCAATTTCTGCTTTAGAATGTCTTTTAACAAAGGGATAGTCACAGAAAACACCTTTATTATCTGTTTATCTGAAATTAGTTTAATTTTGCCCTTGTTCTATAAAGAGCTTATGCTGAATACCCCAAATTAAGAGAACAGTAATTTTTTTTCAACACTTGAAAATATCTCACTTTCTTCTATTTTCCATTTTTGCTAATGAGAAGTCATCTGTATCTAATTGTTGTTGCATTAGTGACTGTATCTTTCTCTTTGGCTGCTTTTAAGATTTTGTCTTTTAGTGTTCTACAGTTTCATTACAATATTTTTTAAGTGAATTTCATTTTATTCATCTGGCTTGGTATAGGTTGTACTTCCTATTCTATGGATTCTTGATCTGGAAAACTCACAGCCATCATTCTGCATATTGTCTTTCATTCATTCCTTCGAGTGTATCTTTCTGAGACTCTCATGGTACAAGGGGTAGCCCTTCTCACCCTGTCCTCCATGTTTCTTAACATGTCTTTTACACTTCTAATCTTATTGTCTCCCTGGATTGCATTGGACAATTTCTTTAGATCTGTTGTCTAACTCGCCATTTCTTTCTTCAGCTGAATGTAGTCTGCTGTTTAATACATGTTTAATTTCAACCATCATGCTTCCATTTCCTTAAATTCTATCTTAATTCTTTTTCAAACCTACTTCGTCATTTTTGGTAATTTCCTGTTTCTTTCTCTCTCTTTAATCTCATCTGTTATTTACTTCAACATCACAAATTGTTATTCAGTATCTAGAGTCTTGGGGGTTTATATCTATTGTTCTGTTCTATCATGATCATTTCATCATACAACGCCTTGTTTCTTTGTGTGTTTGTTGATTGCGATTAAGTACTCTTATTTGATTAAACTTAATTTGCAAGAATCTAGAGGATCAAAATTGTAATTGCCTCTTGCACAGAGTTTTTAATTTGCTTCTGTAAATAAGCAGGTATCATTTGTAACCTGTATAAGTTTAATTTCCTTTTGTCCTAGGCTTGGCATATAAATCTTACGCAGTGTACCTAACCTGCATTTAGCCCTGGTCTTAATCTTGGCATCCCAGGGCAAGCCTGGCTTTCCCCCTTGTGTATCTATGTTATGTTCAACATGTAAGTTTCAGTTTTGTCCTTTTCTCTTTAACCCTTTTTACCCTCAGAGATCTCCCTTGCTTTCACACAAAACAGCCATGTTTTAAAATGCTTTGTTGTATTGTAGTGGGATGGATCTTTAAGAATCCATATTAACAGATCAATGGAACAGGATAGAAAGCCCAGAGATAAACCCACGCACATATGGTCACCTTATCTTTGAAAAAGGAGGCAAGAATATACAATGGAGAAAAGACAGTCTCTTCAATACGTGGTGCTGGGAAAACTGGACAGCTACATGTAAAAGAATGAAATTAGAACACTCCCCGACACCATACACAAAAGTAAACTGTAAATGGATTAAAGACCTAAATGTAAGGCCAGACACATTTTTTTAGAGGAAAACACAGGCAGAACACTCTATGACATAAATCACTTCAAGATCCTTTGTGACCCACCTCCTAGAGAAATGGAAATAAAAACAAAAATAAACAAATGGGACCTAATGAAATTTAAAAGCTCTTGCACAGCAAAGGAAACAATGAACAAGATGAAAAGACAACCCTCAGAATGGGAGAAAATATTTGCAAATGAAGCAACTAACAAAGGATTAATCTCCAAAATATACAAGCAGCTCATGCAGCTCAATATCAATAAAACAAACAACCCAATCCAAAAATGGGCAGAAGACCTAAATAGACATTTCTCCAAAGAAGATATACAGATCGCCAACAAACATATGAAAGGATGCTCGACATCGCTAATCATTAGAGGAATGCAAATCAAAACTACAATGAGGTATCACCTCACACCAGTCAGAATGGCCATCATCAAAAAATCTACAAAGAATAAATGCTGGAGAGGGTGTAGAGAAAAGGGAACCCTCTTGCACTGTTGGTGGGAATGTAAATTGATACAGCCACTATGGAGAACAGTATGGAGGTTCCTTAAAAAACTAAAAATAGAACTACCATACGACCCAGCAACCCCAATACTGGGCATATAACCTGAGAAAACCATAATTCAAAAAGAGTCATGTACCACAATGTTCATTGCAGCACTATTTACAATAGCTAAGACATGGAAGCAACCTAAGTGTCCACAGAAAGATGAATGGATAAAGAAGATGTGGCACATATATACAGTGGAATATTACTCAGCCATAAAAGGAAACAAAATTGAGTTATTTGTAGTGAGGTAGATGGAACTAGAGTCTGTCATAAAGAGTGAAGTAAGTCAGAAAGAGAAAAACAAATACTGTATGCTAACACATATATATGGAATCTAAAAAAATTTTTTTTAAATGGTTATGAAGAACCTAGGGGCAGGACAGGAATAAAGACGCAGACGTAGAGAATGGACTTGAGGACACAGGGAGGGGGAAGGGTAAGCTGGGACGAAGTGAGAGAGTGGCATGGACTTACATATACTACCAAACGTAAAATAGATAGCTAGTGGGAAGCAGCCGCATAGCACAGGGAGATCAGCTTGGTGCTTTGTGACCACCTAGAGGGATGGGATAGGGAGGGTGGGAGGGAGATGCAAAAGGGAGGGGATATGGGTATATATGTATATGTATAGATGATTCACTTTGTTATAAAGCAGCAACTAACACAACAATGTAAAGCAATTATACTCCAATAAAGATGTTAAAAAAAAAAGGTATCCCTATTAACATATTGTGAAAAGCAAAGTCCTCAAAAGTTTGTTCTTTTAGAAGGTTGACCAACACATATATCTTTATTTCTTAAATACTTTCGTAGGGACTTCCCTGGTGGCGCAGTGGTTAAGAATCCGCCTGCCAATGCTGGTGACACGGTTTCGATCCCTGGTCCGTGAAGATCCCACCTGCCGCAGAGCAATTAAGTCCATGCGCCTCAATTACTGAGCCCGCATGCCAAAACTACTGAGGCCCGCGTGCCTGGAGCCCCGGCTCCGAATCGAGAGGCCACTGCAATGAGAAGCCCGCACACTGCAACGAAGAATAGCCCCGGCTCACAGCAAATAGAGAAAGCCTGCGCACAGCAACAAAAGACCAAATGCAACCAAAAATAAATAAATTTAAAAATAAATAAAATTTTTAAAAAATCTTTAAATACTTTTGTATAATGTGGCAGTTCTTATACACTGTATATTTCTCCCTGGGTACATTATACATGTATGTTTTAGAATCTAAAGGTAAACAATTTAACATTGCACAGCCATATAAAGTCATTCCTAGGCAGGCACTCAAAACAGTTTGCTAAATGAAAAGAATGTCTTAAAAAATACAGTCAATATGACATTTCACTGCTTTCAGAAATTATTTTTAAAAATCTATCTGAGCTTATTACTGTATATTAGAAAGAGCATACTGGTTAGAAGGAGGAAATCTGAAGTCATATTGTCTTTGTTTGAATCTCCACCTGACACTAAATAGCTGTGTGACTTGTATCTCAGTTTCCTCTTCAGTAAAATAATACTTACTTTATGAGGATATTGTAAGAATTAAATAAATTAATACATGAAAATGGCTTACAGAAGTGCCTGGCACATAGTAGACTCTATATAAATGTTAGCAATTATTAATATTATTATTAGTAATATTATATTATTACAAACTTATAAAATTATTTTCATTATTACTATGTCATTAACCAAATACCTCAAACACACAACTATTTATCCAGTAACAAATCAAAGAAGAGCCATTTCTAGCTTACATCATTTATATGTTTCTATCAAGAAAAAGGGGGGATGACAATTTTCACAGATCTTATGAGAATATAAATTCCTTCCATCCAGAGACATTGGAATATGATTGTACATGGAGTTGATAAGGAAGTACCATCAAAACATGCATCCAATACAGCTAGATTACTTGGCAGGGAAGATAAAAAGATGAACTAAATATGGAAGCTAGATGTACTCTTGACCTCAAGTCTAGCTATTTACTGCTAAAAATTTAATACATATATATATATATGAATTATATATAAATATACACATACACAGCTTATAGGGATATTTTAACAATTAAATGAACTAATACATGTAAATGGTTTACAGAAGTGCCTGGCATACACACACACACATTGTTTTTAATACTCTAATAAGCTTTAAGAGATTTTTCTGGAAAAGAGTTTAGTTTCTTGTGTTCTTCCTCCCAATAAATTCCTCACTTGAAATTTGACTTTTCTGATAAACTAACTTAAAACATTGCCCAATGATACAATTAATAGTTGTTTTATTTTCCCCAAAAGTAAAATTTTAAAAAATCAATGTGCATATTACCCCCTCCCAAAGAAGCCTAAGAAATAGTCTATATTCCAACTATGCCTTTACTTGACAAATATATTAGCCTTAAGTTATAAGATAAAATTGTAGTAAAATAAAATTTTGAGTATAAGACACAAGCAGACTTCCACAGATCCTGACGTTTTTATTGCACTTCTCTATTTGATTCTTAACCTATTTGAATAGTTTAATCTGCCCAACTCAACATTTTTCAACATATGATAATGTCTTGTATATTTTTGTAACAGAAAATTTGTGGCAATTTTATTAAATGAAAAAAATATTAAGTTTATAAGTGTCTTCTTGTTCAGAGCTATATTTCTTTCACCATTAATGGATATTTAAGCTATGTAAGCCAGGGATCTCTTAGTACAGTTTTTACTAAACTCAAAAATCTTTTCTTCTTGCCTAAGTATTCAATTTTGTCTCAAGTCCCTAAAATGAGATTAGACAAACTGAATTTAAATCTGCATGCTTTCCAAAGAGATGGATGTTAGGACTACGAAGACATAGGCTAATTCTCTCAAAGTAAACAACCACATAAGAGTCCAGCACATTCCCACTAAATGCTTGTTAGGACTTTACCTAACCTTAAGAGGCAAAATTCAGCCATATGGAATGACTGCTTCCTAGAAATTCCTGTTGCTTACCTTAAAAATGCATTCCTGTACTCCTGTATATACGCAACATGAAAGAAAAAACATTTAGATAATTAATACCAGTCATTAAAGTCTCTAAGAATGTAAAAGGTGTGTGATCTACTTATCAGCTTTCCATCAAAATTACTTTTTTAACTAAATAGATTATAACTACCTCATGAAAAATAAGTTTATTCTTAGAAACCTTTATTTGCAATTGGAAGGATGGAAGGAATTTATATTCTCATAAGATCTGTGAAAATTGTCATCCCCCCTTTTTCTTGATAGAATTACAAGGTAGATGCTTTAGAAAGGAATCTAGAATGACAGTAAAAATTAATCAAATTATTTTCTCTGGTATTACCAAATCCAATTAAAAAATGCTATCAGTGAGAACAGGAAAGCATGATATACTATACACTGGCACCAACACTTCATCATCTTAACACTCAAGACAGTGTTTTTAGTTGAACTTTCTACGACCCGTGAAACTTATGAAAACGGAAAACTATCCTTTGAGAATGCCCCAAAGGATGTGCAGGTGCTGATGATTAAACAGTTTTAGCTTCAAGTTGCTCTTTATTGTAAAGTCAGTCTCAGATGAAACACCAAATTACTTATTAGCCCATCAGGGACTTAACATTACTGGCCCTTCATAATTATGCCATGAGTTTGTTTGCAATTCGTCCAAGTACTCTGTAAAATTTTCAAGCAAATGAGATTTTTCAAACTATTAAACAATGTCTTTAATAAATAAAGTATGAAATGTTCATAATTAAGGTTTTCCCAAAGTAGAACTTGATTTTTCCGTTAAATATGTTCTCTTCTCTTGTGTTCTGAAGTGATATACTATAAAAATATTCTTTTTCTTTTTATCTTCCAATCATGAGGCTAAATAAAGGCACGATTAGGCACAAGACAGCAGCCATGAAGAATGGTGCTTAAAGATAGGCCTGTTGATAGGACAGCATTTTTTTGTTTTTGAGCTATTGCTAATCAGCTCTTCAAGGAAAACATCCAACCAAAGCCCAACAATATTCCATATAAACATGGTAATGTTTAAACATAACATAAAAAGTAGCTTTAAGCCAATAGTGGTTTTTCTGTCCTTCTCCCTTGTCCAGGACATGGAAGACCAGTATATCTGATGTACAAAGAATATGCCATTTTATTCATTTTCATTTGTGGTATCCTAGTTTAGTGCTATCTTTCCAATTACATGGGTTAATATACTTATTATGCTGTATCAGTTATGTAGTTGATTCCTTTTTTCTCCATTATCAATTGTTGTTCTTATTACTGTATTAAGATAATCCAGTCTTTACTTTTTGCTATATTATTTCCATAAACAAAATACTTAAAATGTAAAAGGGATATACAAATCACCAGTCATTTAGTCATAAAGAAATTTGTCAGTCAAATGCATTTATTATCCCACTAAGCAATGCATACTAAGAATAAATCTTATCAGTAAAGAGAAAAATTAAGCCAAGTAATCTAGGTGTGTCTTTATTGTGAAAAGCCTAAAGAACAAAGATTAGAAGAACCTAACAGAATTAATTTTCAAGGCTGCAAACCCAAATATTCAGCACCTGGAATTGATCTAATTCTTTAAATAAACAGATGCTGACGGTAAGAAGAAAAGAAGATCCTGTAGTTAGAATATTTATTTTGTTCTAGGTTTGGAGCTTTATACCTCTAAGTATGATCTCAGAATAACAATGGTGCCAGTGAAGATAATTTTCAAGTCATAACCTCACCCAAATCAGCAAGGATAGAAGATACTTCCTATTATAATTACATAAGCTGGCTCAACATCCAATCACAGGACTTTTACATGATTTTCTTTTCTCTGATAGTGTAAAATGAGTCCATCTACAAGATTTAAGGAGCATACAGAAAATGCTTAATGCCTTGGAGTTCCTGCTGGTCACCTAGTTGGTCTATATAGTAATCAGAAATGACATTTAGAGTTGACAAGCATCAAATTGGGGTAATTTAAATGATTTGACAAAATGAGTTTTGTTCTAGCTGTACTCTATATGAAAAAAATTTACACTAAAAATACCTTCTCATTGGATGATTTCATTTTTGTTTGGCAAATCACTACTTTAGTCTGAGTATTCACTAGAAGGATAAATTGTATTTGATCAACACATGCAGCAAGACAAAATGAGTTATAACTGATTTTATATTTGTTTACTACATGGTATCTTTCAATTGTGTGAACCAAAAATCAACTTAAAGTCTGCAAACAACATGAATGATAAATCTTTAACTAGATGAAACATAACTTTAACAAAACTGTAGATATAATCTAAAGACAAAGCTATTGATGGAAAATAGGTAGCCATTTATTTCAGAGTATTCTATATGGAAGCATAAAATAAAAAAGAGATAAAATCCTTAAACTATTGATCTTGTTAGAATGAAATGGGAAAGGTAAAAATTACTTCTATTCTCTGTAGAGACATCACTTATTTTGAGGGTATATGAACATTATGCTATTTGATCTTCAAACTGTAACATCCCTAAGGAACACATGCTGTTATTAACGGGGAGCTGAGGCTCAGGAGGTTAAGTAATCTGCCAAAGTCATAACACCCAAGGCACTCGGATGCCAAAGCCTGCACTCCCAGCCACTGCTGTCTCCCCAGTAGGGACGTGGACAGGAAAAACATCACTGTTAAAAACAAACAAAGGGTGAGGCTTATCATAGGCAGAATTCAGCAATCACTTAAAATGTGAAGAAATCAGAGGAAATTATTTTTCTTTGACTGTCATCACACATAATTCAGACGGGAGGTATATATGTGGAAAACAAAATTTAGGGAGAAACAAACTGGACTTTATGGACTTTAATAACTGCAAAGTTCAGCACATATATCTAAACCCAGTGCAAAAAAAAAAAAAAAATACAAGGCTCCTCCACCTTTTGTGTATGCAACAGTAATCCCTTTTAAGGCAGGGATTGCTTTCTGCTGTCCTCAAAATCCTAACACTAAAGTGGGGTGTCCAGATATGCAGGGTCTTTGAACCTATTAATAAAGAAGGATGTCTAGTGACTTTTCCAGTACTTCAACATCCCAACAGAGAATGTTCATGTACTCAGGATAAAAGCTACATGAACCAAAAAGTCTGACTTCTTTAAGTGTAATCACATCAATTCTATACATGAATATATAATACTGTAAACTCAAAGGGTCTACATAGTTACATATGTCTAATTAAAACAGAAAAATGATATATTCTTAATAAGTAAAACTTATTAGAAAATTTGTTTTCAAACATGTTACTTATAAGAAGACAAATAACAAAGGAATCCTAAGCATTGGCAAGTATTTCTCTAAGATGAGATGTTAAGTAAAATAAATGAGGTGTCAGGTGAAATTTGCTCAAGGAGTTAAGAGTGTTGTTGTACTGTGCTAATAATTCTGGTTAAAGAAAGAAAAATCTATTACAGAGAGGTGCTCTCTAACGCTCACTTTAACCCTCATCCCAGCCACGAGGCTTTGCATTAATAGGCCTCTAATTTTAAAAGTGAACATTTTATGCTTTGAAATAGAGCCAGGCCTGCAAACATTTTTCTATCGTGAGCTCATCAATGTAAATAGAAAGTTATTCTATCAAGGGGTGAGGAAATAAGGTGTGCCTTGTTCTGATTCCCTCTAGTAAGTTATAAAAAACACCCTTAAAAATTACATTTTGATTGTTCTTACAAACTCTCTGAGCAGCAATGTACTTGGAAATGGTAAAACAAAAAAAAGAAAAGTAGAGGCTTTGGAGTCAGGCAGGCCAGGCCTCCATTTATCCTGCCCCTGCCAATTCTGAAGTGTGTCTGCCAAGGCATGGATTTTCTTTCTCTAGCCTGCAGTTCCCTCCAGGTAACATTCTGTACCTCATAAAAATGTTGTGAAGACTAAGTGGGACGACACACAAAGAGCACCTAGCACAGGGTCTTAGCAATTCCATCAGTGGCAGCTGTATTTGGTTGAAGATGATAGAAGAGGGGTAAGTTAAACTGTCACAATGAACAGCTGTTCCTCAGAGGAAGCCACAAGATCATGAAAGCTTCCCCCCTTGGTCTACTGGGCTTGAGGCAGCATACTGAAACAGATGTTCCTTTGTTAGCTATAGTAAAAAGTCTCTCAGGGAGGAAAAAGGAAGGAGGGAAGGAGGGAAGGAGGGAAGGAAGGAAGGAAGGAAGGAAGGAAGGAAGGAAGGAAGGAAAGAAGGAAGGAAGGAAGGGAAGAAGCTGAACAGCTATATCTATGCAAATTAGTTGAGAGATCCTAGTTAACACTGGTGAGACTCCCTGGCTTAGCATCTCCGTTCAGTCACTTGCTAGCTGTGTAACAACAGGCAAGTCACTATCTATCTAAGCCTCAGTTTCCTCATTTGTAAAATGGGAATAATTACAGTACACATACCACATCTATTTGTTGTTGTAAGGACAAAATGAATGAGAACACCTGGCACTTGGTTGGCAGTATATGTGTTAGCTATTAGAAAATGCCACCCATGGGCTTCCCTGGTGCCGCAGTGGTTGAGAATCTGCCTGCCAATGCAGGGGACACGGGTTTGAGCCCTGGTCTGGGAAAATCCCACATGCCGCGGAGCAACTAGGCCCGTGAGCCACAACTGCTGAGCCTGCGCGTCTGGAGCCTGTGCTCTGCAAAAAGAGAGGCCGCGACAGTGAGAGGCCCACGCACCGCGATGAAGAGTGGCCCCCGCTCACCGCAACTAGAGAAAGCCCTCGCACAGAAACGAAGACCCAACACGGCCATAAATAAATAAATAAATAAATAACAATTAAAAAAAAATGCCACCCACTGTAGATGGGGGCATCTGATACTAGATGAAGCAAATTCTGAGCACAGATTAGAAGTGCGAGTACAATAATTTACCCGGGCAAAATATGGAGGGAGTGCGCCAGGCATAGGGAACAACGAGCAGAGTGGCCAGAACTTGAAAGAAAACATTCCATGGAAAGCTGCTGTAGTGGAGAGCAGGTGTAGAATGAGGACAGGGCTCCAACTTCTTATGTGTAATACAAACGGACCGCCACTTTACTGGAAAATTTGCTGCTCATTCATGACCAGGGATCATGAATGTCAGTGGATGAAGTAACAGTGTAAACAAAGTTTAATTTATCAACTATACTTAACAATGTAAACATATCTTAAGAGTATCTTAAAGAGAAAATATATTTTTTTGCCTATTGTATTAATGTGGCTTTCCAGAACAAACCTTCAACATATTAAAGGTCCACATCTGTCCCTAATATTTTCATACTAACACATTGAAATTAGCATGGTTTCCACAATTGAATTGTATGGAATTAAATAGCAACCTAAGAGATCAGAAGACATTGACAAATAGACATTTATTTGTCAGTAATTTCTATCAGTCTTGACACTGTGGTCTTTTTAAAGATACAGTGTCTAAAATTCAAGGAGTATAACCATAAAGGAAGAAAAAATTTGTCTGTGAAATTACACTTCCCTTACAGTCTTCTTTATGCTTATTTTTTTTTCTTAATCAGTCATCAAGTTTATACACATCACTGTATACATGTCAATCCCAATCGCCCAACTCAGCACACCACCATCCCCACCCCACTGCATTTTCCCCCCTTGGTGTCCATACGTTTGTTCTCTACATCTGTGTCTCAACTTCTGCCCTGCAACCCGGTTCATCTGTACCATTTTTCTAGGTTCCACATACATGTGTTAATATACGATATTTGTTTTTCTCTTTCTGCCTTACTTCACTCTGTATGACAGTCTCTATAACCATCCACGTCTCAACAAATGACTCAATTTTGTTCCTTTTTATGACTGAGTAATATTCCATTGTATATATGTACCACTTCTTCTTTATCCATTCGACTGTCGATGGGCATTTAGGTTGCTTCCATGACCTGGCTATTGTAAATAGTGCTGCAATGAACATTGGGGTGCATGTGTCTTTTTGAATTATGGTTTTCTCTGGGTATATGCCCAGTAGTGGGATTGCTGGGTGATATGATAATTCTATTTTTAGTTTTTTAAGGAACCTCCATATTGTTCTCCATAGTGGCTGTATCAATTTACATTCCCACCAACAGTGCAAGAGGGTTCCCTTTTCTCCACACCCACTCCAGCACTTGTTGTTTGTAGATTTTCTGATGATGCCCATTCTAACTGGTGTGAGGTGATACCTCATTGTAGTTTTGATTTGCATTTCTCTAATAATTAGTGATGTTGAGCATCTTTTCATGTGCTTCTTGGCCATCCGTATATCTTCTTTGGAGAAATGTCTATTTAGGTCTTCTGCCCAGTTGTGGATTGTGTTGTTTGTTTCTTTAATATTCAGCTGAATGAGCTGTTTATATATTTTGGAGATTAATCCTTTGTCCGTTGATTTGATTGCAAATATTTTCTCCCATTCTGAGGGTTGTCTTTTCGTCTTGTTTATGGTTTCCTTTGCTGTGCAAAAGCTTTGAAGTTTCATTAGGTCCCATTTGTTTATTTTTGTTTTTATTTCCATTACTCTAGGAGGTGGATCAAAAAAGATCTTGCTGGGATTTATGTCAGAGAGTGTTCTTCCTATGTTTTCCTCTAAGAGTTTTCTAGTGTCCGGTCTTACATTTAGGTCTTGAATCCATTTTGAGTTTATTTTTGTGTATGGTGTTAGGGAGTGTTCTAATTTCATTCTTTTACATGTAGCTGTCCAGTTTTCCCAGCACCACTTATTGAAGAGACTGTCTTTTCTCCATTGTATATCCTTGCCTCCTTTGTCATACATTAGTTGACCATAGGTGTGTGGGTTTATCGCTGGGCTTTCTATCTTGTTCCATTGATCTATGTTTCTGTTTTTCTGCGAGTACCATATTGTCTTGATTACTTGATTACTGTAGCTTTGTAGTATAGTCTGAAGTCAGGAGTCTGATTCCTCCAGCTCCGTTTTTTTCCTTCAAGACTGCTTTGGCTATTCGGGGTCTTTTGTGTCTCCATACAAATTTTAAGATGATTTGTTCTAGTTCCATAAAAAATGCCATTGGTAATTTGATAGGGATTGCATTGAATCTGTAGATTGCTTTGGGTAGTAAAGTCATTTTCACAATATTGATTCTTCCAATCCAAGAACATGGTATATCTCTCCATCTGTTGGTATCATCCTTAATTTCTTTCATCAGTGTCTTATAGTTTTCTGCATACAGGTCTTTTGTCTCCCTAGGTAGGTTTATTCCTAGGTATTTTATTCTTTTTGTTGCAATGGTAAATGGGAGTGTTTCCATAATTTCGCTTTCAGATTTTTCATCATTAGTGTATAGAAATGCAAGAGATTTCTGTGCATTAATTTTGTATCCTGCAACTTTACCAAATTCATTGATTAGCTCTAGTAGTTTTCTGGTGGCATTTTTAGGATTCTCTATCATGTCATCTGCAAACAGTGACAGTTTTACTTCTTCTTTTCCAATTTGGATTCCTTTTATCTCTTTTTCTTCTCTGATTGCCGTGGCTAGGACTTCCAAAACTATGTTGAATAATAGTGGTGAGAGTGGACATCCTTGTCTCGTTCCTGATCTTAGAGGAAATGCTTTCAGTTTTTCACCGTTGAGAATGATGTTTGCTATGGGTTTGTCGTATATGGCCTTTATTATGTTGAGGTAGGTTCCCTCTATGCCCACTTTCTGGAGAGTTTTTATGTTAAATGGGTGTTGAATTTTGTCAAAACCTTTTTCTGCATCTATTGAGATGATCATATGGTTTTTATTCTTCAATGTGTTAATATGGTGTATCACATTCATTAATTTGCATATATTGAAGAATCCTTGCATCCCTGGGATAAATCCCACTTGACCATGGTGTATGATCCTTTTAATGTGTTGTTGGATTCTGTTTGCTAGTATTTTGTTGAGTATTTTTGCATCTATATTCATCAGTGATATTGGTCTGTAATTTTCTTTTTTTGTAGTATCTTTGTCTGGTTTTGGTATCAGGGTGATGGTGGCCTCGTAGAATGAGTTTGGGAGTGTTCCTCCCTCTGCAATATTTTGGAAGAGTTTGAGAAGGATGAGTGTTAGCTCTTCTCTAAATGTTTGATAGAATTCACCTGTGAAGCCATCTTGTCCTGGACTTCTGTTTGTTGGAAGATTTTTAATCACAGTTTCAATTTCATTACTTGAGATTGGTCTGTTCATATTTTCTGTTTCTTCCTGGTTCAGTCCTGCAAGGTTATACCTAAGAATTTGTCCATTTCTTCCAGGTTGTCCATTTTATTGGCATAGAGTTGCTTGTAGTAGTCTCTAGGATGCTTTGTATTTCTGCGGTGTCTGTTGTAACCTCTCCTTTTTCATTTCTAATTTTATTGATTTGAGTCCTCTTCCTTTTTTCTTGATGAGTCTGGCTAATGGCTTATCAATTTTGTTTATCTTCTGAAAGAACCAGCTTTTACTTTTATTGATCTTTGCTATTGTTTTATTTGTTTCTATTTCATTTATTTCCGCTCTGATCTTTATGGTTTCTTTCCTTCTGCTAACTTTGGGTGTTGTTTGTTCTTCTTTCTCTAGTTCCTTTAGGTGTAGGGTTAGATTGTTTACTTGAGATTTTTCTTGTTTCTTTAGGTAGGCTTGTATATCTATAAAGTTCCCTCTTCGAACTGCTTTTGCTCCATCCCATAGGTTTTGGATCATCGTGTTTTCATTGTCATTTGTCTCTAGGTATTTTTTGATTTCCTCTTTGATTTCTTCAGTGATCTCTTGGTTATTTAGTAACGTCTTGTTTAGCCTCCATGTGTTTTTTTTTTTTACGTTTTTTTCCCTGTAATTCATTTCTAATATCATAGCATTGTGGTCAGAAGAGATGCTTGATATGATTTCAATTTTCTTAAATTTACTGAGGCTTGACTTGTGACCCAATATGTGATCTATCCTGGAGAATGTTCCATGCGCACTTGAGAAGAACGTGTAATATGCTGTTTTTGGATGGAATGTCCTAGAAATATCAATTATATCTATCTGGTCTATTGTGTCATTTAAAGCTTCTATTTCCTTATTGATTTTCATTTTGGATGATCTGTCCATTGGTGTAAGTGAGGTGTTCAAGCCCCCCACTATTATTGTGTTACTGTCGATTTCCTCTTTTATAGCTGTTAGCAGTTGCCTTATGTATTGAGGTGCTCCTATGTTGGGTGCATATATATTTATAATTGTTATATCTTCTTTCTGGATTGATCCCTTGATCATTATGTAGTGTCCTTCCTTGTCTCTTGTAACATTCTTTTTTTTATAGTCTGTTTTATCTGATATGAGTATAGCTACTCCAGCTTTCTTCTGATTTCCATTTGCATGGAATATGTTTTTCCATCCCCTCACTTTCAGTCTGTATGTGCCCCTAGGTCTGAAGTGGGTCTCTTCTAGACAGCATATAGATGGGTCTTGTTTTTGTATCCATTCAGCAAGCCTGTGTCTTTTGGTGGGAGCATTTAATCCATTCACGTTTAAGGTAATTATCGATACGTATGTTCCTATGACCATTTTCTGTAGGTCCTTTTCTTCTCTTGTGTTTCCCACTTAGAGAAGTTCCTTTAGCATTTGTTGTAGAGCTGGTTTGGTGGTGCTGAATTCTCTTAGCTTTTGCTTGTCTGTAAAGCTTTTGATTTCTCCATCAAATCTAAAGACCATTGTCGGGTAGAGTAATCTTGGTTGTAGGTACTTCCGTTTCATCACTTTAAGTATATCATGCCACTCCCTTCTGGCTTGTAGAGTTTCTGCTGAGAAATCAGCTGTTAACGTTATGGGAGTTCCCTTGTATGTTATTTGTCGTTTTTCCCTTGCTGCTTTCAATAATTTTTCTTTGTCTTTAATTTTTGCCAATTTGATTAATATGCGTCTCGGCGTGTTTCTCCTTGGGTCTATCCTCTATGGGACTCTCTGTGCTTCCTGGACTTAGGTGGCTATTTCCTTTCTCATTTTAGGGAAATTTTCGACTATAATCTCTTCAAATATTTTCTCCGGTCCTTTCTCTCTCTCTTCTCCTTCTGGGACCCCTATAATGCAAATGATCTTGCATTTAATGTTGTCCCAGAGGTCTCTTAGGCTGTCTTCATTTCTTTTCACTCTTTTTTCTTTATTCTGTTCTACAGCAGTGAATTCCACCATTCTGTCTTCCAGGTCACTTATTCGTTCTTCTGCCTCAGTTATTCTGCTATTGATTCCTTCTAATGTAGTTTTCATTTCAGTTATTTGTGGTGGCCCCCAAGCTGTAAGCTTATTCAGCTTTCTGCTTTCCGGAGAACTGCTTGTCTCCTTCTTGGTATGCACTCTTGATGCTGCGGTATTGAGCGTAAAAAAGGAAAATGGCTTGCGGCCAGTTTCGTTCCAGGTGCCTGCTTTGCATCTAAGAGCCACTCGTTGTTCCCCAGAAGAAGGACGTGCTGCCCTGAGGGGGAAGTCTGTATCTCCAAAGAATGGCCCATAAGGCATGCTGACGCATAGATAGTGGCGCATAGATAGTGGCGACAGAATTATGTGGAAATACAAGGTTTACTGATTTATTGTCTGATATTCGTTCTGTACTAAACCTTTATATACATTCATGCTCTTTGAATAAACTTGCCTTGCAACCATCAGTTGTCTTGGCCCTTCTGATTCCATGCTGGTGCTTTTCAGTTCCTTACCCCTCACCGCCAGGAACTTCTAGCTTTCTGCAGCCGGTCTGCGGCAGTTATTGTATTGTTCATCTCTGTTTGTTTGTTCTTTAATTCTTCTAGGTCTTTGTTAAACAGTTCTTGCACCTTCTTGATCTTTGCCTCCATTCTTATTTCAAGGTCCTGGATCATCTTCACTATCATTATTCTGAATTCTTTTTCTGGAAGGTTGCCTATCTCCACTTCATTTAGTTGTTTTTCTGGGGTTTTATCTTGTTCCTTCATCTGGTATATAGCCTTTTCATCTTGCCTATCTTTCTGTGAGTATGGTTTTTGTTCCACATGCTGCAGGACTGTAGTTTTTCTTGCTTCTGCTGTCTGCCCTCTGTTGGTTGAGGCTATCTAAGAGGCTTGATGGGAGGCTCTGGTGGTGGGTAGAGGTGACTGTTGCTGTGGTGGTCAGAGCTCAGTAAAACTTTAATCCACTTGACTGTTGATGGGTGGGGCTGGGTTCCCTCCCTGTTGGTTGTTTTGCCTGAGGCAACCCAACACTGGAGCCTACCTGGGCTCTTTGGTGGGGCTAATGACACACTCTGGGAGGGCTCACGCCAAGTAGTACTTCCCAGAACTTCTGCTGCCAGTGTCCTTGTACGCACGGTGAAACAGAGCCACCTCCTGCCTCTGCAGGAGACCTTCCAACACTAGCAGGTAGGTCTGGTTCAGTCTCCCCCGGAGTCACTGCTCCTTCCCCTGGGTCCCGATGCACACACTATATTGTGTGTGCCCTCCAAGAGTGGGGTCTCTGTTTCCCCCAGTCCTGTCGAAGTCCTGCAATCAATTCCCACTGGGCTTCAAAGTCTGATTCTCTATGAATTCCTCCTCCCGTTGCCGGACCCCAGGTTGGAAAGCCTGACGTGGGGCTCAGAACCTTCACTCCACTGGGTGGACCTCTGTGGTATAAGTGTTCAGCAGTCTGTGAGTCACCCACCCATCAGTTATGGGATTTGATTTTACTCTGATTGCACCCCTCCTACTGTCTCATTGTGGCTTCTCCTTTGTCTTTGGATGTGGGGTATCTTTCTTGGTGAGTTCCAGTGTCTTCCTGTCAATGATTGTCCAGCAGCTAGTTGTGATTCTGGTGTTCTCGCAAGAGGGAGTGAGAGCACGTCCTTCTACTCCGCCATCTTGGTTTGTCTCGCCAGTCCTTTTTATCTTTATGCTTATTTTTATTCTAAAGAAAATTTCCTCTCCAGATTATTTATTTAGATAAAGTGTTTTATACTTAGCTCTAATGATTTTAATTTAGTACAATGTGTATATGAGTGTGTGTGTGTGTCTGTGTCTGTGTCTGTATGTATGTGTGTGTGATAGCAGCTACTTCTAGGACCCATGTAAACTCTGAAATAGGCAAAGTATAGCTGTCACTCTATGACCCTCCACCTTGAACCCTTCTCCATTCAAACACTTTCTCTCTCTGCCCACCACCTAATAACAGAAATGCCAAGTTACCCAGAGAACTCCTACCAGATCTCCGGAAGATGTGGAATAGGTCTGGTTTCAAAACCAGACAATACGGCCTTGGTCTCTTTCTTCATTTGCCAAAGGGGGATAGAAACAGCAAAAAGATACAGAGTTATCATGAAGATTGACTGAGATAATATATGGAAGTCATTTGGAAAAATGTCTGGTTCATAGAAAATACTCAATATCTGATGGGTATTATTATTTTATATATGCATTTTATAATTTTATGCATAATTGTGTCATGGGTCCCCAAGACCACTCTCAGGATTGATAATTTGTTGGAAGGACTCATAGAACTCAGAAAAGTTGTTACACTCACTGTTAACAGTTTCTTACAGTGAAAGGATATAGATTAAAATCACAGTTGTCTTCTCCCAGTGGAGTTTCATTATTCCAGCAACAATGTGTGACAACACTTGTGATGTACTGCCAACCAGGGAAGCTCACCCAAGCCTTGAAGTCAAGAGTTATTGAGGGGACTTCCCTGGTGGTCCAGTTGTAAAGAATACACCTTCCAATGCAGGGGACATGGGTTCAATCCCTGGTTGGGGAACTAAGATCCCATATGCCTCAGGATAATTAAGCCCACGTGCCACAACTATTGAGCTCGGGTGCCTCTACTAGAGAGCCCGCATGCCAAAACTATAGAGCCCACTCACCCTGGAGTCTGCGCGCCACAACTAGAGAAGCAAAAACCTGCATGCCACAACTAGAGAGAAGCCCATGCACCACAACAAAAGATCCCACGTGCTGCAACTAAGACGCAATGCAGCCAAAAAACTAAAATAAAATTTAAATAAATAAATAAGAGTTATTGAGGTCAGTCGTGCAGGCATGAATATAGACTCCCTGCATGAATGACCTTGGCTACTCAGTCTCCAGCACCCCACAGACGACGAACTGACACAGTGTGGACCAAGGTTCCTGGTGAACAAAAATAGGTGTTCACCGTAAATCACATTTTTTGCATAAACTATCTAGCTTGGCCCAAGGTCCCAGGTATACAAAGATGGCCATATCGGGCAGGATATTCCAAGGCTTACAGCTGCTCTCTCCAGAGCCAGTTAAGGGCCACTACTTTCTCTAAAATGTACAGGGTTTGAGTACCTCAAGCCTACTGAGTTAACCCTTTACTGCATAATAATTTATTAAGCAACTACCATGCACCAGGAGCTATGATACTTAATATATATTATCTCATTTAATATTTAAATACTCTCATGAGAAAGGAATTAACATCCTCTTTTACAAATATGGAAACTGAGGCTCGAGAAGGTTAAAAGTATTCATAGTCATATATTAACTAGTGTGGAATCCAAACCTTGCTCTCTCAAACTGCAAAGCCTTTGCTACTTCCACTAAGCCATGTTGCCCCATAAAATGTTATAAAAATTAAGCTAGTATATTATACATCACAAATATAGGCACATAATAAATATATTTAATAGATTCATTTCTGGTAGTGAAAAAATAATTTAAAAAATCACTTTGAATTTGTGGAGGAAATAAACTAGAGCTGTGAGCAAATGTGCACTTATTGTAGACCAGCTTTCATTTAAAATATTGAGTTTTTATTGAAAGGTTATCTTGTCACAACCAGGTGATTATAATCAAGTCCAATAAATTCAGCAATAAAGTTTTCCTGAGATTAAAAAGAAATTCAACCTTCTTTAAATTCAACCTTCTTTTTCTTTACACCTCAAAACTTTTTAATCCTCACAAACATTTGCTGAAACACAAAAGTGACTCACCCATCTATTAAGAACTGTATTACCAGTTTCCCTAGAGGAAACAATGCTTTCTCACTCTAATACGTGTGTGGTTTTCTCCCCCATCTAATCAGCTAATACTTTTCAAAAGATCTTTTTAATGCCTAAATGAAAGGATTCCACATCAGAGACCTGACCTCCCTATTAAAGTATCTAAAGGAAACCCTAGGAATGTAAAATCCATTCAAAGGCAAATTGCAGGTAGCTTATTATACAATGCATTAAGAAAAGAAAAGGGGAAAAAAGCTTCTAAGAACTGCACAGAATTTGGTAAAATTATACCACAAAAATACAAATTGATCTTAAGTATAAAGAAACAAATTCATAGCCAAAAACTTATTACAAAAGTGCTTTGTAGTCAGCCAGGAGGGGAGTCTCTACGAAAAACTTCAGAATTTGTCACTTTTTCAATCAAAATTTCTGATTACAGCTTAATGTTGGGAAGGCCAAAAAAAGAACAAAACACACATTTTTCAATAGATTTAAAAATCTGAAAATTTTAAAGCTAACTTTCAATATCAGAAAAGGTAGATTTTACTACAGACAACAGGAGTAGAATGAAGTAATAAGAGTAATAATAGATGAAGTAATATAGATACAAATACTTTTAAAAAACAAGTTAAGATTTTTAACATACCATGAACATGGTTCTGAAGTTATTCAAATCAGTCAAAAAGTCTTCCACAGACACCTTCTTCACATCGATGGCATAGTACCCCATTATACTCTGGTATAACTTGTCCATGTTTTCATGTAATTTTGAAAGTTTCTCATAGTGTTCTTTTGCACTGATAACAAAGCTGTATATTACAGTTAAGGTATTCTGAAATTTACAAAGTAATGTTTTAGGGGAAAAAAATCCTATAAGTCCAATGTTTTAATTTAATTGTTAGCCATTATTACATATCTCCAAAATGCCAAAATTAGCTCTAATAGTTAACCATTCTTACAATTCAATCTACACTGTACAGTGATGAAATCTTAAGTGTGCTTCCTAATTAACACTGGCGAAATTATCAGAAAAGTTATTTATATATTTAATATTTCTCTTTTACAATTAAGTACAAGGAAATTTTTCTTCCAATTTGCCTATCTTATCAGATCATGCAATATGATTTAAAATTATAGTTCAGTAGTTTCAATGGTATTGAAATCAATAACACAGGCATTGTGCATAGTAGTTAAAGTGGACAACCTGGGGTCAATTTCTAGCTCCTGCACTTAGTAGTATTGTGCCTGTGGACAAATGCCTTCATTTCTCTGTGCCACAATTTCGTCACCTGTAAAATGGGAATAATAATAATAACATCACTTATAGGGCTGTTGTGAGGACTAATGAGTTAATACATACAAAGTTCTTAGAAAAATAAATGGCATTTCGTCATACATATAAATACTTGGCCTTATTATTGCCCACTTATTCAACTTAAGCTCTACTTAAGGTTCTAAAAGCGATAAATTTTTTAAAAGTTACATTAAAAACTTCTTATATTGTGTAAGTAAATTCATGTTTTAACTTCTTTGGAAAATTGGTATACAATTTCTTCTATGAATTACATGATTTAAAATTATGATTACGCACACACAGAGAAATGTTCTTTTCTCACTTATTTATGACAATTAGTCGAAAGCACACTGAGACTGAGAAGACTAACTTTCTGTGAATGTGGTGGTGGCATTAGAACACATTTTCTAAACAAACAATAGAATTTCCTTTGTGGTGTGACAGATTGCTGCGGTAGCCAGATAAAAAATCTCCACACCACATTCTGAAAAGATGACTCCGCTACAGCATCAGTCATAATTATCTATGGCTCTTTTAAACTGGGACATTAAACTTACTGAAGTCATTCTATTGTCTCTAACACAAAAGGATAAACAGATATTAACACATTTTTTCAGAAGTCAGAAAATAAGAATAACTAGACTCAGACTGAGAGAAAGAAATTAAAAAATGGAATGTTTATGTCTAAAAAGAAAAATTTTCCACAATTTCAAAAAGATATGGTTCCTCTGGTCAGAGCATTCTCCAGTAGAGGATGAAATAAGGAAAATGATCCAGGTCCTTTGTTTTGAGAAAAATAATGAAAGAAAGAGGTAGCACTGCTGCCAGATACGTGGTGAACCTGGGGCAGAGAAGAATGCTGCTCCCACAAGGAAACAAGGCATCCCCATCAATCACCTGTACCCATGTCTGCAGTCAATCCACAGATTACATACTGCCCTTCCGTGCCTGTTTTATTTGTTTGTTTGTTTTTTTAATACTATGCTCTGCTTAGTTAAATATATAGTATTTTAGAAGAAAGACTAGACTAGAATGTAAGGAGTCTAGATTCTAATGCAAGAGGTGATTTTGATTTTTTTTTTTCTAATGAGCTTAGAAAATCTATGGATCTTTCTTTGGCTAGTTTAAACAGCAAAATGCCTCCTCATACTTTCTAAGAATCTAGATCATAATAGTACCAGTGGTCGATGCATTTATAAGTAGCATCACTTTTTAATCCTTGGATGCACAAAACATTTTGTATTAGTAAAATCACAAAATCATAAGAAATTATAATACAGTCACATGTTTCCATATACTTTGTCACGTGAAACATCCATATTTGTGAAATGCTCTAGGTAAAGTAAATTTATGTAAATAAAAATCACATTTGAAATGCATTCAGAAACTATCATTAAATGGAACATATGGTGATTGATTTGTAATGTGCAGTAAGTATCCCTTCATTTACCTAGCAAATTCAGAAATCAACATTGGTTTAGATATTCAATCTATAAACTCTCACCTAAAATTTATGTCCCAGATAGAGATTATATCCACATGGATTATTTATATATCCTTAACTCCTGCCTAAAAGAGGAATCATTTTCTGCCTTTGCTTGTCCAAACCTATCATTCCAAGTTTCGTTCAATTCTTCCTCTTCCATGAAGCTGCCTTCTCTAATCTCTAGAACTATGAGTGATCATTTCTTCCACTGAATATATAGCACTTTTAGTCCAGGTATCTCTGTAATGAAGTTCTCTGTTTTCCCTTCTAGTCCAATCCCCTAGTAGTGTTTTGTTTTTGCCACGAGATCACCTGTGATTATCAGCCCTTTCTCTAGATGCTGTATTAAGTCTAATCATCTGCAACTACCTTGGTGCCAAAGACTTATTTCACCCTACTGTCATCACTCAAACTTCGGTGGGAAGAGTAACAGGCCTCCTCAAAAGTCTGATGTAAGTCAAGGAATTTCTACACATTCACACACACACACGAACACATAAAATTTGGATGTAATGTTAAGAGCTAACAGAGTTCCTAAAAAGTAGGTATCCTGGACAACAGGTTGCACTACTATGGTGGGTGTTTCTAATTGTATGGTTCTACAGCTACTCCTTTTTTGCCCTTATCACTGCTTATAAGGCTTTGAGTTTTAATAAATATGAGTAATTTTATTCTAATACCTGGGAATATGCCCATTCACAGGAATCAGTTTGGCAAATAGGTTAAAATAAAGCTCTATTATTCAATAACACTTTTTAGGTTGTCAGGTTAAGAATCAAAAGTTAATGACATATCAGAAATATGCTTGAGCATACTTAAATAAAACAGTAAAATTCTATAAATGATGTGATGGGAAAGAAGACCAAGAGCCCAAACCATGGAAACTACATGGTCTTGTTTTAACAGCTAGAGAGATTTATAAGTTAATTTTCTTATCATTGTTATCTACAAAACAATGTACTCCCAAAGGAAAGTAAGTAGAGCTTTAAATAAGTGGAATTACCCACAAAAACGGTAAAATTGTGATTGAACTGAAGCAATTCTGGAAATAGCCAAATAAATTCTCAGAAGTTTAAAATGACTATTTGATAGAATGGAATAAATGGTTACCTTAATGAGGCACTCTACATCATTACTGCTGGGTACCTTCTCATTAAGAGATGGAGGAACATTCAGATAAAAAATCATCATCATCCAAAAGAAAAAACAAACACAGGTGCTCTTGTGCCAATTGTTAAACTCCAGTTAGAAGTTAATGCCCATATCCATAGTAGTCATAAGGCTTTATTTTTATCCCCAGAAAGTTCTATATTTGTAAAGAGCTTTAGAAAAATAGGTGAGCTATACAACAAAATTAAACTTTGATAAAACTCATTACAGAAATATTGATATATAGCCAACTACTTGATATTTTTATAAAATCTATTTTCTTTTCCTTTACCAGGACTAAGGCCAAATTCTGATTAATTTCTACTTGAACAAGGATAATTTTCCCATTTGAAGGTACATGACAACCAGATCTGTGTTCACACACATTGAACCACAAATGTTTAGTGTTGGCCAACTAAGTAGTCAGAATGAGATGTGGGATTTAACTCCTGGTTAGCAAGTACTGTTCATTCCCAAGCCACTCAGCACAAATACATTCTACATTTATTCTCATGTTTTGTCCCCATTATTGCACCTTCCCCACCAAGGATGTCTATTACTTCCATTAATCATCTTACAAGGACCAGCTCCAATCAGCCCTACAACTTTTATAGTCTAAAACCTTTTATAGATCTTCTTCAGTACCCAGGATCCAGCCAGCCAGCCAGCCAGGTGGGCAGCCAATCTATAAGTAGTCACTAAACACCACTAAGTACCACTCTTCTAGACATGAGGAAAACCAGTAGTTAACAAGGTAAACAAAGTCCCTGCTTTCATGAAACATGAATTCTAGAGTGTGGTGACAGGTAATAAAGAAGTAAATTAATGAGATATTCAAACAATAATAAGCATTATGAAGAAAACAAAAGTTTGTGTGTGATATTGTATACAGTGACAGAGGCTAATTTATGCTGCATAGTCAGGGAAGTCCTGGCAGAGAAGGTGGCAGTGACTGAAGCATGACTGTCAAGAAGCCGCGAACACGACATTGTAAATGTAGTAACACTTCTGAGAAGGAAGAGATCATCATAGACTTGAGGATACATAGAGGATGAGGAGCAGGATATATATATTTTTAACATCTTTAATGGAGTATAATTGCTTTACAATGGTGTGTTAGTTTCTGCTTTATAACAAAGTGAATCAGCTATACATATACATATATTCCCATATCTCTTCCCTCTTGCGTCTCCCTCCCACCCTCCCTAACCCACCCCTCTAGGTGGTCACAAAGCACCAAGCTGATCTCCCTGTGCTATATGGCTGCTTCCCACTAGCTATCTATTTTACATTTGGGAGTGTATATATGTCCATGCCGCGCTCTCACTTTATCCCAGCTTACCCTTCCCCCATCAAGTCCATTCTCTATGTCTGCATCTTTTTTTTTTTTTTAAATCTTTATTGGAGTACAATTGCTTTACAATGGTGTGTTAGTTTCTGCTTTATAACAAAGTGAAAGAGTTATACATATACATATGTTCCCATATCTCTTCCCTCTTGCATCTCCCTCCCTCCCACCCTCCCTATCCCACCCCTCTAGGTGGTCACAAACAACTGAGCTGATTTCCCTGTGCTATGTGGCTGCTTCCCACTAGCTATCTATTTTACGTTTGGTAGTGTATTTATGTCCATGCCACCCTCTCACTTTGTCCCAGCTTACCCTTCCCCCACCCCATATCCTCAAGTCCATTCTCTAGTAGGTCTGCGTCTTTATTCCCGTCTTGGCCCTAGGTTCTTCTGAAATTTTCGTTTTTATTTTTTTATTTTTTAGATTCCATATTTATGTGTTACCATACGGCATTTCTTTTTCTCCTTCTGACTTACTTCACTCTGTATGACAGTCTCTAGTTCCACCCACCTCACTACAAATAACTCAATTTCGTTTCCTTTTATGGCTGAGTAATATTCTGTTGTATATATGTGCCACATATTGTTTAACCATTCATCTGTCGATGGGCACTTAGGATGCTTCCATGTCCTGACTATTGTAAATAGTGCTGCAATGAATATTGTGGTACATGACTCTTTTTGAATTATGGTTTTCTCAGGGTATATGCCCAGTAGTGGGGTTGCTGGGTCATATGGTAGTTCTATTTTTAGTTTTTTAAGGAACTTCCATACTGTTCTCCATAGTGGCTGTATCAATTTACATTCCTACCAACAGTGCAATAGGGTTCCCTTTTCTCCACACCCTCTGTAGCATTTATTTTTTATAGATTTTTTGATGATGGCCATTCTGACTGGTGTGAGGTGATACTTCACTGTAGTTTTGATTTGCATTTCTCTAATGATTAGTGATGTTAAGCATCCTTTCATGTGCTTGTTGGCAATCTGTATATCTTCTTTGGAGAAATGTCTGTTTAGGTCTTCTGCCCATTTTTGGATTGGGTTTTTTGTTTTATTGATATTGAGCTGCATGAGCTGCTTGTATATTTTGGAGATTAATCCTTTGTCAGTTGTATCATTTGCAAACATTTTCTCCCATTCAGAGGGTTGTCTTTTCATCTTGTTTATTGTTTCCTTTGCTGTGCAAAAGATTTTAAGCTTCATTAGGTCCCATTAGTTTGCTTTTATTTCCATTTCTCTAGGAGGTGGGTCAAAAAGGAACTTCCTGTGATTTATGTCAGTGTTCTGACTATTTTTCCTCTAAGAGTATTATAGTGTCTGGCCTTACATCTAGGTCTTTAATCCATTTTGAGTTTACTTTTGTGTGCGGCGTTAGGGAGTGTTCTAATTTCATTCTTTTACATGTAGCTGTCCAGTTTTCCCAGCATCACTTATTGAAGAGGCTGTCTTTTCCCCATTGTATATTCTTGCCTCCTTTATCAAAAATAAAGTGACCATATGTGTGAGAGTTCATCTCTGGGATTTCTATCTTGTTCCATTGATCTATATTTCTGTTTTTGCGCCACTACCATACTGTCTTGATTACTGTAGCTTTGTAGTATAATCTGAAGTATGGGAGCCTGATTCCTCCAGCTCCATTTTTCCTTCTCAAGATTGCCTTGGTTATTCGGGGTCTTTTGTGTTTCCATACAAATTGTGAAATTTTTTGTTCTAGTTTTGTGAAAAATGCCATTGCTAGTTTGATAGGGATTGCACTGAATCTGTAAATTGCTTTGGGTAGTAGAGTCATTTTCACAATGTTGATTCTTCCAATCCAAGAACATGGTATATCTCTCCACCATTTTGTATCATCATTAATTTCCTTCATCAGTGTCTTATAGTTTTCTGCATACAGGTCTTTTGTCTCCTTGGGTAGGTTTATTCCTAGATATTTTATTCTTTTTGTTGCAGTGGTGTATGGGAGTGTTTCCTTCTCTTTCAGATTTTTCGTCATTAGTGTATAGGAATGCAAGAGATTTCTGTGCATTCATTTTGTATCCTGCTACTTTACCAAATTCATTGATTAGCCCTAGTACTTTTCTGGTAGCATCTTTAGTTTCCTCTATGTGTAGTATGATGTCATCTGCAAACAGTGACCACTTTACTTTTTCTTTTCCGATTTGGATTCCTTTTATTTCTTTTTCTTCTCTAATTGTTGTGGTTAAAACTTCCAAAACTATGTTGAATAACAGTGGTGAGAGTGGACAACCTTGTCTTGTTCCTGATCTTAGAGGAAATGGTTTTAGTTTCTCACCACTGAGAAAGATGTTGGCTGTGGTCTGTCATATATCCCCTTTATTATGTTGAGGTAAGTTCCCTATATGCCTATTTTCTGGAGCGTTTTAATCATAAATGGGTGTTCAATTTTGTTGAAAGCTTTTTCTGCATCTATTGAGACGATCATATGGTTTTTCTCCTTCACTTTGTTTATATGGTTTACCACATTGATTGATTTGCATATACTGAAGAATCCTTGCATTTCTGGGATAAACCCCACTTGATCACAGTGTATGATCCTTTAAATGTGCTGTTGGATTCTGTTTGCTAGTATTTTGTTGAGAATTTTTGCATCTATGTTCATCCGTGATATTGACCTGTAGTTTTCTTTCTTTGTGACATCTTTATCTGGTTTAGGAATCAAGGTGACGGTCCCCTTGTAGAATGAGTCTGGGAGTGTTCCTCCCTCTGATATATTTCGAAGAATTTGAGAAGGATAGGTGTTAGCTCCTCTCTAAATGCTTGATAGGATTCACCTGTGAAGCCATCTGGTCCTGGGCTTTTGCTTGTGGGAAAATTTTTAATTACAGTCCCAATTTCAGTGCTTGTGATTGGTCTGTTTATATTTTCTATTTCTTCCTAGTTCAGTCTTGGAAGGTTGTGCTTCTCT
The DNA here is from genome assembly GCF_965194825.1 of Balaenoptera physalus. Classification (NCBI taxonomy): domain Eukaryota; kingdom Metazoa; phylum Chordata; class Mammalia; order Artiodactyla; family Balaenopteridae; genus Balaenoptera; species Balaenoptera physalus. The sequence continues at coordinate 48,953,467 of NC_138899.1, read as the reverse complement.
AAGAATTTGTCCATTTCTTCCAGGTTGTCCATTTTATCGGCATATAGTTGCTTGTTGTAATCTCTCATGATCCTTTGTATTTCTGCAGTGTGAGTTGTTACTTCTTCTTTTTCTTTTGTAATTCTATTGATTTGAGTCTTCTCCCTTTGTTTTCTCGATGAGTCTGGCTAATGGTTTATAAATCTTTTTTGTCTTCTCAAAAAACCAGCTTTTAGTTTTATTGATGTTTGCTATTGTTTCCTTCATTTCTTTTTCATTTATTTCTGGTCTGATCTCTATGCTTTCTTTCCTTCTGCTAACTTTGGGGTTCTTTTGTTCTTCTGTCTCTACTTGCTTTAGGTGTAAGGTTAGGTTGTTTGAGATGTTTCTTGTTTCTTGAGGTAGGATTGAATTGCAATAAACTTTCTTTGTAGAGCTGCTTTTGCTGCATCCCATAGGTTTTGGGTCATCGTGTTTCCATTGTCATATGTTTCTAGGTATTTTTTGATTTCCTCTTTGATTTCTTCAGTGATCTCTTGGTTATTTAGTAGTGTATTGTTTAGCCTCCATGTGTTTGTATTCTTTTCAGATTTTTTCCTGTAATTGATACCTTGTCTCATAGCGTTGTGGTCGGAAAAGATACTTGATATGATTTCAATTTTCTTAAATTTACCAAGGCTTGATTTGTGACCCAAGATATGATCTCTCCTGGAAAATGTTCCATGAGCTCTTGAGAAGAAAGTGTATTCTGTTGTTTTTGGATGGAATGTCCTATAAATATCAATTAAGTCCATCTTGTTTAACGTGTCAATTAAAGCTTGAGTTTCCTTATTTATTTTCATTTTGGATGATCTGTCCATTGGTGAAAGTGGGGTGTTAAAGTCTCCTACTATGATTGTGTTACTGTCGATTTCCCATATTATGGCTGTTAGCATTTGCCTTATGTATTGATGTGCACCTATGTTGGGTGCATAAATATTTACAATTGTTATATCTTCTTCTTGGATTGATCCCTTGATCATTACGTAGTGTCCTTCTTTGTCTCTTGTAATAGTCTTTATTTTAAAGTCTAGTTTGCCTGATATGAGAATTGCTACTCCAGCTTTCCTTTGATTTCCATTTGCATGGATTATCTTTTTCCATCCCCTCACTTTCAGTCTGTATGTGTCCCTAGGTCTGAAGTGGGTCTCTTGTAGACAGCATATATACAGGTCTTGTTTTTCTATCCATTCAGCCAGTCTATATCTTTTGGTTGGAGCATTTAATCCATTTACATTTAAGGTAGTTATCGATATATATGTTCTTAGTACCATTTTCTTAACTGTTTTGGGTTTATTATTGTAGGTCTTCTCCTTCTCCTATGTTTCCTGCATAGAGAAGTTCATTTAGCATTTGTTGTAAAGCTGGTTTGGTGCTGCTGAATTCTCTTAGCCTTTGCTTGTTTGTAAAAGTTTTAATTTCTCTGTCCAATCTGAATGAGATCCTTGCTGGGTAGAGTAGTCTTGGTTGTAGGTTTTTCCCTTTCATCACTTTAAATATGTCCTGCCACTCCCTTCTGGTTTGCAGAGTTTCTGCTGAGAAATCAGCTGTTAACCTTATGGGGATTCCCTTGTATGTTATTTGTTGTTTTACTGTTGCTGCTTTTAATATTTTTTCTTTGCATTTAATTTTTGATAGTTTGATTTGTATGTATCATGGCATGTTTCTACTTGGATTTATCCTGTATGGGACTCTCAGTGCTTCCTGGAGTTGATTGACTATTTCCTTTCCCATATTAGGGAAGTTTTCAACTATAATCTCTTCTAATATTTTCTCAGTCCCTTTCTTTTTCTCTTCTTCTTCTGGGACCCCTATCATGCGAATGTTGGTGCATTTAATGTTGTCCAAGAAGTCTGTAAGATGGTCCTCTTTTTTTTCATTCTTTTCTCTTTATTCTGCTCTGCGGTAATTATTTCCACTATTTTATCTTGCAGGTCACTTATCCATTCTCTGCCTCAGTTATTCTGCTATTGATTCCTTCTAGAGAATTTTTAATTTCATTTATTGTGTTGTTCATCATTGTTTGTTTGCTCTTTAGCTCTTCTAAATCCTTGTTAAACATTTCTTGTATTTTCTCCATTCTATTTCCAAGATTTTGGATCATCTCTACCATCATTACCCTGAATTCTTTTTCAGGTAGACTGCGTATTTCCTCTTCATTTGTTTGGTCTGGTGGGTTTTTACCTTTCTCCTTCATCTGCTGTGTGTTTCTTTGTCTTCTCATTTCCCTTAACTTCCTGTGTTTGGGGTCTCCTTTTCGCAGGCTGCAGGTTCATAGTTCCCATTCCTTTTGGTGTCTGCCCCCAGTGGGTAAGGTTGGTTCAGTGGGTTGTGTAGGCTTCCTGGTGGAGGGGACTGGTGCCTGTGTTCTGGTGGATGAGGCTGGACCTTGTCTTTCTGGTGGGCAGGACCACATCCAGTGGTGTGTTTTGTGGTGTCTCTGAAGTATTATGCTTTTAGGCAACCTCTCTGCTAATGGGTGGGGTTGTGTTCCTGTCTTGTTAGTTGTTTGGCATAGGGTGACCAGCACTGTAGCTTGCTGGTCGTTGAGTGGAGCTGGCTCTCAGGGTTTAGATGGAGATCTCTGGGAGAGCTTTCACTGTTTGATATTACATGGAGCCAGGAGGTCTCTGGTGGACCAATGTCCTGAACTCGGATCTCCCACCTCAGAGGCACAGGCCTGACACCCAGCTGGAGCACCAAGACCCTGTCACCCACACGACTCAGAAGAAAAGGGAGAAAGAAAGAAAGAAAGAAAGAAAGAAAGAAAGAAAGAAAGAAAGAAAGAAAGAAAGAAAGAAAGAAAGAAAGGGAGAGAGAGAGAGAATGAACGAAAGAAAGAGAGAAAGAGAGAAAGAGAGAAAGAAAGAAAGACAGAAAGAAAGAAAGAAAGAAAGAAAGAAAGAAAGAAAGAAAGAAGGAAAGAGAAGGAAAGAGAGAAGGAAAGAAAGAAGGAAGGAAGGAAAGAAAGAAAGAAAGAAAGAAAGAAAGAAAGAAAGAAAGAAAGAAAGAAAGAAAAGAAAGTTATTAAAGATAAAAAAAAGTAAAATGTAATTAAAAAAAAAGACAGAAAGAAAGAAGAGAGCAACCAAACCAAAACACAAAGCCACCAATGATAACCAGCGCTAAAAACTGTACTTAAAAAAAAAGAAAAACAAAAAAGGACAGACAGAACCCTAGGACAAATGGTAAAAACAAAGCTATACAGACAAAATCACACAAAGAAGCATACACATACACACTCACAAAAAGAGAAAAAGTAAAAAATATATATATATCTATATATTTTTTAAAAAAGGAAGAGAGCAACCAAATCAATAAACAAATCTACCAATGATAATAAACTGTAAATACTAAACTAAAATAAACATAAAACCAAAAACAAATTAGATGCAGAAAGCAAACCCTAAGTCTACAGTTGCTCCCAATGTCCACTGCCTCAATTTTGGGATGATTCATTGTCTATTCAGGTATTCCAGAGATGCTGGGTACATCAAGTTGATTGTGGGGATTTAATCTGATGCTCCTGAGGCTGCTGGGAGATATTTCCCTTTCTCTTCTTTGTTCGCACAGCTCCTGGGGTTCAGCTTTGGATTTGACCTTGCCTCTGCCTGTAGGTTGCCTGAGGGCATCTGTTCTTCGCTCAGACAGCACACAGTTAAAGTCGCAGCTGATTAGGCTCCTCTGGCTCACTCAGGCCAGGGGGAGGGAGGGGTATGGAATGCGGGGCGAGCCTGCGGCAGCAGATACCAACATAACATTGCAACAGCCTGAGGTGCACCATGTGTTCTCCCGGGGAAGTTGTCCCTGGATCACGGGACCCTGGCAGTGGCAGGCTGCACAGACTCCCAGGAGGGGAGGTGTGGATAGTGACCTGTGTTTGCACAGAGGCTTCTTGGTGGCTGCAGCAGCAGCCTTAGCATCTCATGTCCATCTCTGGTGTTCGTGCTGATAGTCGCAGCTCGCGCCCATCTCTGGAGCTCGTTTAGGCGGCGCTCTTAATCCCCTCTCCTCGCGCACCCCAAAACAATGACTCTTGCCTCATAGGCAGTTCCAGACTTCTCCCGGACTCCCTCCCAGCTAGCTGTGGTGCACTAGCCCCCTTCAGGCTGTGTTCACGCAGCCAACCCCAGTCCTCTCCCTGGGATCCGACCTCCGAAGCCCGAGCCTCAGCTCCCAGCCCCCGACCACCCCAGCAGGTGAGCAGACAACTCTCTAGGGCTGGTGAGTGCTGGTCAGCACCGATCCTCTGTGCGGGAGCCTCTCCACTTTGCCCTCTGCACCCCTGTTGCTGCGCTCTCCTCCGTGGCTCTGAAGCTTCCCCTCTGCCCACCCCCTGTCTCCACCAGCGAAGGGGCTTCTTAGTGTGTGGAAACTTTTCCTCCTTCACAGCTCCCTCCCAGAGCTGCAGGTCCCGTCCCTATTCTTTTGTGTCTGTTTTTTATTTTTCCTTTTGCCCTACACAGGTACATGGTGAGTTTCTTGCCTTTTGGGAAGTCTGAGGTCTTCTGCCAGCGTTCAGTAGGTGTTTTGTAGGAGTTGTTCCACATGTACATGTATTTCTGATGTATTTGTGGGGAGGAAGGTGATCTCCACGTCTTACTCGTCTGCCATCTTGAAGGTCTCTTGAGCAGGATATTTTAATCTGAGTCTTAAAAGTTTATTAAGAATGGGTTAAATGGAAAACAGGTGAGAGAGAAAGCAGAAAACAGGTGAGGGAGGAAAGAAGACTAATTCAAAAGAAAAAATCTGCTCTTACAAATCACTCAATTACACAACTTCCCACTCTTGCAAATGTATCATGTCTTCTACTAGTTTACATCTCACCCATTCCACTCTTCTATTTTACTCCTAACCACAGTTCAATTAAATAAAAATGTACTAAATTCGTTTACCTGAAAAATGCTGTGCTTTATGCAGTGTGGAATATAGATATAAGTAAGATGCAAGTCTTTCTCTCAGTTTTAGCATCTACGTAGTAATTTCAGGAGCATCCAAAATATTGTTATACAGTGTAACAACAAAAAAGAAAGTGTGAAAATAAAGTGAGATAACAATGAAGAAATTTAAAGACTATAAAATGGAAAAGAGTCAAATAACGTGTCACGTAAGTTGTTTGACAAATACAAAAATATAGAAATGTCTAGCAAAATGATTTTTTTCTAAGAGACTTGGGAGAGGGGGTAGGATGAGGAGAAAAGAGAAAGGTAAAGGCTTGTGCAAGGAGAATTTCAAGGGTGATGCTCTAGGATCTATTTGTTATTTTCCTCAAAATAACATATATTCCAGAATGTAAAGGTCAGAAGAAAGGAAAAAGCATCGCATGACACCAATCCTGGCATTTTCCTAATTTTCTCACTGATAAAGAATTTAATAAGTGTGTATACCTCACATATAATACTTCATATATAACAATACTGGTGACCCTACCACAAAACACATTACTCATTTTCAAGCAAATATTTACAGTGAAACTACTCTACTTTAATTATACTTTTGACCAGGCTTTGCAATTGAAAAGTAACATAATTATTACTAAAAAGTCAATGTGATATATATGAAATAATTGTGCATGCCTTTTAAAGAATGTACTAAATTTGTATTTTTTAATATTAAGAAGTGTATGTAAAGAAAGCAAGTACTCGCAGAATAAAAATACTGTAAACTATAGTTGAGTGCTATTCATGAAATTTCATTTCGTAAAATTATAACAAAATTGTACACTATAGTTTAAAACAATTCAATTAACAGATTAACAGTTCACTAAATCATGACTGTTTAACGTAAATATCTATCTGCAAAAATGAATCCTTAACAACTTAGATAACACAAATACTCTATCAGAATTTGTTGATGATCCAAACATTTGATATGTGCTTCAGCTAATAAGCACTAATACTTAAAACATAAAATTCCAGTGTTAACAATCCAAACTTTAGTTAAACACATTTTTATTCATTGTGCATTTAGTTTCCAAAATCTTCCACTTTCTAAGATGTTAAGAAGCTCACAATTTGCCATTTTAATAAGATCTGTATAAATGCATTTAATATTCAAAATCTGACTTGTTGTCAGTCCTAATTAAAGTAAACAAAGCTTTGCAATGAATGAATTTAATAACTAAGATGAAAAGCAAACGAGTGCAATCTAATCTCAGCAAAGAATATTTATGATTATAAGCTTTGTCAATAGCGAAGTGCACCAACTGTTCATATATCTGACTTCCAAGAGATACATGAATGTTAATCAGTTCATTAGAGGCTTCTAGGTTGTGATATTTAGTGACAGGATGTAGGAGCTTTCTTGTCCATGGAGTATAATTGTACTCAGAATGAAAAATTGTTTCCAACAAAGCTTCATCCTTCCTATTTCTGATTTCCTGCTCATTGCTTTTTATGAGCTACATACCTTTCAAGAAGCTGACATCATTCAGCTTCTGTGTCATATGAACACAAGTATGCATAGGTCCTGAGATCATCTGCTGAGCAGGAGTCTAACACCTTTATTCTAAGCTCAGGAATTTATCTCAGGTCCTATGTTCCAGGTAACTGAGCTTCATAATTAGTACACGTACAGTGTATTACCAGAAACTGTATGCAAGCAAAACCTTTTATAAAATGCTTTCTATCTATAGGGAACAATAAAAAGTGCCTCAGTGAACAGTTCTTAATGATTACAATAAATTGTCACATATGAATATTTTAATATGATAAAATTGGGGGGGGAAGCTAAGAATGATGAATCTGATACAATTCTGCAATAACAAATTTTGTTTAAAAAGCATACTTTGCCAAATTAGAAGGTGTGGCAAATACATATTTGATGGATAAACACAGACTTTAGTTTTAAAAAAACAACCTTCTCAAATGTAGCGATAAAGGCATCCTGCCTAATAAAAGAAGAAACTGGGTGGGTAGGAAACATATGAAAGGAAACAAACACATTAGCCTGAATTGATTGTTGCTGGAGTGCATTTTTATGATATTTCCCAAAAGAGACAGTGAAGAAAGCTAAAATTGAACTAATTCACAATTAAGCTGAAAGTATATGATACAATAAAATCTATGACAAGCCAGGTAATAATTTTGTGATTTGCCAAGTCTCAGGGGAGAAGAGATAGAAAGAGGAAAAGTAGTTACTTTATTTCAAGTATCACAGTTTAAAATAAAATATTAGGAATATCTATTTATAAGAGCTCGTTTAGAAGTGGGTTATCCTTTCATATAGAATTCTGCAGTCCATATGGAATTTTAATAATGCATAGTAGTGATACTTTATTAGAAGGCAAAAGATATCTAATTTCACAGAATGGTTTGGAAAGAACTCAACATTAGTTTCTGGAAATAAAAAAAAAAGTTTACTACTTCAATTACTCATTAGAGATTAACTGACAAACTTAGTGAAACCAAAGATAATTGAATTTAAAGGAACCTTAAATTAAGCAGGGCACAATCCTAATGCTATTAGTTTTTATGTATATATGTATATCCACACACACTTCCACATAAACATACACACACACATATTTTGTCAATGTTATTTTGGGTCTAGAGAATACCTACACCAGTAGTGATTGGGATAGGTTCCATTTTGATTTTGGAACCATGCAGTATTTCTAAAGGAGATTTTAAAGTTTCTTGAATATGAGTTAATTTTTAATATATAACAACTCTTGAAATTAAGCTGACTAGTCACAACAGTTTATAAAGTCTTCATCTGCTTCCTAAAACATTTCAAAAGTGTCTAAATCACAACATGACATTAGATTCAAACTTCCTCAAATTGAGTTTTCCTATCCTTTCAGTTTACCATGAACATCAGAAGGAAATAGGGCATATGGAAGGAAAAAGATGAGACAACATATTATACAGATTGATAAAAAGGAAAAAAGGATTGAAATCAATAAACTTCTATATTATTCTTGATAGGTAAAAGCCTTGATAAATTTCCTTGCAAGAAGGCAAAGGTTAAACCTTCTATAATTTGGCTCTGTAGGGTGATCTCTCGTTATGCAAGTATACTTAAAATGTTAAGTAAATCGTACTCCTAATTGACTAGTGACTTAAGCTATTTAGATATCAAAGGATATGGACATCTTTGTCACAAACTTATCATGCAAGTCCTCAGGAGGGGGAAAGATTTTCAAATCTTTCTCAAGCTGTTGAAGCTGCCTTCCCATCTGCTTCAAATTCTTTTCCAGCGTTTCTACAGAAACTAAGAGAGAGAATATTATATGCATTAGAAGGACAAAATTATAATATAAAAAAGTAAAACACTCTAGAAACAAAACATTTGTGAAAAACCTTAAAATAATAATGGAAATCCACTAAAATAAATGAAAGGTAAATTTCACTTAAATTTTTTCATTTTTAAATCCAGAATGAAGACAATTTAATAAAAGATTATTTAAAACAGAAGATGAAATTTAGGAAAAGCTTACATGTACAAACCACATTTAAGAAATACTTTTTGTTGAAAATCAGAGTCCTTGACCTCTACAAACACAAAAAAATAAACAGTCTATTCAGAAAAAGAAGGCAAAGAAAGACAATGTTTTTAAAATTAAAACTATTTCAATATAATTTTAGCATTTTTCAAAATCATGATCTTTTGAGAGGGAAAAATAAAATATATATGGAAAAGATGGGGAAAGTATGCTCTTCTGTTCAAGGTCCCCCATGACAGGAATGAAAAGGTATCAGGGGTTATTTGAATGACATGTGAAACAAATGTCAAACTTTCTTTAGTGGTACTATGTGGACAATCTGTGTTTATTAACTAATAAAGATTTTTTTGTGTGTACATTCTTGCCTAGTGCAAATCACAAGTGATTCACATACAGCTAAGCCCAGGATGGATGGATAGATGGCTGGATGGAAGATAGATATACTATCATTTTTAATTAACATTTAAATTTAATGTGTTAGCACACCATTGAACAAAATCACACAATTAAAACATTATGATTAAGTTTGCTGATCAAATTTTATTACACACACACATCAAATTTGGGAAACACCTAGAGAAAAGACAAATAAAATCTGAGGAACTCCCATGTAACAAAAACCACAAGGCAAACACTGGGAAGGAACATAGGTGGATTATTTGTTTTTTTCTGACACTTAATACTTCATTCCAATAGCTACCAATTCTCCAATTCTCCAACGCCAACTGGGTGTCTCCCAATTCACTTCAATTCTGACACGCATTGCCTGGAGTTAGCCCAGAACCCACAGGTTTAAGGACTCAATCCCACAAGACTGCCCTCACTTCACAGGACAGTCACAAGCCCCAGGGATCACCCATACTTCTAACCAATGATAAACTCAAGGGTTCCCATGCCCTCCCCACCAACCCATTTATTTTTTATAATGTGAAAAATTATAATGTGAGTTCCCTCACAGAACTCAGGGAAGTACCTACTATACTTGCTACTACAGTTTTTATTATAAAGGATGTAACTCAGGAATAGCCAAATGGAAGACAGGCATAGGGCAAGGAATGGGGAGGGAGGGGGTAGCACAGTCTCCATGCTCTCTCCAGGTATGCTGCCCTCCCAGCATACCCCTGTGCTCACTACAGCAGAAGCTCCCTTAGCCTCGTCATTTCACTCTTATCGAAGCTTCACAACACAGGCACCACTGAGTACATCACTGGCTATTGCTGACTGAACTGGAGGTCAGAGGGTGGGCTGAAAGTTCTAACCCTCTAATCACATGGTTGGTACCTCTGTCAACCAGTGCCCCCATCCTGAAGCTCCCTAAGCTGGCCCTCCCCCCATCTGCCTTGAATCATCTCAGTAGCATACAAAATACACTCTCATCATTTAAGAAAGATTTTAGGAATCAGGAAAAAGACCCAGTATATAGTTTTTACTCTGCCACATGGACACTGAAGTGCATGTCTGGTCAGAAGGCAGAACTCCAGTACCTGTGAGGAGGTATAAGATGAGTACGTTTTTGATTTATGAGTTGTCACCCTCAGAGCTGCCTAACAGCCTGGGCAGCCCTCAGAGGAGACCAGCTGCTTGTAATTGAACATAGAGCTATCCCAGTGAGTGAGTGCTTCTCAGTGGGATGAGAGAAGGGCTTCAGGTTCAGAAGAAAGGCTTATTAGGGGATCCTTTGAGCCTCTTCCAACTCATTGGTAGCAGTGGGTCAGGGACTACGTTCTTTCACTGTGATATGAAGCAACTTCTCACTGGCTCAATTTCCGCATGAGTGAAATAGGAAGAATCTCGCCTCGTACCTTTACCTCACTGATATTTCGTAAAGATCAAATGCTATGATATAGGATGAAGAATTTTTTTAAAAATAAAATGGATTATGAGATGTTACTCTTATTCTTAGAACTCGGTAAGACACGAAGACCTTAAAGATTAAAGTAAGTAATATTAGAATCAAAGGAAACTTAAAAAAAAAAAACCATCATCATCACCGTCATCATCATCATCATCATGCCAGGAACAGTGTTGTAGAACTCAGGCTAAAAAGAAAAGCTGCTAATTTCAAGAGCAAAATGTTTGGGATGTTAGGAAGCTTTGGGGCATATTCAAACATTTAAGGTTGACATCATAAGGAGTCAGAAGGTTGTCTTAAAAAATGGTTCTGTGGCTACTCTACAGATGGAAATCCCATTAAGCCATTATTTAAGCTTCATCAGCACTATCTGATTACATTTATATATTATAGTTAAGAGAATTTAAGTGTGATTGATCTACTTTTCACTGCTGGTTTTTAAATGAAGACCAAAACACAACTGAAAGAAAGAAACGTGTGTGCAAATTCTAGGAGAATAAAATATAATCCAATGTTTGGGGCCATCTGATGAGTAAAACTAAAGAGTATTTAAGAATTTCTTTGGTGTTTTTCTTTTTCAGCAATTATATTTACAAAGATAGCACCTTTATACATCCGTGAACATAATTTAGCCATACTTTTCTCATGTGTCAAGTTTTTTGAGGTCAGTGACTATAATTTTTTGTATCAGAAATCCCAACTGGAGCAGAGAATTTTAAATTGTACACCCTCAAAGAAGTGTTAATTTACTGGTGTCTCTGTATCTGACCTGTGTATGAATTTTATCTTTCAACTTTGTCACATTTCTTGACCAAGAAATTAATCTTATTTTTATTTTTAATTCCTTTTCATTATTTAGAAGTAACAAAACATAGCCATCATCAAACAGAATTGAATAGACTTTTTTAAGGCAATTTCAATTTTTGCATTTTACTCAATATTCAATCAGATGGGATGTCCCTCAGTCACCTCAGATACCATGTGTCTCTGTCCCCAACTAACTGCCCATCTGTAATCTCCACACGTTAGTGGGCAGCAGAACTATAAATTCTGTTTCCTGTGCTAGAAACCTGCTAGTCTTGACCCTTCCCTCTCCTGAACCCTCAGATCCAAAGGATCGTGACATTCCTCGCATTTTACTTGACAAATAGGACCTACTTCCTTGCTAGGTTGAACACTATTCAAGGCATCTGGAACACTTTTCTCTGCCCTCTTGTCTCCTACTGTTTCTGTCAGAGCCATATCCACACTGTACATGGAAGTTTCCAGACAAACATTAATTTAAAGATGTCCCTTCCCTGCTTAAAAAACAGACAATAAACTGCTTACATGACAACATCAGAGTTCCACCCACAACTTGGTTCTACCTCCTAATCAGCCACACTTTACTCCCAAATCAACAGTCCTGCTTGTAGTTCCCTTCCTCCCAATCCCTTTCATCTATTCCGTACCTAATGCTGGAAATACTGTGTCTATTTGTCTTGCCCACTCCACCCAAGTCATTCTTATTCATACTCTACAATAAGAGTCCAAAACCCCAGTCAGGACCCTGGTGACGTGCCCTCCCTACCTGTCATACCTGGTAAATTACTACACTCTATTACTTTTATCTTTTTATGTGTCTTCCTCTCCCAACTAACTGGGGATTCCTAAGGGAAGAGAGCCATATTTTATTCATCTTTGTACCTTGGGTTACATAACATAGTGCAGATACTCAAATGTTTGTTGAAGGAATGGATTTTGTATTTAACTTTAACCTCTTGAGATAAAAGCATTAAAAATGGGAAAATATAACAGATTAAATATCTAAAACCTTAAAATCCAAGACACAGACTATTCTCCAAGTGCCTAGTTATTATGATAATTATACACTAGAGGTGTTAGAAAAGTTCTGAATAAAAGTCAAAATCACAACCATAAATATTTAGATTTACAGAAATCATGAATATAGGCTCTCTGTAATATGATGGCCTCTATGATTTACCACGTTAAGATTTCAAATAAAAAAGGAGAAATTGTATACATTTAAGTAATCTCTGTAATTAAATAATAATCGTCTATGAATATCTCCTGGAGGTATTGGTCATTATTTTATAACAAGCTTACTAAGAAATGTCACAGTCATTCTTACATACCATGATACATTACAGGGAAGTTGATTCCTTTAAAGAATGCTTAAACAGCAACTTATTAACAAAAAACTGTAAACATTCAAACTAAATTACCCTCCCTATGCTCCTAGACACAATTGTTTTGTGAGAGAAACTAGGGCCTATAGCATTTCAAGCTTTCAACATAGTGATTTTTCCTAGACGATTGTAATAATAAAGGTATTAATAAAGCTGTAAGAATATTTCACAAATGCACGTTAAAAATAATAAAATGAATGGACAAGATGGACAAAAACCTCAGTACCATTAAAAGAAATCCCTAACATTAAGTAGGCGTAGAACAAAATCTAAGATCTACAGTATTATTATAACATTCATTAAGTTGACGGAAAAGCATAAAACTGAAATAAGATGGTAAAAAAAGCAGAAACTCAAAATAAATTGCAGTTTGGTTCATAACAGGCAAAGGTGTAAACTGAAAGAAGCAATGCTAAGTGACTGGCCAGTCATCCTCAGCTTGCCTTCTGCTCAGCTTTTCCTTCTTCCCATTGTTCTGATTCTTGATGGAACTCCACATAATAATACATTATAATTTGCATCCCCTAATTAATTTATTATATTGGGTTGGCCAAAAAGCTCGTTTGGGTTTTTCCATAAGATGTTACAGAAAAATCCGAATGAACTTTTTGGCCAATCCAGTACTACAGAGGACCCCTGACTTACGTTCCACTTAACGATTTTTCAACTTTACGATGGTGGGGGGAGCTATGCATTCAATAGAAACCATACTTCATACACTGAATGCTGATTTTTTCCCGGGATAGCAATATGGGTACACACTTTTGTGATGATGGACAGCAAGCCGCAGTTCCCAGTCAGCCATGCAAGAGTAAACAATCAATACACTTACAAACCATTCTGTACCCAGAGAACCATTCTGGTTTTCACTTTCAGCACAGTATTCAATAAATTGCATGAGCTATTCAACACCTTATTATAAATTAGGCTTAGTGTTAGATGATTTTGCCTAACTATAGGTTAATGTAAGTGTTCTGAACACGTGTAAATTAGGCCAGTCTAAGCTATGAACTTTGGTACGTTAGGTGTATTCAGTGAATTTTCAACTTATGGTATTTTCAACTTGCAATGGGTTTATCTGGATGTAACATCATCATAAGTCAAGGAAGAGCTATATACATGCAATGAAGGTTTTGTTGTTACCTTTTTTATATACATCACACTGCAAGGGAATTGCCTATATTTGTTATGGAGTCTGGAGAGAGGACAGGTAGGCAGAAGGCAAGCAGAGGAAATGACAAGCACAACCAGTGAAAGGGCTCCAGTCGGTTCTGCTGACCCATTTCCCCCACTCTGGGCAGAAAAGAAGTAGCCTTGTCCTCTCTGACTATAAAGAGGGTGTTAAAGGCATAACAACCTTTTTACAAGAGAAAACAATATTAGTGGGAGAAGCCTATCTAATGGAAAATCATGTTTACCTATAAGAATTTGAAAACTCCTTTCTGCAAATAAGATGTTCAAGAAAATGGTAAATATTAAAGAAAAGAGGCCCATAATAGAGATGTTTCTAACAATATTCAAAATATTCCCTCAAGATAATGGTTTTGTGTGCATGTTTGTGGGAGGGAGGTGTGGCTGCTTTTAATGTGTCCCATGATAAATATTAAGGATAGACTAACTGACATGAAAATTATGAGATGAGTTTTCATGTAAGGCTATTGGAGACGATGCAGCCTAACAAGTCCTGGACTGCATGCATATCTCTAAACTTGAAAAATTCCAAATTTTTTCTCCTGCTTAGATCTTTTCCCTGAACTCCAACTGCCCGTTGAATATCTTTACTTAATATTTAATAGGCATCTTAAACTCACATTTTCAAATTGGAACTTATCTTCCTTCTGGAATCTGCTCCTGCACCTCAGTAAATGATTGGTGTTATGACTCCTCTCTTTCCCTCATACCCCACACACCCAATCACAGAGTAAATGCTGTTGATTTCTACCTTCAGTGTAGGTGCATTGCTTAAATCCTTCTCACTTCCCTTGCTGCAACCTCTTGGTCCCAGCCAACATGCTCTCTCCCCTGGATTATTCTTACAGCATCAAACTGGTTTCACTGCATCTCCCCTTTGTTCCTCTACATTTTTCCCCAAAGAAGCAGCCAAAGCAATCCTTTGAAAATGCAAGTCAGATGTCACTCTTTTGCTCAAAGCCCTTCCAATGGCTCCCCATCTCAGAGCAAAGTCAAAATCCTTATAATGGCCAATAATGTCCTATTGGATCTGCTACCTTTCTGATCGTATCTCCTATTATGCCCTCCCCCTCCCTCCCTCCCTCTGATCCAGTCTCACATCCATATCTAGGGCTTAGGCCCCTGCTCCTCCCTCTGCCTAGAATGCTTCTCTCACATACCTTGCCATGCCTCCTCACTCCTCTGTCAGGCTTTCACGAAAAGCCCTTCTCTATGGGGCATTCTCTGACCTCTCAACCTACATTCCAAAGAACAAACAAACAAACAAAAACAAACACCTGGCCTAGGATTCCACAGCTAACCACCTGACATAATATACATTGACTTCTTTCTTTGTTCTGTATCCACTACCTAAAATGTAAATTTCAAGAGCACAGAGACATTTCCTTTGTGTTCATATACTACTCTATCCAGTACCTCAAACGGTACCTGAGACAGAAGAGGCATTCAGAAAACAACTCATGAAATACTGAGTGAATGAATCTTATGTAAGCCACTGTTACTTTTTTTTCTGTCACTCAAAGTCAGTCTAATCCTTATTATTTTTTGTTTGGTTGGTGTTTGTTTTTTGTGTTTGTCTAATCCTTATTAATACAAGTGCCTAGGACAGTGTCTGCCACACAGCAAGAGTTCAATAAACTTTTTGGAAAGAATTCTTTCCTTGTAGGGTCAAAACATCAAAAACTATTAATGAGCACTAGTTCTTTTTTCCGTAAAATATGTAGTTTGACAGACAGCTACTGAGAAGCTGCCATCAAGGTGATAGACATATTTACATGACACAAGGGTCTCCCAACTGATCAGTTTTAAACCTTTGCTTTTGAGGACAGAGGGGAAGATTATCTAAGAAGACATTTTCTTTACGTTTTCCTATGAAGGAGAGTAAACATCTGTTTAGATGTTTCTATTACTTCTATCATCTATCTTCAGTATTAGTTCATATTTCCATATGGCATTCCTCAATAATTCTGGGTTGATAAATTTGATTTTACATAACATGCAAACACCTCAAGAAAAAAAATAACTGTAAGTTGTTGAAGAGTTGCTGGAGACTAGTTGTTTTCAAAGGTTGTTTAGTAGTAGGAACCCTTTTTCAAAAGAAATCTTTTATCAAAGTTCAAAATATGAATTAAAAATAGTGTCAGGCTGAAGCACAGAAGGGTAAATAGAATCCATTTTCCAAATTCCATTCCTTATGCTATTATGTCCAATTGGAGAAAATGCATTGAGCTGTACATTTATGATTTGTGCAATTTCCTATATGTATATTATTATCTAATTTTTAGAAAGTACAACAGTTTTTCAATAACACAAATCTACAAAATTCTTGGCCTTGTACTCTAAAGCTTGCATGAGTTTTAGGCAAGACACAGTTGGAATCCGTTCAAACAATTTTCGAGAATATATATTAAAATTCTATAGTAATATATTAGATCCATGTTTACCTGCATCGTTAATGACAGCATAGGCAGATGTGTGTAAACAAGGGACAAGACAGGAATAAAGAAGCAGACCTACTAGAGAATGGACTTGAGGATACCGGGAGGGGGAAGGGTAAGCTGGGACAAAGTGAGAGAGTGGCATGGACATATATACACTACCAAACGTAGAATAGATAGCTAGTGGGAAGCAGCTGCATAGCACAGGGAGATCAGCTCAGTGCTTTGTGACCACCTAGAGGGGTGGGATAGGGAGGGTGGGAGGGAGGGAGACGCAAGAAGGAAGAGATATGGGGACATATGTATATGTATAGCTGATTCACTTTGTTATAAAGCAGAAACTAACACACCATTGTAAAGCAATTATACTCCAATAAAGATGTTAAAAAAAAAGAGAAATAATCACTGAAAAACAACAGCAACAACAACTACAACAAATGTGGAGAATATTTACATAGTGCTAACTAGGTGCTACATAGCTTTATAAATATGTACACATACAAACCTATTTAATCCTCACACCAAACTTCTAAATTAATACTACTATTATCCCCATTTTATACATAAGAAAACTGAGTCTTAGAGAGGATAAGAAACTCATCCAAGGTTATTCCTCTGGCAATGGGCAGAGTTGGGGTTTGAACCCCAGTTGTCTAGCTTCAGAGTCCATGATTGTAATAATAGCCTCTCCTATAATATAATGCCTCTATCATGTTTTTATTTCACTCACTGAAATCATTTATTGGAATTATTGTAATTGTCACTGCCTGTCAATAAAAACTCCTTAAATTCAGCGGCATATTATGAATTTCAGCTTTAACTGCTTCAGTATTTGCATATGATGATATAAGAAAAAGGTATTTCGCACCTCATCATCAACAATAACCCTTAAACACCAAAACATTTCACAACATAATATAAACGCTTTCTATATATAATGCTAACAGTGCAGTTACCCTTAACTATTTCATAATACTCAGAGATGATGGTGCTGCCTCCATGCACTTATAGGATGGATGACAACGATGACTGGAGTGGGTTGAATAGTGTCCCCCAAACTCCATGTCCACCCAGAACATCAGAAAGTGACTTATTTTGAAACAAGGTCTTTGCAAAGAGAATTAGTTAAAGATCTCAAGATGAAATAATCCTGGATCTAGGGTGGGCCCTGAATCAAGTGATTGCTGTCCTTAAAAAGAGAGGTGAGGATACAAAGACATGGAGAAGAAAGCAATATAAAAATAGAGGCACAGGGATGCCAAGGATTGCTGGCAGCCACTAGAAGCTTAGAGAGAGGCATTGGATGGTTTCTCCCGAGAGACTACAGAAGAAACCAATGCTACCGACACCTTGATTTCAGATTTCTGTATTCCTGAACAGTTAGAGAATAAATTTATGTTGCTTAAAGTGACCTGGTATGTGGTGATACTTTATGGCAGCCCTAGGAAACTAAAACAACTACTAATTCAAGATTTTGCAAGCTATATAAACACAGTCTGATTTTGGGAAGCAGTTGGCAATTCTACCTTCAGCATCTTATCAGCTCCATGCCTCTTCACCCAGTTGGTTACATGTCAATTTTGTGAGCAATGAGATTCAACAGACAGCCATAACTGTGTTTGCTCCATCCACTGCTTAGATTTCTTTATAGTATACAGATTTGTTATGTTAAGCTATCCTTCAAAATGCTGGGAAATTTTCTTTCATCTACCTGGTTTGTAATTTCTCACTTCATGTTGCAAAACTGAAGTACAGTAAATACTGCTTCCCAGCCAGCAGTCTAAGAAAGCTCCAAGACCTTGGTCGTCACTGTTGATCCTGTCCTGTTACTTGATGTTAGCTATGGCTCATAGGTGACACTGATAGAACTATTCAAATAGCTATTTCAAATCTGTAGCTGGCCAAAAATCTGCAAACACTGTAAACTGTTAGTTTCTTGAAAAGATTAATGCTGTATTGATGCCACTTTCAGTCTGCTAACCTCCAAAAAAGATACAGAGGTCTTCCTGGTGTGTTTTTCTTCTTCATCATCATCTATCAGCCCAAGCAGCAGCCAATTCAGGAAATGTTCCTAGCTCAGTATCTCAAAAAGCAATCTTTAGCTGCAAGTAGTTCCTCCATGCCAGTGTTCTTCAGTGTCACTCTAAAGAATCCTTAATCCTTCTAGAGATTTTGGCCATGTTCTGTCTATATTCCTTTCTGCTGCCTTCCAAAATAGTTTATATTTGCACCATAAAATAGTGTAATATAACCTTATCACACTCAGGTCTCCAATTTAAACTTTTGATGCCAACTCTACATAGATAATCCTTGGAAATAAACTGGCAGGACTTAAATAAAATGTTGCTCATCAAACAACTTGGACCTAGTGGCTCTTTACCAGTACACTGTACTCCCAGTACACTATAAATATTTTTCATAAATCCTGCAATTACCTTGTGAATGGTTCAGTTATATTTCATCATACCTTTTTATGTTAAAAGTGTTAATTTGCTGAATATAAAATTTTACATATATAGCCCTTTTAGTAAGTATATGGAAACCTACATGTGAATTGCCTTTTAAAAATAAATTTATTTTTAAATTATATTTAGCTTGTAGTAATATTAAAATTGTTTTACAGTCCCTGAGTATATGTATTAGATGGCTACAGATGGTCAAAATAGTTGAGATATAACTACATAGGAGTCATAAACTAGCTTTCCAGACATAGCTTCTTACTCTTCATCTATATGTGGAATCAATGGTACACAAGTAGGAGACATCGAATACTTTCACTATTTCCACAGGACAATGAAAAAAGGAAAGGTAAAACCATCTATTCATACCTCACGTTTAGAAAATTGTCAACAGATAGTTCAGAGTGTTACTAGTCTTTGTTAGCTACTTGCTTATAAGAAAATTACAACTATTACAGTAGCAAAACAGGGAGAAGTGGTAAAGAAATACATGTAGGGATATAATGAGTAAAAGACATGATAAAACAAAACAAAAACTTAGTATACTTAGTTCAGTGTAAATGAATGCATTCTAAAATAAGATCCAGGAGATGCCAGAGATCTCACCATGAAAACTAAATGTAAATGCTCATGAATATATTTATTTAGAAGGCCTCAATATTTCCTCATACATGTACTAATTTATGGGTCATCTATTCAAAAAAAGGAATTGAGGCATACTTGGAATTATTTAAAATCATGTGATAATTCATGGTTTGTGTAAGAACCTTTGCTATTCCTAAATTGATTACTAGTGAACATCCAACACAGCAGATCTAGGGCTGTTTCTTCAAATTATCTGATAAAGTCAAAAATCATGCAGTATAGTCCACTCTATTCTAAAGCCAAAAAACTAAGCAAGAAAAATGTCTTAAATTATTGGATTAGTTTGCTAGGTCTGCCACCACAAAATGCCACAGACTGGGTGGCTTAAACAATAGAAATTAATTTTTTCACAGTTCAAGATGTTGGTAAATTTGATTTCTTCTGAAGCATCTCTCTTTGGCTTGCAGGTAGCCACCTTCTCTCTGTGTCCTCACATGGTTGGTCTGGTATGCACACCCCTGATGTCTCCCTGGGTCTAAATTTCCTTTTCTTATAAGCACACATGTCAGATTGTACTAGGGCTCACCCTATGGGTCCCATTTTAACTTAAGCACCACTTTAAAGACCCTCTCTCCATATAGAGTCACATTCTGAGGTACCAGGGGTCAGGGCTTCAACATACAAAGGGCTTCAATATATGGGGACAGAATTCAGCCCATAACAGAATATATTTTGTGCTCTTTATTGACAATTAAAGCAATATCCTACATGGTTGTCTTCTGTAACTAAATTAGCTTACTATAAATGCCCCCACCATCAACAATGTGTCCTGTCAAATTATTTCATTGTATTGGCAGAAAGATACACTAAGAATGTGTATTTTCATAAGACTGTTAATACTTTACAATTGGTTTAAAATACCAAAATAATTTATTTATCTTGCAAAATTATGAGGCCCCAACTTTAATCTCCATGACATAATGGTTTCAACTAACACCATGTTGGTTGTGCTGTTAATTTTGTTGCATAATAAATATTTTTATATATTTACAATATACACTTAAAATATAAAATGCAGTTGAATTAATAACTAATACTGAATATCTAAAATATATATCCAACTTGCTAATACATTTTAATTGGCATTTTTGGAAGTCTATAGCATAAGGAGGTTAATGGAAGCCTTTGAAAATGCGTTCTGCTTGTTACAGCAGATGAATTTGAAATTTTTAAACACTGTGCATTTCCAGGTGGCAGCCACCTGGAAATTAAGCGTTCTAAGTGCTCACAGTAGGTGAATAAAAGACAAGCATTCAGTATTTAGTAAGGCATTTATCATAAAGTGTTGGAGAGTCATGAGGAATTGAAAACCAGATGTATTTGACTAGACAAATATTTGGGCCAGACCAAGGTATTACTAGCTAAAAGCAAACAAACAGTCTTAAAAGCAGAGAGGTCTATAAAATAGAACAAACAAAAACTCAAATATAAAACATCAAAGAATGCTCCTGAAAGGTGAAAATGTGGAAATGGAAAAAGTGAAAAAAATTAGAAATGGTCAATCATTAAATCCACTCTGATAATACACTGAATATTGTCCTTTCTCAAGAAGCTAATTTCATTCCCAGCAGTTCCAGGAATAGTCTCTAATCTAGAGTAGTAGTTCTTAAATAGTGGTCTAAGATTTTCTGGAAAACCTATGAATTTATCCTTAAAGAAAGATTGGAATACACAGAAACTTAGGTGAGGTTCCCAGCAAGCACCAGGAAAAAGTACCAAAGGGAAAGGGACATTTACTTTAAGGTACCTGACAAAGGAGAGATCTAGACAACATTCTAGGCCACAGCTGCCACTTCCCACAGAATCTACCGCACAGCTCTCAGCTGACGTGCTGAGGGCTAGGAGGCAGGGGAAATGAGAAAAAGGAAATCAGAAGAAAGTGAGCCAAAAAGGAATTTCTCAAGTAAATAAAATCTGGGGAGGACAGAGTAAGGGAGTAGGAATCAAGAGCCACATTTTACAGCGTATCATGATCTACACACTGAAGTGTAGCTGGAAATGGCAAGTAAGCTGTTAGATATGCAAGTGTGGAGCTCAGAAGGAAGTCTGGGATATAAATCTGTAAGTCATTAATGTAACGATGCTATTTAAGCCCTTGGAGACTAAAGAGATCACCTAAGGAGAAGCTACAGAGAGAAAAAAGAGAAGGACTCAGTATTAGGCTAATAATAAAAGCAATACTTAGAGGGTGCATAGAAAAAGGGGAGGAAGTTGCGTATATAAGGAGAGGAGACAGTTGTGAGTGAGGTAACCGGGGCTGCACCAAGACACAGAAACCACACCTTGGAAAAGCAGCAAGATAGAGCACAGGTTCTGACACAGTAATCACACAACACATGCTTGTTAAATGAATGAGTGAATAAGTGAGTTACAGACTAGACTAGCATGGTATCTCTAGAATTCAGAGTTAACTATCTAGGGAAAAATGGAAATATGTGGAAGAGCTATAATACCTTAAAAAAGACATGGGCTGAACAAGGTGACACTGTAAATTTACCTTGGTATTATTTTAATACACTCCAAAACCTCCAGAAGTTTGGTCATATTTTCTATTCATTAATAAAATACCATTCCAAATTAATAATGAAACAGGTTATTGTGAAATAATCAATAAAACCATCATAGATTAGAGTTCGTTAATTTCAACTGTTTAGACAAGGGAAAAACGTATTCAACCCTTAGAAGTCCATAAAGGAAAGAAATATTACAATGGTATACAGAAATACAATAATGATCCAAAATATTTTCACTGAAATACAACAGAAAAGCTGTAAGCCGTTATCTTTTAGCAAAGAAGCAGCCCTAATGAAGTAGATTCTTGAACACTGTCATACGGGTAAGCTCATCAGTTACAATGAAAGCTCCCCCTGCTGATCCAGGAGTACCTAATGGCAAGGATTTGTTATGTCTCAAAAACAAAGGTATTATAAATTCATGTGATAGCTCACTGAGGAGATTTCGAATCTGGAAACTTTCAAATGATGATGTATAATATAAGAGCACTGAAATTTTCCAAAGAAAACATAGGCTTATTTCATCCAAAACATTACATTTATTCCTCTAAAATCCCATCCATTAATAGGGTAATAAACTCACGAAAATAAATCTAGCTCAACAAACACCTACACTGTAAAAAAAATCTCTCAGTGATGGCTTTTCTATTTCAAATATGAAGTTGGCTGCTCCCTGTGAAACACATTCGCAGTATCTGCTGGCCCATACACATATGCATGCCTCCGCTATAACAGATGGAAACTAAAACCCCCAAGGCCCTAGAATGCCCCACAGAAACACCAAAAAAGAAAACAAACAGAAAAACATCATTACCAAGTTACAACACTGCAAGCAAACCCTTATGAAAGTTAAATATTTTTGAAAAGCAAAATACTGTAATATTTATACAGAATTTTAAGTACAATCAAATGAGTCAAAATACATAAATGACATTTATCTTAATTCATAGCAAAAACTGCTAGAAAATCTATTATACAATAAAAAATACATCTGAAAGAGAAGTATGTTCCACCTTACTATTTTGTTTTAGAACGAGTAGGAAAAATAGTAAAGTGACCAGAAGTGCAAACTGCTATTAGGAGAAAATGCCCACATTGATTTTATTTTTGCTAAAAACCTAATGCTGATGTAAGCTATTAACTACTCAACCATCTTTTCCCCAGAAAAAGAAATTCCTCTATATTTCAAGGCACTTGAAGGCAGCACTTCTTCATCTAGTACTCTGTTACTTATCAAGCTTAATATTCATCAAGAACACACATTTTCAATCCTTTTTCATCCCATTTACTTAAATTTTATTCCAGAATTCCAGAAATCTCATTTTAAGAAAGTTGCCTTACTTGAATTAATGAATTAATCACTTAAAAGCTACGGTGAGTATCTGTGAGTTATTTTTAATGTTCTTTTCCTCTGTGCCTTTTTGGCCAGTCTCACACTGTTTAATATGAGAAGATGATTTGGATTATTTTCCCTTCTTAAATTCCCATAAAACACTTACACCTATACATAGGGACATTATCTTCTTATGCCATGAACATTTTAAGGTAGCACAACGGAAAAGTAAAGAGTAATCCATTAGAACATTAGGATGCAAGAGTGAAAAATTAAAAGATTTAATTTTTGCCTTAAAAACCCAGATTAACTATTTCCAACTTTTTTTTTCAACAGACTATATAAGATATACACTTCAAAGAAACATATATCTCAGGAAAAAGTGTGAAAGAACATCTCATCCAATCACATGCCTCTCTGCAAAAAAAGTGCTACAATCCCCACTTTATAGAAGAAACAATTTAAACAGGGTATGAGGACAGCAGAAGCAAGAAAAACTACAATCCTGCAGCCTGTGGAACAAAAACCACATTCACAGAAAGATAGACAAGATGAAAAGGCAGAGGGCTAGGTACCAGATGAAGGAACAAGATAAAACCCCAGAAAAACAACTAAATGAAGTGGAGATAGGCAACCTTCCAGAACAAGAATTCAGAATAATAATAGTGAAGACGATCCAGGACCTCGGAAAAACAATGGAGGCAAACATCGAGAAGATGCAAGAAATGTTTAACAAAGACCTAGAAGAATTAAAGAACAAACAAACAGAGATGAACAATACAATAACTGAAATGAAAACTACACTAGAAGGAATCAATAGCAGAATAACTAACTGAGGCAGAAGAACGGATAAGTGACCTGGAGGAAAGAATGGTGGAATTCACTGCCACAGAACAGAATAAAGAAAAAAGAAAGAAAAGAAATGAAGACAGCCTAAGAGACCTCTAGGACAACATTAAAAACAGTGACATTCACTTTATAGGGGTCCCAGAAGGAGAAGAGAAAGAGAAAGGACCAGAGAAAATATATGAAGAGATTACAGTCAAAAACTTCCCTAACATGGGAAAATAAATAGCCACCCAAGTCCAGGAAGCACAGAGAGTCCCATAGAGAATAGACCCAAGGAGAAACAGGCCGACACACATAGTAATCAAATTGGCAAAAATTAAAGACAAAGAAAAATTATTGAAAGCAGGAAGGAAAAAACAACAAATAACATACAAGGGAACTCCCATAAGGTTAACAGCTGATTTCTCAGCAGAAACTCTACAAGCCAGAAGGGAGCGGCATGATATACTTAAAGTGATGAAAGGGAAAAAACTACAACCAAGATTATTCTAGCTGGCAAGGATCTCATTCAGATTCTATGGAGAAATCAAAAGCTTTACAGACAAGCAAAAGCTAAGGGAATTCAGCACTACCAAACAAGATCTACAACAAATGCTAAAGGAACTTCTCTAAGTGGGAAACACAAGAGAATAAAAGAGAGAAATTGAGAAATTGGTCATAGGAACATACATATCGATAATTACCTTAAACGTGAATGGATTAAATGCTCCAACCAAAAGACACAGGCTTGCTGAATGGATACAAAGACAAGACCCATATATATGCTGTCTACAAGAGACCCACTTCAGACCTAGAGACACACACAGACCGACAGTGAGGGGATGGAAAAAGATATTCCATGCAAATGGAAATCAAAAGAAAGCTGGAGTAGCTATACTCATATCAGATAAAATAGACTTTAAAATAAAGAATGTTACAAGAGACAAGGAAGGACACTACATAATGATCAAGGGATCAATCCAAGAAGAAGATATAACAATTCTAAATATATATGCACCCAACATAGGAGCACCTCAATACAGAAGGCAACTGCTAACAGCTATAAAAGAGGAAATCGACAGTAACACAATACTAGTGGGGGACTTGAACACCTCACTTACACCAATGGACAGATCATCCAAAATGAAAATAAATAAGGAAACAGAAGCGTTAAATGACACAATAGACCAGATAGATTAATTGATATTTATAGGACATTCCATCCAAAAACAGCAGATTACACTTTCTTCTCAAGTGCGCACGGAACATTCTCCAGGATAGATCACATCTTGGGTCACAAATCAAGCCTCAGTAAATTTAAGAAAACTGAAATCATATCAAGCATCTATTCTGACCACAATGCTATGAGATTAGATACCAATTACAGGGAAAAACACGTAAAAAACACAAACACATGGAGGCTAAACAATACATTACTAAATAGCAAAGAGATCACTGAAGAAATCAAAGAGGAAATCAAAAACTACCTAGAGACAAATGACAATGAAAACACGATGAACCAAAACCTATGGAATGCAGAAGGAGCAGTTCTAAGAGGGAAGTTTATAGCAATACAAGCCTACCTCAAGAAACAAGAAAAATCTCAAATAAACAATCTATCCTTACACCAAAAGGGACTAGAGAAAGAAAAACAAACAAAACCCAGTTAGCAGAAGGAAAGAAATCATAAAGATCAGAGCAGAAGTAAATGAAATAGAAACAAAGAAAACAATAGCAAAGATCAATAAAACTAAAAGCTGGTTCTTTCAGAAGATAAACAAAATTGACAAACCATTAGCCAGACTCATCAAGAAAAAGAGGGAGATGACTCAAATCAATAAAATTAGAAATGAAAAAGGATAAGTTACAAAAGACACCATAGAAATACAAAGCATCCTACTACAAGCAACTCTATGCCAATAAAATGGACAACCTGGAAGAAATGGACAAATTTTTAGAAAGGTACAACCATCCAAGACTGAACCAGGAAGAAAAAGAAAATATGAACAGACCAATCACAAGTAATGAAATTGAAACTGTGATTAAAAATCTTCCAACAAACAGAAGTCCGGGACAGATGGCTTCACAGGTGAGTTCTATCAAACATTTAGGGAAGAGCTAACACCAATCCTTCTCAAACTCATCGAAAAAACTGCAGAGGAAGGAACACTCCCAAACTCATTCTATGAGGCCACCATCACCCTGATACCAAAACCAGACAAAGATACTATAAAAAAAGAAAATTACAGATCAATATCACTGATGAATATAGATGCAAAAATACTCAACAAAATACTAGCAAACAGAATCCTGCAACACATTAGAAGGATCATACACCATGATCAAGTGGGATTTATCCCAGAGATGCAAGGATTCTTCAATATACGCAAATTAATGAATGTGATACACCATATTAACACATTGAAGAATAAAAAGCATATGATCATCTCAATAGATGCAGAAAAAGCTTTTGACAAAATTCAACACCCATTTATGATAAAAACTCTCCAGAGACTGGGCAGAGAGGGAACCTATCTCAACATAGTAAAGGCCATATATGACAAACCCACAGCAAATATCATTCTCAATGGTGAAAAACTGAAAGCATTTCCTGTAAGCTCAGGAACAAGACAAGGATGTCCACACTCACCACTATTATTCAACATAGTTTTGGAAGTCATAGCCATGGCAATCAGAGAAGAAAAAGAAATAAAAGGAATACAAATTCGAAAAGCAGAAGTAAAACTGTCACTGTTTGCAGATGACATGATACTGTACATAGAGAATCCTAAAGATGCTACCAGAAAACTACTAGATCTAATCAATGAATTTGGTAAAGTTGCAGGATAGAAAATTAATGCACAGAAATCTCTTGCATTGCTATACACTAATGATGAAAAATCTGAAAGAGAAATTAAGGAAACACTCCCATTTACCATTGCAACAAAAAGAATAAAATACCTAGGAATAAACCTACCGAGGGAGACAAAAGACCTGTATGCAGAAAACTATAAGATACTGATGAAAGAAATTAAGGATGATACCAACAGATGGAGAGATATACCATGTTCTTGGATTAGAAGAATCAATATTGTGAAAATGACTATACTACCCAAAGCAATCTACAGATTCAATGCAATCCCTATCAAACTACTGATGGCATTTTTTACGGAACTAGAACAAAAAATCTTAAAATTTGTATGGAAACACAAAAGACCCTGAATAGCCAAAGCAGTCTTGAGAGAAGAAAACGGAGCTGGAGGAATCAGACTCCCTGACTTCAGACTATAATACAAAGCTACAGTAATCAAGACAATATGGTACTGGCACAAAAACAGAAACATAGATAAATGGAACAAGATAGAAAGCCCAGCAATAAACCCACACACCTATGGTCAACTAATGTATGACAAAGGAGGCAAGGATATACAATGGAGAAAAGACAGTCTCTTCAATAAGTGGTGCTGGGAAAACTGGACAGCTACGTGTAAAAGAATGAAATTAGAACACCCCCTAACACCATACACAAAAATAAACTCAAAATGGATTAGAAACCTAAATGTAAGACCAGACACTATTAAACTTTTAGAGGAAAACATAGGAAGAACACTCTTTGACATAAATCACAGCAAGATCTTTTTTGACCCACCTTCTAGAGTAATGGAAATAAAAACAAAAATAAACAAATGGGACCTAAGGAAACTTCAAAGCTTTTGCACAGCAAAGGAAACCACAAACAAGACCAAAAGACAACCCTCAGAATGGGAGAAAATATTTGCAAATGAATCAACAGACAAAGGATTAATCTGCAAAATATATAAACAGCTCATGCAGCTTAATATTAAAAAAACAAACAACCCAATCCAAAAATAGGCAGAAGACCTAAATAGACATTTCTCTAAAGAAGACATACAGAATGCAAAGAAGCACATGAAAAGGTGCTCAACATCACTAATTATTAGAGAAATGCAAATCAAAAGTACAATGAGGTATCACATCACATCAGTTGGAATGGGCATTATCAGAAAATCTACAAACAACAAATGCTGGAGAGGGTGTGGAGAAAAGGGAACCCTCTTGCACTGTTGGTGGGAATGTAAATTGATACAGCCACTATGGAGAACAGGATGGAGGTTCCTTAAAAAACTAAAAATAGAATTACCATATGATCCAGCAATCCCACTACTGGGCATATACCCAGAGAAAACCATAATTTAAAAAGACACATGCACGCCAATGTTCACTGCAGCACTATTTACAATAGCCAGGTCATGGAAGCAACCTAAATGCCCATCGACAGACGAACGGATAAAGAAGATGTGGTACATATATACAATGGAACATTACTCAGCCATAAAAAGGAACGAAATTGGGTCATTTGTTGAGACGTGGATGGATCTAGAGACTGTCATACAGAGTGAAGTAAGTCAGAAAGAGAAAAACAAATATCGTACATTAACGCATATATGTGGAACATAGAAAAATGGTACAGATGAAGCGGTTTGCAGGGCAGAAATTGAAACACAGACGTAGAGAAGAAACGTATGGACACCAAGGGGGAAAAGCAGAGGGTGGGTGGGGGTGGTGGTGTGATGAATTGTGTGATTGGGATTCACATGTATACACTGATGTGTATAAAATTGATGACTAATAAGAACCTGCTGTATAAAAAAATAAATAAAATAAAATTCAAAAATATAAAAAATAAACAGGGTATGAAATGATAAAAGTGATTTTTTTTAATTTAAGAAGAAAAATTCACTATAATACTGGAAAAAAGTATCCTTCTTTAAGCTGACAAATGATCAGTGGCCTATACAAAAAGAATACAGATACTCTCCCAGACCAAATGAGATGTCTTCCAAAATGTATATCCATACATTTGTATATATTCATACAAATGTGTATTCATAAATTCGTTTTTTTTTTGAGGCAAGTAAAGTTTTTTTTTTCCCACAGAACTGATGTGATATATAACCTGGATGCTTCAGATGTTCAAAAAACTGCATAAGTCATATTCAAACAAATATAAATAATAGGCCTATCCTATCTCTGACCCTTTCTATAACCAGATCTAAGCCCACAGCAGGGGCTAAGAAGGAGCTTAGAAACTGAGGTATTAGGAAGGGATGACTGGAATCTCTGGCAGTTTGGTTCCCACTGGGGCAAAGGAAGCAGGCTCTACCTGCAAGGCAGGCAGATGGAGATTCAGAATCAGGCCAAGTGGGACACTGACTACAGGTGCTTGGCTCAGATGCATAATCATCCCAGGTGCTTATGAATGACTCATCCAAAGCAAACTGCACTGGACACAGTGGAAGGGGCTTAGCAGCAGAGGGTGGGGCTGGCAGGTATTCACAAGGTTTAAACTGTAAAACTTCCAATGCAAGAACATGTTATATCTCTGCATCTGTTTGTATCATCTTTAATTTCTTTCATCAGTGTCTCATAGTTTTCTGCATACAGGTTTTTTGTCTCCTTAGGTAGGGTTATACCTAGGTATTTTATTCTTTTTTGTTGCAATGGTAAATGGGAGTGTTTCTTTAATTTCTCTTTCAGATTTTTCATGTCTAGTGTCTAGGAATGCATGAGATTTCTGTGCATTAATTTTGTATCCTGCTACTTCACCAAATTCATTGATTAGCTCGAGTAGTTTTCTGGTAGCATCTTTAGTTTTCTCTATGTATAGTATCATGTCATCTGCAAACAGTGACAATTTTACTTCTTCTTTTCTGATTTGGATTCCTTTTATTTCTTTTTCTCCTCTGATTGCTGTGGCTAAAACTTCCAAAATGATGCTGAATAAGAGTGGTGAGAGTGGGCAACCTTGTCTTGTTCCTGATCTTAGTGGAAATGGTTTCAGTTTTTCAGCATTGAGAAAGATGTTGACTGTGGGTTTGTCATATATGGCCTTTATGATGTTGAGGTAATTTCCCTCTATGCCTATTTTCTGGAGAGTTTTTGTCATAAATGGGTGTTGAATTTTGCCAAAAGCTTTTTCTGCATCTATTGAGATGATCATATGGTTTTCCTCTTTCAATTTGTTAATATGGAGAGATATACCATGCTCTTGGATTGGAAGAATCAACGTTGTGAAAATGACTATACTACCCAAAGCAATTTTCATATTCAATGCAATTCCTATCAAACTACCAATGGCATTTTTCACAGAACTAGAACAAAAAATTGCACAATTTGTATGGAAACACAAAAGGCCCCGAATAGCCAAAGCAATCTTGAGAAAGAAAAACGGAGCTGGAGGAATCAGGCTCCCTGACTTCAGACTATATTACAAAGCTACAGTAACCAAGACAGTTTGGTACAGGCAGAAAAACAGAAATATAGATCAGTGGAACAGGATAGAAAGCCCAGACATAAACCCACACACATATGGTCACCTTATCTTTGATAAACTAGGCAAGAATATACAATGGAGAAAAGACAGCCTCTTCAATAAGTGGCACTGAGAAAACTGGACAGCTACATGTAAACGAATAAAATTAGAGCACTCTCTAACACCATACACCAAAATAAACTCAAAATGGATTAAAGACCTAAATGTAAGGCCAGACACTATCAAACTCTTAGAGGAAAACATAGGCAGAACGCTGTATGACATAAATCACAGCAAGATCCTTTTTGACCCACCTCTTAGAGAAATGGAAATAAAAACAAACAAATGGGACCTAATGAAACTTAAAAACTTTTGCATGACAAAGTACACCATACACAAGATGAAAAGACAACCCTCAGAATGGGAGAAAATATTTGCAGATGAAGCAACTGACAAAGGATTAGTCTCCAAAACATACAAGCAGCTCATGCAGCTCATTATCAAAAAAACAAACAACCCAATCCAAAAATGGGCAGAAGACCTAAATAGACATTTCTCCAAAGAATATATACGTATTGCCAACAAACACATGAAAGGATGCTCAACATTGCCAGTCATTAGAGAAATGCAAATCAAAACTACAATGAGGTATCACCTCACACTGGTCAGAAAGGCCATCATCAGAAAATCTACAAACAACAAATGCTGGAGAGGGTGTGGAGAAAAGGGAACCCTCTTGCACTGTTGGTGGGAATGTAAATTGATATAGCCACTATGGAGAACAGGATGGAGGTTCCTTAAAAAACTAAAAATAGAACTACCATATGACCCAGCAACCCCACTACTGGGCATATACCCTGAGAAAACCATAATTCAAAAGGAGTCATGTACCACAATGTTCACTGCAGCTCTATTTACAATAGCCAGGCCATGGAAGCAACCTAAGTGTCCATCGATAGGTGAATGGATAAAGAAGATGTGGCACATATATACAATGAAATATTAATTAGCCATAAAAAGAAACAAAATTGAGTTATTTGTAGTGAGGTGGATGGACCTAGAGTCTGTCATACAGAGTGAAGTAAGTCAGAAAGAGAAAAACAAATACTGTATGCTAACACATATATATGGAATCTAAAAAAAAAAATGGTTATGAAGAACCTAGGGGCAGGACAGGAATAAAAACACAGAGGTAGAGAATAGATTTGAGGACACGGGGAGGGGGAAAGGTAAGCTGGGATGAAGTGAGAGAGTGGCATGGACATATACACACTACCAAATATAAAATAGATAGCTAGTGGGAAGCAGCCACATAGCACAGGGAGATCAGCTCGGTGCTTTGTGTCCACCTAGAGGGGTGGGATAGGGAGGGTGGGAGGGAGACGCAAGAGGGAGGAGATATGGGGCTATATGTATAGATATAGCTGATTCACTTTGTTATACAGCAGCAGCTAACACGACATTGTAAAGCAATTATACTCCAGTAAAGATGTTAAAAAAACCCAAAAAACTGCAAAACTACGTGTTTTTGAATATAGGGCCTCATTATCCAGTTAAAAAATTAAACTCATAGCTCCAATAATGACAGTTGATAAAGTAAATGTCCTACAACTTTCTATTTTTAAAATGACATATTTAGTATGAAAACACAGTGACAAAGTGGCAAGTATGTTCAAATAAAAGGCATTATTTTCTGTATCAACTGAAGACCCAGAGCACGAAAATCTTTTCTGTAAAAGCACAAACCTTTACTAGCTTTGTCCAAATGTTCCAAATCATCCACAAAATTGAGGATATCAGGGTAGTTTTCTTCACATATTTGCACAAGAAAATGAAGTAGTGTTGTTTTCTGATCTGCTGATTTTGTGTCCTTTAGCTAAATAGAATGAGAGAGAGAAAAAATACAGAGTCAAAAATATTTTGATAGTCTTTCTACTTAAATAATGTTAATACTGTTTTTTATAGATAAGAAATAAATGAGCTGTAAAATTAGTTAATGCTATTTTTGAAAAGGCACTATTTAAACACTTGAAAAGCTACTCTTCATATACTGTTGTTTGGTCTAAGTCATTAATATTTACTGTAAAGAAGGAATAAGCTTAATTCAATGTAGTATGCAATGTTTCATGGGGAGCATATATAATAGGAACGTATATAATATCAGCACTTAAAACAATCCCACATGCTTGCTCATTTTTTCATTTGGCATGGATTTATAGAATGCCTACTAGGTACTGCAGGAGTCAGAGACGCAACAACCAATAAGTCATTCCTCAAGAAGCCATTTAGTGGGGGGGGGGAAAAACCCCAGAAAATATGCATTTCCCCTGTGTGACAAAGAGTATAGTAAAAATAATCATACAGTATGCCTAGGAGGACAGGGCACCTGAACTGAACACCAGCAGGCAGGAAGTTGTATGGGTTGGGGAAGGGAAGGAAAAAACTCAAAGGCACAGTATCAGAGGCAGATGGAGAAGCATTTGAAAAAGACCATAGATGAGGAAGAAAGTGGCACTTTAGAGGAGTCCAAGTGACTCCAAAATAAAAGTATATGCTGCGGGGAGGGGGAAGTAGGGAGAGTAGAAAGAAATCGGAGGAGAAGGCCAGAAAATTAAAAGAAAGGCAGACCATGCTATGGATATAGGAGTCTGATCCCTAAGAACTGGGAGGTTTTAAACTAGATGAGAGCTAATCAGACGTACATTTTAGAAAGCTCCTTCTAGCACAGTGTGGATAAAAGATTAGAGCAAGGGTAAGAACAGAGAAGGAAGAATCATTTTAAAAGCTGTAGCAATAATCCAGGCAGGGAAAGAAAACAGCCTGAGATGAGGTCATGCCTTAGGCATGAGATAATGGGACAGGGAGGGCATGGAAACCCACATGATGACATCTATTGAAACTGGACAGAAAGAATGAGAAAAAGATTTGGGTGGGGTGGAGAAAAAAGAATTGTTTCAGTTTGGGGCAAGTGAACTTGACGTTTTTGCGTAACATCTAAGTGGAGACGTTGGGAAAGGATATAGATACATATAGGTGTAGAACAGTGTTGTCAACCTTTTTTTCGTTATTGCTGGCTAACATTTTTTAGGCATATTTTTCCAAATCATTTGCACCTATGAAATTTTACAATGATACATATACTGTATATCTGTTTATGTACTGCATGTACATCTGTGCTTTACACATAAAAACAGTAAGATAGGAAAGATATTTTTGCTCCCCAAGAACCAATTTTCCATCCCTTGAGGGTGATAAACTGTAGAGAATACATAGTGAGAACTTAGAGGAGTGAACTATTCTAGGAGTACCGGTTTGTGAGCTCTTAGCCTCCAAAGCTAAAAAGTTGACCAAATAAACACAAATAAGTACACAGAATAAAAGAAAGGAGAACGGAGGCTTGAAGAGAAGACCAGGATGGATCAATCCTAATCTGAAAAGGCCAAGGAATGAATCAGAAGGGAGAAAGGGCTAGGCTACAACCTAGGTACATATAGAGGTCAGCTTAGGTTTTGTGAGTGATGGGGGTAGGGGGTGTTGGGTGTGAACACACGGCAAATACATAATCTGATAGTGTTCCCTACAAATGAGTAATCATCCAGATCAGATACACATATAAGGGGAGAAAAAAATCACTCTTTTCACACCAGGATTTAATTTAGAGTTGGAAATTCTTGGTATACTTAACTGTGCACAACCCTATTGCTTCCTTTCCAACAATTTCCTACCTTAAAATAAGTGTATACACACACATACACATATATATCCATATGTATTTTTTTCAAATTCTATGTCACTAAATATTATATCACTATCAGAAAAATATCAAATGAAAGCTACTATCCGATTGTGGCAGAAGGAGATATTCTGTGCCATCACAAATATTAACACACATGACTTATTAATGCACAAACTGTCTTGCCCCTGGAAACACAGAGCTACCCTACTATAGACAGCCAGGCTTTCACATGATTACTCTTATAACAGGTTCAAACGCTGCATTGGTCTATTCAGCATGCAAACCATTCAGCAGCAATGGTTCCTGGCACTTTAAAAACTGACTGATATGAACAGAGTCCATTATTTGATGCCTCTTAAAAGGAACATAAATCACAACATTCATCTGAGTGTTCTGAAAAATTATTCCTCAAAAACTGACTCTGATCACTAGCTAGACTGATTGCCACTAACGTGTGAACGACCTGCTAAAACATAACACTAAAACTGGCCTTTAACTAGCTACGTCGCCTTGGGCAAGTTACTGGACCTCAGATTCACATAAATAAAGTGAGAATATGGAACTGGACAGGAAAAGGAAACTCTAAATTCACTTTCCACTCCAAAAATATTAAATATACTTTACAGTGGACTTGTGTTAGTAGACATTGCAAAATCTATTTTAAAAAATCACTAGAATAAAAATGAAGAAACCTAGTTATAATCTCAGTTCAGAAGTTATTTTTGCATGCTTGGGTCAGTTAAAATCCTTCTGTTTCAGCTTTCACATACACTGAGAACGTTAATCCGATTTATAAAAGTTTCCTTTCAACTCTACAATTTCATTCATACTATCATCTTTAATGGATAAGGCTCGGGTAAAAGTAGCAAACTTTCACAAATATAATAGTTTTCCCTGGTACAACCAAGAGTCAGTATAAAAACTGTCCTTTGATTTTAATTTTGCTATTTTTTTTAAAGCACTCTAATGGTTAACTCTTCTGTTCCCCCACCTCCCTCTTTATAGCAATGACTGGAGAATACTGTTCCTTCGGTGGACTCCCAGTTCCTGACTGTCACCAGTTTACACCTTTCTTATCATGCTCCGTTCATGTGAAACTAGACACATGTCCTGTGTGGAATGTTGATTAAGACAAGCACCTGGAAAGAGCTTTCCAGGGCTATTTGTGATATAGCTAAATGGCCAGCAATTGCTAGGATTAATATATCAAGAAATCTCTATGATCCAACAATAAGCAACTGGATCAATCTTGATCTTTATTCATGAGCAATAAGAATTCAGAATTAGAATTCTGGAACATACTATAGGCTATAGCATCTACCAATTTAATAAATGTTAAGGATGCAAGTCAAACACAGATTCAAATATTTAGAGACAATCATAAAGCTAAACACTAACTTATGGAGGAGGTTGCTATCCTGGCTGTACTATTGAAAACATCAGCTGGTTAGCAATTCACATACTGGTCACAGCCTAATATTTAAAATATACTCACTGAATAATAAATAGAAGTAGAAGTCTCCCATCCCTCCAGAATCTATATTTAACAACCAGGAGACTTAAAAAAAAACACTCAAATTCCCAAATAAATCTGAAAATATACCTAATAAAAGATAAGGATTTAAGAAACACAGAGAGTGACCATTTGTTGACAATGCATGGTTACTCATAAACTACTAGTTGCTCTAAATTCCAGGACAGAGATTCCTCATTCAGTTCCTAACGTTCTCAGGAAAAACTGCACAGTGCCGGGAAGGTGTTCTTCCTGCCTCAATTACACTATTCCCTTCCTTCCTTCCTTCCCTCCCCCAAATCACTTAAAAAAAAAAAAAAAAAACCAAAACAAAAACCAACCAACAAACAAAAAAACCCTCCCAGAAAGCACATGAAAATATATGAAAGCACAGCAAAATATATTTATCAGTCTTTGTTTACTTGCTCAATATTTTTTCACCTTTTGATAAACATTAACAACAAAAAGGGCACACTCTATTTCTACTAATTATTCATATCATACATAATCAGCGATTGAGCTAGAACAAGGAAAGCTTGAGAGATGGTGCTAATTTTGTTGAAGAGAAAAAACAACTTGAGCATACTCTGTAGTGCTAACTCTTGGAAAGAAAATGAAGCTAAAATATCTGGTTTAAAAATTTATTCTTAAGTTTAAAAAATATGCTTTATTTAAATTTTCACCGACATTGCTTGACAGGATTCCTTTGGTATCACTGTCAAGAGATTTATCTTACTGATGAGTAATCGTCACTGTTAAGGAGAATTTCTTGTTTATATATTGTTTCTTTAAGGAACATTTAATGTGGCATAGATGTCAAATAAACAAAAAGATGGATGGAGTTTCTTCAACCGCTCTGTTCATTCCAGACAAAATAATGTTAAAAGCAGATCCTGTAATAAATCATGGCCTAGTTGTCAGTCTGGATAGAACTCCTTTGTAGCTACAATGCAAGGTTTGGGAATATTTTTAAGCTATTCAGCACGAATTTGGATGACACTTAAAGAAAATTCCATTGTTTTAGCCACAAGAAAGAAAATTCCTAAAATAAAAACTAAGTATCGTTGTGGTGATTTTCAGAATCCAAAGAACTACAACCCCTTACACTCTGAATAATAAAACTTTATCTTAAGAATATTGTCAAATTTGTCGCTCTTCCCCATTATCATGTTCCTATACTTCAATTACGTTATCCAGACAGCAGTGACTCTTTGGATGTTGTGGACATTGCTGAACACCAGACAAATGACAAAATTATGAGGGTCTGTAATGGCTCCATGAACATTCTAGAAGACCCTACCTTGTAAACAGTATGAATGCTGAGGACAACAGCAGCCACTCTTATTTGTGTGGCACTTACTAGGAGACAGGGATTGGCCAAATAATACAATACCTGTTAAGTGCCTGAAACACACACCATCCCTATGAGGAAGGAACTGGTATTACACTCACTATTAAGAGGGCAAAAGAGATGTGAAACATCATGTAGCATACCCCAGATCACATAGCTACTATCCAGTAGAGCCAAGATTTATTTGAACCCACTTCTGTGTGAATCCAAAGCTCTTAACCACTATAAAATGCAGTTCCTCTACAAAATCTTTATTTAATATAGATTATTATGCATCAAAAGAAACAAAATTCTCAAAAACACAGTGGATAAAAATAGTAGTAAGACAGTAAAATAGTGTTCATTAATGCAATTTAAATAACTGAAGCCCTATAACCTGCTAATTCTAGCCTGGAAAGCCTCTATACCCCTACCCTGAGTCACTTCTGGTTCTAAAAGCATGGCATTCTTTCTATTGTTTTATCTATAAAATTAATAAAATGCTACCTGAATCTTACCTCAAACGCAAAGTCTTTCCATACTGCTAATAGATCAGTGTTCACAAAATATGATAAAAATATGGTTGAATGAAACTGTAAAGTTTCATCTTTAACAGACCCAACCAAGTATATTTACTAACATCATATTCCATCTTAAATCATTTGCAGAATAAAGTGCTTTGTATATGTTTGAAACATCTCTAAATGTAAGTTACATGTACCCACATGAAAATGGATGTGTGAATATGAACTGCCAAAGAATATATCATAATTGCTCAGATATGAAGCTCAAAAAGTCAATGCGTAGGTTCAAATTCACTAGTGAAACCAACTACAATTATAGAATGAACTGTTTCCTGATATGATAAATACATTTTTAAAAAACAATCACTGTGCTGATTAAATTTTTCAAAAATACTGTGTATCCCTCCAAAATGAATGGAAATTTAAAATCTTAGCATAAACAATATGCTTTGCATCATCTATGTCACTGCCATAACTATTAATACCTATAATAAAACTTCCATAGTGATTTTAAAGATAGGTAGCGATAAACTAATATTAGGTAAAATAGATATTAGATAAATTTATAGCATTCACATATTAAAAACATATTTATTGCTTAGTTTTCATTTTAAAATGATGAGAGTTGAAACATTAAATATGGAAGAAAATGCTTTAAATAATGTCAACTTCTATAATTAAACTGATTTCTGCTATATCTCCATAGACACACTATCTCTGAATTATATTTTAAACATATTTCTCTTGGATTTTAGTGAGCACTTCAGCATGAGAAGCATTTTTGTATTTTAGTAAAATTTTATCTTATTGCATTATTATATTGTTCAATGTTCTATTTATTTACACTATTCCCTTATGCCACAAGAGACTTAAAATAGCTCAGTGTTCTTTAGTTAATATAAATGGATCAAATACATTAATTTTAAATTAAATGGTTTTTATACTTAATTTTTTTAATTAACAGATTTTATGTTTTAGAGCAGTTTCAGCTTTAAGACAAATTGAGCAGAAAAGACATTCCCATATACTCTCTCCTCCACATACACAAATTCCCCTATCAGTAACATTTTGCATTAATGTGTTACATTTGTTAAAATTTATGTACCGATATTGATGATATTGATACATTATTATTAACTATTAATTATTAACCTCAGTTTACTTTTGGGTTCACTCTGTGTTCTAAAGTTGTATGGGTTTTGCCAAACGCATAATGTCACGTATCTACCATTACTGAGTCATAGGAAATAGTTTCAGCATCCTGAAAAATCCCCTGTCCTCCACCTATTCATCTCTTCCTTCTTCCCCCTCCCCCAAAACCTCCAGAAACCAACGATTTTTTTACTATCCATCTCTATAATTTTGTCCTTTCCAGAATGTCATATAGTTGGAATCAGAGTATGGAGGTTTTTCAGATTGACTTCTTTCACTTAGTATTATGCATTTCTCCATGTCTTTTCTTGGCTTAAGAGATTCTTTCTTTTTATGACTGATTTAATAGTCTATTGCAGGGGTCCCCAATGCTCAGGCCACAGACCAGTATGGGTCCGCGGCCTGTTAGGAACCTGGCCACACAGCAGGAGGTGAGCAGCGGGGAGGAGAGCAAGGGAAGCTTCATCTGCCACCCCCTGTCGTTCCCCATCGCTGGTCTATTGTATGACTATATGTATGACTATATCAGTGGGTTTTATCCATTCAGCTATTGAAGGACTTCTCGAGTTGCTTCCAAATTTTGGCAACCACGAATAAAACTGCTATAAACATTTGTATGCAGGTTTTTTACTCCTTGGGGTAAACAAGAATGTGATTACTGAATCCTATGTTAAATCTACATTTAGCTTTGTAACTGCCAGTCTTCTAAAGGTGCTGTACTATCTTGCATTCCTTCCATCAGTGAATGAGAGTTCCTGTTGTACCACATCCTCAGCAGCATTTGGTGCTGTCAGTGATTTGGATTTTAGCCATTCTAATAGATGTGTAATGGTGTCTTGTTGTTTTTTTAATTTGCAATTCCCTCACGACATATGATGTTGAGTATATTTTCATACAGTTATTTGCCATTTGTAAATCTTCAGTAAGATGTCTGTTCAGGCCTTTTTTTAAAAATTGGGTTGTTTTCTTATTGTTGAGTTTTAGAGTTCTTTGTATATTTTGGATACAAGTCTTTTGTCAGATAGGTGTTTTGCAAAGATTTTATCCCACTCTATGGACTGTCTTTTCACTTCACAGAGCAGAAGTTTTTAAATTCAAATAGTAGCTAACTTATAAATGTCCAGTTTTTCCAGCATCATTTCTTTAAAAAACTATTCTTTTCCATTGAATTACCTTTGCTGCTTTGTCCAGGATCAGTTGACTATACCTGTGTGGGTCTATTTCTGGGCTCTCTATTCTGTTCCACTGACTACCTATCTTTTTGCCCCAAATACCACAGTTTTGATTACTGTAATTTTATAGTAATTCTTGAAGTCAGTCCTTCCCCTTCCTCCTCCTCTTCTTCCTCCTTCTTCAGTGTTGTAATGACTGAGTCTTTCACATATCCATAAAAAATTTAGAATCAGTCTGTCAATACCCACAAAATTACTTGCTGAGATTTTGACTGGAATTTCATTGACTATATGGATCAAGCTGGGGAGAACTGATAACTTAACAATATTGAATATTCCTTTCCATGAACATGGGATATCTATTTCTTTATCAGATCTTTTTTTTATTTCTTTCATCAAAGTTTTGTCATCTTCCTCATACAAATATTGTAGAAAATTTTTGGTGCTAAAGTAAATGATATTCCATTTTTAATTTCAAATTCTAATTTTTCATTGCTGATATTAAAAAAGTAGTCAACATTTTAATGCCAATCTCATTTCCAGAAACTTTGTTCTAATTGCTTATTAGTTCCAGAAAGAGTTTTTCTTTCTTGCCTTTTTTTTTTTTTTTTTGGTCAATTTTGGGGGATTTTCTACATAGGCAATCATTTTACCTATGAGCAAAGACAATTTTATTTATTCCTTCCCAATCTGTATACTTTTATGTCCTTTTCTTGTCTTGTTGCATTAAGCCAGGACCTCCAGTACAATGCTGAATAGAAATGGTGAGAAGGGACATGTTTCCTTGTTCCTGATCTTAGGGGAAAAATATTTAGTTTCTTATCATTAAGTATGATGTTCTCTGTAGTTTTTATAGACGTTCTTTATCAACTTAAGGAAATTCCCCTGTATTTCTAGTTTGTTGAAAGTTTTTGTCATGAATGGGTATTGTAGTTGATTAGCTGTCTTTTCTGCATATATTGATATGATCAAATGGTTTTTCTCCTTTAGAGCCTGTTGATTTGATAAATTACATTAATTGATTTTCAAATGTTAAACCAGCCTTCCATACCTGGAATATATCCCTCTTGGTCATGGTATCTAATTCTTTTTACATATTGTTGGCTTTGATTTATAATATTTTGTTGAGGATTTTTGCATCTATGTTCATAAGAGATATTGG
Organism: Balaenoptera physalus; assembly: GCF_965194825.1. Lineage (NCBI taxonomy): Eukaryota > Metazoa > Chordata > Mammalia > Artiodactyla > Balaenopteridae > Balaenoptera > Balaenoptera physalus. The sequence continues at coordinate 48,912,632 of NC_138899.1, read as the reverse complement.
TCTATAAGTTCCCTTTCTTGTAATGTTTTTGTCTGGTTTTGGTGTGCACTCATTTCATCATCAGACTCTTCCCTGCTACCTAAGCACATATGTTCACAAATACTATTCGCTAAGTATTACTATACAGATAATAGTGTTGCATGTTTTGTCTCTGATCCAGACCTTTGATAAAAGAAAGCTTCCTAGAGTATCAGGAATGGGGTATCTTGTTTAATTTTTTATTTTCATTTATAAAATGTGTAAAAACAGGAGACTAGATTGAACCAAAGATGGCTGGTAAGATTCATTACTACCTCTGATGGGTAGTAGCTATCTCTAAGCATGGTGTTAAGGAGGATTCTGAGGCTGTCTGCTTCAGGGAAAGGAAGTTTGACAGATTAGCAATGCTGGTTTTGAGAGTGGTGAGACGACAACACATAAGCAGTGCATTTGCTCTTCATAAGCAAAGCCACTTATCTTTTATAATTTGATTAAAGGAATAATTCTAATTTACAAGGTTTCATAGTAACTGAAAAAACAAAGGTAATGTGAATAAATTTACCAAAAACACTACTTAGTAAAGCTAATTAAATAATTCCTGGAAAATGCTATAGACTAAATGTGTTAACGAATGAGTCAAAGAGGGTTAAGGACTCTAAATAGTTTCACATTGCTTTGGAAGTCAGTATTTTTCAGTGATTTAATTGGCTGGATGTAAAACAAGAATGGCATTTGTTATCTGTAAGTCTTTGGCCAAAAACTGCTTTATTTTCAAAGGGTGCCAAAACTTACTAGGGTGGTTTTCCAATCTGATAAAGAATAAAAAGCCCTCTAAAATCCTTATAAAACACTAAATGCAGATGGAACAATGGATTTGTTTGGGAGAGGTCTTTCTTAAAAATAACTTCATGGAGTAAAGGAAAAGGTGATATACAAGAATCAAAATTTCACAAAGATTCACAGTGGCACCCCACGTGACTGTGACAGGCTTATGAAATAGAAACTGTCTGTGAGAGGCAGAGGGATTTGCCTCCTGCTTTTCATAATCACTGAAACTCTACTTTCCAAGGTCAAGTCCTGCAAAATAACTCAGAACACTGACCATCAACTTATTTCAGTTCCACCATGTGCCTGAGATTCATACTCCTTTCACTCCCTTTCTTCCCTTTCAGAATAATGTCCAGCGTGGCATGAAAGACAAGTAGCAGTTTTGGAAATATTTTCACCTCTCATCCTTAAGTGAGGAAGTAGAGTTGTTTCATTTCTGATTTTGTTCTTGTGTTGGTTAGGTTTTGCTTTTGTGTGTTTCTTGGTTGGTTGGTTCCAGGCCACCAATTGGGGGTTTTTCATTCTGGGATAAGTAAGCAGGGCAGAAGACAGACAAAGTGATTTTCAGTCCAGTCTGTGCATTAGAATCACCTGGGGGAGCTTTTTAAAAATGCCACTAATCAGGATCCACATGCATACATGCTGAAGTAATTGATCTGACGTGAGGCTGATGCATCAGTATTTTTTAAAGGGCACTGTGGGTTGAGAATCGATGTCCCACAAGGAGAGCTGGTCACAACTTTAAGAAATCACTCACTTGAGTTGGTGACAGCATTAAAGAATGAGGAAATTAAACATTTTTTCTAAAAAATCTTCCCCATCACAGCTTTGGTGAAGTTATTCTACTTTTGGTTAGCCTGTGCTCATGAAAGAAATATACAGACCAGATAAGAATTTCATGCACTAGAAAAGATAACTTAGACAAAAATCAATCTGACCTGTCACCACTGCCTTTTATCACCTAACTCCCAACACCAACAGCCCCATTACTATGTATCCTTTGATAATTTCACCTTTGAGAGGAACTAATTGCATATTCTATTGATAACAGAAAATTTCCTACAAAGTAATGATATGGATAAATTTATAGAGGAAATCAATAGTGAATTTTTCTGCAATTTTCCTCCAAATAACAGCATAAACTGATAGAAATAAGTTATTACAATTGGTAAACTCTTTCAAAATTTATATTTACTATCCCAATACAGGTAGTCACTTTATTTAGTTACATAGAACAAAGAGCTACAATTTACAGCTCCATCATCCAGTTGTATTGATTGAGATGATTTGTTATTCAGGAATCAAACATTTCAGTAGACATTAGTAAACATTATCAAACACATGTTATAGTCATTGTGCGTGGATTAATAACATCTGCTTTTTAAATAACAAGTTAAAATCATCTCATATATTTAATATGGTGTTGAACTTTGATGGTTGAGTCAACTCATTTTTTGCTAGAATGCTGATCTACCTGGCTCTACGCTCAGATTCACCACAATTACTAATTTCAACACTAATGACATACACATTTTTCTAGGTGGGCATTTTGGTCAGGTAAGCACCTACTATTTGCTGCTTGTATTTCTAAGGTTATGAATTAACCAATAGCAGGTCCTGAAAAAAGAATATAATCTCAAACTGCTTATTATCCAAATTTATCTAAAGTTTAGTAATATCTTTGGAGGATTTTATGAATGACAAGCAGTCTGTCCATTCTTCTATATAGTCTGAGGTTTATCCTTTTAAAAAGTCAAGCCGCCAGAAAGCAAGGTGTTGAATACTTAACACCATTTTGCTTAAACTAGGGATAGCATTACTGTAACTGAAAAGTACATATGTATCTTACTATGAGGGTTCTCTTGGAGTGTTACCCCATAAGAGGCTCTGAATACATATTTGTCGGGGGAGGGGAGGGGAAGAGCAGAGAAGGGGAGATGGTTCTAAAAGAAAGACCTCATGAAATGGATTTTTTCATTTGCTGTTTAAAAGAACACTGCTCAACACTGTATTTTCCCTTTATAATGACACAAACGTAAAATTTCTCGTGAAGTTCAGCTGTGGCTAATAAGAGAAACCACAATTTTTAGCTCATGAAAAGTTTCATGACCATGTTTTGCACTTCACTTTTTCCATCAGAAAGCCTCAAACCTATACGTCTACTTTAATTTATGTTTACATCTTAATATATTCTAGTCTATGGTTACTTTGTATCTCATATTTTACTTTTATATTTATTTATCATAGACCCTATTGAATCTTTAAGTAAAAGAAAGTAAAATCTTTTCTCTCTGAACTCACTTATTATAGTTAGTCATCTCAATTACAAATGTATACAAAGATATAATATAAACCCCAAAACCAAACTACAATGCATACAGGATTCATGACTCATGTATTTATTTCTAAACAACGCAAAGTTAACAATTTAATATGAATTTTCACACACTGTTCATACTTAAGCTAAATTTATAAAGGGCATTTAAAAGTAAAGATTTTGGATATAGATAGTAAATGTCATATAATTACCCAGCATGTTCGAACAGATTAAAATATTACCCTGTCTTTCTACTGTCAAATAAATATGGAATTCCCTGTGTGGGGGCTTATCATCAAACCAAATGCTTTACACTCAGTGTGAAAATCACAATTGTCAACGATCAAGCTGCTACTTCTGATGACAAACATGATGAGATATCATCTTGTTCAATACATGCCTTCAACTTGACATGTAGGCTAATAAAAAATATGAAGTTGTAGTATTTATTTTGTTTCTTGTACAACATAAGGTTCCTTATAGGGATGATCAAAATAGCCAGTATCGTTGACTGAAAATACAGTCAACTCTATTACCTGGAGACAGATTAACTGGTTTGTAGCATGACTATAGTAAAATAGTAGCAGCATGCATTGTATTTGTAAGAGGTTTTAAATCACTATGCATCAGTGACTGTATATCAACATGAGAGGATTTCTATTTTCAGCTACGTAATAACATTGTCTCTACTCAACACTGTATGTACTGCATTGTGTCTACTGCACTGTTATCCATTCAACAGCTATTTGTTCAGTATTTACTATGTACCAAGTACTGTATTAGGGAATTCCACCTCATTAATCAGACCTAATCTCTTGTCTACACTTCTCTTTCAAGGAAGAAATAAGGGAGGGCATGTGGTCAACTTCCTGTGAGTTGGCTGTAGTTCTGAGATGCAAAATCTAAAGAGGAACAGACACTTGGCACTATGAAACAAACTCCAGTAGGTCTGTATGTGTGGAATTAACTTCTCCCCCCACCTCGCTCCTCATCCTGTTTTTCTTCCTTTGCTTCCCTTCTCAGAGAAAGCCTGAACCTGGCAGTCTTACTTGCCTCCTTATCCTTCAGCCTCCAAGTTCATAATCACCATGCCCTGACAATAACTAGATGTTCCTTAAATGTGTACACTTCCCTCCATCCCCTTTCCCCTTCTACCCCTTTACCACTACCTTAGCTCAGACCTCCAACATCTCAAAGCACAGTGACAGTTTCGTAGTGGACACTCAAATATTTGGTAAAACATTTGAGTAAGGCAGCTTCAGTCAGATGCCTTCTAAGACACTGAGGTAAGCTAGGAGAAGGACACACCAAAATCAGCCTGAACTCATTTCTCTTTTGAGCAACTACTTCAAACATGTCAGTAGCAAGGAGTTATCTTTGACCTCTCCCTTTTTCCTTCACCATTCCCATCTATCTTCTCAGCTCCATTTCCTCTGGCATCCTCCCAGGTCACATGACACAGGTCAGCCAATCACCGATTCTCTCCCCACTCTACCCCCCACCCCCAACCCAGCACTGTCCAATAGAACTTCCAGCAATGATGGAAATGTGCCATATTTGCTGCCAGCATGTATGGACACTGACTCACTTGAAACATGGTAAGTGTGAGGAATTAAATTTTTAATTTTATTTAAATAGTAATTGATTTAAATTTAAATATGTATGGCTAATGGTGACAGTACTGGGAAGTGCAGCTTACCCTTCTTCCATACTGCTGTTAGAATTATCTTCCTGGAAGACAGATGATAATATCACTTGACTTACAGAAGTAACATAAAACCTTCAATATAAGGTGTGACATTTGAAGCTCTTCACCATCTAGAGCCATTTACTATCACATTTCCATTTTCTCCACTCCTCTCCCATCCAGGCTCCAACTGTGCCATGATATAACCCTTAATGTGAACTGTTGACATTGCTTAGAATGCCCTTTCCTCTCAGGGAACATCCACTCATCCTTCCAGATCCAGCTCAAATTCCTGATCCTCTCTGAGTGTGAAACTGCCCTTCCTTAGCCAAGCTAGCCACTCTCTCTTAACTCTGCTGCCATAACTTTAGTATAGAGCTCCATTAAAATATCTAAGCATAATTAATGGCTTACATGTGAAAAATATGAGTCCCATTATCCCAGGTAAATATTAATCACATACATTAAATGAAATGATCAGGTCAAGCATTTGGCACAGGGGTAGGTAAGCACTCTATAAATGTGCAGTCTTTAATACATGTATTATGAATCACATCATAATACTTGCTAGGAATCTTATCTGAACACAGCAGGCTAAGAAAACAAGGAGAGGAAAATAAAAAGATGGAGATGGGAGAGGGGAAAAGCTCACAAGTCACCGATACCAACAGAAAGCATAAGCCAGGGAAATTGTGTAAGAAAAGCCATGAAAGCACGAAGAGATCAACTATTCAGTAAACCCACAGCTAAAGCTGAACTTGTTTCTCACCTTCCAATCTAGCTGGTAATAGCAATAATCAAATTCCTTAATCAGGGAGCGTAGATGTTACGAGGTCAAGAACAAGAGAAAGCTTTTCTTGTGATGTGTAACTGAGAAGAATTTGTTGTAAGCTGATCAATAAAGCACTATTACTATGGCCCACTTCTTAAGACAGAGCTCTGTTATATACAACATTGAATACATATGCTGTAAGAAAATTTAAACTATGGAACAACCTGGAAGAAAAAAAAATCTCTAAGCTTACTCAATTTTCATCTCCTCTAAAATTATATTTAGATAGAAGCATTTCAAAATAATTAATGACATCCGAGTTATGTCTATTCCTAATATAATGATTTTCCCTTTATATAAAGCAGTCTCACTTTTCTCTCCATTTAGTCAGCTTTCAAAAAAGAAAAATGCAAAGAAATATTTAAATAGTTAAAGGTAAAGATTTTAGTGGCAATTCCAAGCAATGCTCAATATATATACTGTCATATGCAGGTATTTATACTGAATGAATATTAGGTTTAAATAATATTTTGATGTTCCATTTCATCAGTTTGAGAAAGCACAGGTTTACAACATAATTTTGCTGTTAAACAAAATTCTTCAGTTGAATTTGCAGATCAGAGAAAATTAGCATTTGGATTTAGTTCAGAGGCTGAGTTGAGCTCAGTTCACTCTGGGTTTGGGGTTGATGGTTCAGTTTAAGTTCTTGACAATGAGCACATCAAAATAAAAAATAAGTAATGTCATCAGGGCTGACATTTAAGAATAAGTGTTCAGGCAGATTATATGTTCTGAAAAAACAAACTCACTTTACAGAGGGAGCTAAGGTTAAATCCGAAGGTTTGCGCATTCCGGGAGCCAGCGTTCATGTAGTTTCCCATTAGCAACACAAGTTCCAGCAACTTGCTAAAGCTCCTGCTCTTCTTCATCTCTTCGCAGGCAGCACTGACAGCCATGATGTCAGGTTTGATGTTGTTCACCTGCTCTTCAAACTGAAGCTTAAAGAGAATAGCACTGAGCCGTGGCCGTAGTCTCTTCACATTGCTCATCTGATTGAAAAGAAAATAGCAGATTTCCTTTAAAATGCATGGTATACTTTAGTACTGTGCGGCTGCAAGGAATCTGGGATGATTTATTGGTATGACAGTACGGAAAAAGCAACATGTCCCCTAAAACTGAGAGCAGGAAGAGAGAAAAGCCCTGCGTGTTTTTGTGAGGAATCCTGAGTCATCACTCAAAGAAAACATTAAAAATTTAGATGCTCAGAAGCGAAGACCCAACACAGCCAAAAATAAATAAATAAATTAATTAATTAAATCCATGTTTAAAAAAAAATTTAGATGTTTGATGAAAAGAGAGCTTTACTTAAATGGCAAAGTTTAAGTAATAAAGTACATATATCTTTTTTTTTTAAACAACTGAATTTTTAAAAGGTAACAGGATACAGAGGCAACAAATTACAAAGCATTCATAGCACTGGTTTAATTTTTGTTCAATACTGAAATATGCTGGGTCATGTTTAAAACATATTCAGAAAGGTCTAAAGAGGGTTTGTTTCTTCAAGTGGCAATTGCTGTCCACAGGAGCCCTGCTGACTAACAGTATGTGTTAGATTGAAAGAGAGTAAATAGGTCCCAATTTGTGCTAAATTGACTTTCTTCAGAAACACAGGGCAGCAGAATGACTCCTGACACATGCTAAATTAGCAGAGTCAGAGTTAGAAAACATGGGCAGAGCAGGAGACAGAAGCGGTGCAAAGCCACAGGTCTGCCACGTGCCAGGTTAGCCCCATTTGGGACTCTGCATTTCCTTACTGGGTATATAGGGGGTTGAAAATGTTAAAAGAAAAAAAGGGCTAGAGGGTCAGCAAGTTCTTGCCTTAAATTTACCCCCGAACCATGTGCTAGCAACACACGTGAGGCGGAAGAGCCTGAAGGCTGGAGACATACTACATTTAAGTTACATGTGGATTCCTTGACCAAACATGTTAGGAATTTGAGATAAAAACAAATACCGTATGCTAACACATATATATGGAATCTAAGAAAGAAAAAAAAAAGGTCATGAAGAACCTAGGGGTAAGACGGGAATAAAGACACAGACCTACTAGAGAATGGACTTGAGGATATGGGGAGGGGGAAGGGTAAGCTGTGACAAAGTGAGAGAGTGGCATGGACATATATACACTACCAAACCAAACGTAAAATAGATAGCTAGTGGGAAGCAGCCGCATAGCACAGGGAGATCAGCTCTGTGCTTTGTGACCACCTAGAGGGGTGGGAGGGAGGGAGACGCAAGAGGGAAGAGATATGGGAACATATGTATATGTATAACTGATTCACTTTGTTATAAAGCAGAAACTAACACACCATTGTAAAGCAATTATACTCCAATAAAGATGTTAAAAAAAAACAAAAACAGATTGATGGGGCAGCAGTGGTAAAACAGGTGAACTTCAACAACGATTATAAACATCAAAAGCACTTTGAGGCAAGGTCAGGAAAAAAAAGTGACAGAACATGATAGGATCAAAATAGGGAATAGTTCTGTTAATCACTGACCCTGAAAAGCTAAAAAACAATGCCACATGAAGCTTATAGGATTTCCGTTAGAAACTATCTGCTCATAATATTACAATTGTTATTTAAAATAAAATGTATCATACAAAAGCCTGAACTTATTAGATTCTGATAGGATACTACAGACACTGCCTTAATGACTTAACAACATAACCCAGTGTACTCATCTAACAAAATCGGAGCAATAAAGAGCTCTCAGTAGATACCTCTGAGAGAATATCTTCAGAGGAACCAAGTTCTTACAGTCACTAAATAGTTTCTCAGCAAATAATACATCTAATTTACATATAGCATTCTCCCCAGCAACTTGACATGTTAAATGCTTATGTGTATGCAACCAAGATTCTAAAAGCTCAACTAATATAATTAGTAAGAAGTCTCCTCTACAAAGTATTCTAAGGAATGTCTTAAAATTCCTTGAATTCAAGAAACGTCTTCAAAATCCCATCTAGAGAAAATACAAATTTTTCTCCTAGAAGAGAGTAAAGAAACTGTAAGCTCAAAAATGACATTTTTTTGAAGTACAAAGAAACATTACTAATAATGGTTTTATAAAATGAATTTTAGTAATATAAAAATTTATGAAAGACAAAGTGAGACCTTATTAGAATACCAATTCTTAGTGGGCATGAATCATTGTTTGGACATTGTATGTCTAGCACACAAAGTAGAGGTAAGCAGTGATTACTTCTGATAAAGTCATTTCATTTGTTTTAAAATGTTCCCAAATGGACTCACTTACCTGGAATTTGTACCCTTACTTAAATATTACAAATGTAATATTTGTACATATTCATATTATACCGGACCAATGCTGTACCATGCTCTGTTACATTTAATTTATCCTTTAGAATACTAAGACATATAAGGGAGCACTCACATGAGCACATACAGTTATGGCCAATCAGAAGGTGTATGATGGGCCCACGGCATCTCTGCTTTCAGCCTATGCCCTCATTCATGATTACGAAATCAGGTATTTGGTACTTTGCAATAAACAAGAGAAGAATTCTCCAGTACCCCATGCAAAACATTAGTATTGCAAAATATATTAATTTTAACATATATTAATGTACTACTTCATGTGCAAAGAGAAAAAAGACTACTTAAATGCCTACATTAAACTACACCGAAGTATGTTAAAGCTTTCCTGCTGACAAGCTAACCATATGTAGCCAGTACAAAGTAATTAATTTTCCTAGAAAAATATAACCTAGATTTGTATGAGTAATGAGTCTACCTGGCACTAGGGACAGGTACCTTGAAAAAATAGAGTAAGTCTATGATGTAATGCAGAACAAAGTGCTATGAGTTTATCAAATACCCTGACAAAGCCAAGTCAGGAAGGGTAACCTAAACAGATCTTTGAACACCTTTTTAAATTAGATGTCCTTTTCATATTGTTCTTTCTTCCAAATTCTGAAAAGTTAGTATTTTGGCTGATAAGAAACAAATGCATTTTGGTGAACAAAATTACTGCACTGGAAAGGAATTTGAGAGATCACCAGAACTAGATCCTGTACAGGGTCTACCATTTAGCCTACGCTAATCCCCTAGGCCAAATGGCTGCCCCTTTTATTTTAAAAATAACAACAACAAAAAAAAAGTCAATGAAAGCTAATGTTCTAAGATCTAAATCTTGTAATCTATGAAGATAATAGCAGAGTTATTTTTCTCACTGGGCAAATCAAACTCTATTTCTTCAGATGGGATCAAAGAAAAAAGGTAAAAAGAGGGAAAATATATATATATTTTTAAATCCTGAAGAATGTTTCTTCACCCCCTCACATATTCTATCAACACTAGACATTTGCTGGGACTTCCCTGGTGGTCCAGTGGTTAAGAGTCGGCCTTCCAATGCAGGGGACGTGGGTTCGATCCCTGGTCAGGGAACTGGGATCCCAAGTGCCGCAGGGCAACTAAGCCTGTGCACTGTGGAGCCCGCGTGCCACAACTGGGGAGCCCACGCCTCTGGAGCCCATGCGCCACAACTAAGACCCGATGCAGCCAAATGAATAAATATCTAAAAAAACAAAAACAAAAAAACCACTGGACATTTGCATTCTGTTTGCTTGCCCAAGAATCCAGAACTATGACTTGTCTGCAAAAGACTAGACTGAATGCATAAATGGAGTGCTGTGATGCTCAAATAATATTCTCAACAGTAACAGAAAGTCATAAAAAAAAAGATGAAGAGAGGAAGGGTTACTGCAAAAGTTTAACTGTAAGATAGTTAATAATCAGAATGTTAGAAGAAATTAGAATTCATTTTTACAGAGGTATCCTTTACATTTATTATTACAGAGTCCTAGCAATGTAAACACATAGCACCAAAATCTGACAATAATGAGTTATAGTCTGAAGATCAACCTAAAGGCATAAAAAAGAAAGTAAAAATATTTTGGTTTTATTACTATTTTTTGAAAGCAGGCAGCAGTACTCCGGCAACCACCCCATCACACCACCACAGATGTCACGTGCCAGAATGAAAAAACCTTAAGAACAGTGACTGGATAAAATCAACAAACAATATCCAGAACACTAAGGGTAATTTTTATTTCAAAATTTTGCTTGTTGGCAATATACATGTTGTTGGAGCAGGTACAAAGTAAGATGAAAAGACCTTTAGAAAATCCGTGAACCAACAAGCATTGATTGACTGGGTGCCTACTCAGTGCTGCGAAAGGCACAGAAGTGGTGGTTGCTGCCCTTGTATCACTGAATTCTTTCCATCTGTCTTAAAGGGCAAAAAGGAGAAAAAGTCTTCAGGGAGATGTAATCTCCCATAATCTCACTATGGTTATCTTTTTCTCATATAATTTTAATTTTATCCATTATTTCACGGGGGGAAAAAACAGAATCCATCTGACATTTTTACACCAGCTACACTTAACACTATATCCTCTTTATTCAGTTTCTTTTATAAATATGAGATTTTCAGGAGCCAACTTATTCAAAACGTGTTGGGTTTTCCCCCACTTCTTGCCTGAAGCCTCGTGTAGGCGCACCTCAAAAGAAATTTGAGAACATCCTCTATATCTTCATTATTCTTCCCTAAGGTTGTGGTAAGACTAATTAATCATTCAACTTTCTTTCTAATACAAGTAACCTGCTGATTGAAAAGTTACTAGCTTGAGTCTTACTTGATTTACTACTCTAAACCTTTACGTTATACATGTTGTAAATACATAATTATAAGGAATAATGGGACGGCGTTTCTGTAAGGTTAAATGACTCCTTCAAGGTCACAGGGACAGTAGGGCATGAGCCTAGAGCTAACTTGCTGCCAACTAACTGTGCATGCCACTCAGAGAATCACAACGTGGAAATTAATAACCGCAACTTAAAAGCCACCTGATACTCAAACTATCAATACTTCTACAATGTTTTCCTATGAGTAGGAACAGACTTTAATTTCCCCACGGTAGTTATTAGACAAAACACTATGGAGACAGGTTGACCCTGCTGTGAGCTCTGCCTGCTACTACTTCATATTTCTTTCCTTTCTTCTTGGTATACCTAACTACCCCTGTATGTTTCCAGATCCACTTTTGTTGTCCCGTTACACTGCACTCTCCACTCTTATTTCCATATTTGCTAATTCTTCCACTCCCTGTAAGAGAGGTGTGAGAAGCAAGGAGACTGTGAAAAAAACGAGTGCATCTTTGTGAAAGACAAGACTAGAGAAAACGACAAAGGGTTGAGGGAGAAAAGTGACATCTGAGAAAGGAAGGTGATCTAATAACAGACTTAAGACACTTAGGAAAAAGTTTTGAACTTGATTTTTCTAATTAAACTATATGAAAAATGTCTTCCTTTACTGTTAGCTGGCCAATATTTTCATAATCTCCAGAATTCTCAGAAAAAAAAGTTCATTTCACTTTAGGAAAGGCATCAAAAACATAGCTATTCAAGTGCCTTATGCCTGGGTAGTGCTCAGAATATCAAGAGTATTTTTAAAATAAATGTGCCCTTATGATAATAAAACTCATAAGCTAAAATTATTTTTTTAAAACTACACAACAGCAAAGTACATTTTTTGTACTTTGCTGTGGCAAAGTCACATTTTTTATATTTTTCCAAAGGAGCAAGGTAAAGCCAAGAATTATACCAAAAAAAAAAAAAATTAAAAGGATAAAATGTATATTCCTCCAGGTAGTCAAGAAATAGACAATTAGCTATAGACATCAGATATGCTTTCTCTTTGTCTACAAATGCTTATCAATTCTGGACCACAAAGGATTTCACAGGAGGTCCAAATGAGTTCTGCAGATACTCAGGATCTGAAAGTGGTAAAGTTAGAGAGCGAGAGACTTCTTATTTAATTTGGCAGTCTTAGCAAACACTCAACACATAAGTTTCATATCTGATGAATTAAAAAGCTGGCATAAAACCCAGAACCTTTCTGGTGTCTTAAATTCATTCATGTCTGCTTCCAGACAATCCCCACCCTAACATAGGAAACCAATGTTTTGATTGCTATCACTATAACTAAGTTTTGCCTGTTCTTGAAATTTATATAAATGAAACTTTCAGGAAACACTTTTGGTGTCTGGCGTCTTTCACTCAATAAAATGACTTTGAGATTCACACACATGTTAGTATGATTGAGTACTGTTCCTTTTTATTAATGAGCAATATTTCATTGCAAGAATACACCAATATTTGTTCAGCCTCTTTCCTAAACCAAAAAGTTGATGGACTTTTTGGTTTCTTCCCAGTTTGGGGCTGTGTAGTGGGTTGGAATGAATAGGCACTGGAAGGATAAGTCCTAAACCAGGTACCTGTGAAGCTGACCTTATGTAGAAATAGAGTCTTTACAGATGTAATTAAAAGATCCCCAGGTGAGATCATGCAGGATTCAGGGAGATCCCTAAATCTAATGCCATGTCATTTTACAAGAAAGGAGAAAGTCACACACAGGAGAAGGCAATGTGAAGACTGTGAAGATGGAGGCAGAGACTGGAGTGATGCTAAAAGTCAAGAAATACCAAAGGCTACAAGCAGCTACCAGACGCTAAGAGAGAGGCATGGAACAGATTCTTCCTCAGAGTCTCCAGAAGGAACCAACCCTGCCAACAGCTTGATGTAGGACTTTTGGTCTCCAGAAATATGACAGAATAAATTACTGTTGTTTTAAATCACTAACGTTGTGGACATTTGTTATGGCAGCCCAGGGAAACTAATACAGGATATTATGAATATTCTTGTATGAGTCTTTTCATTTCCATTAAATAGTATAGTGTAAATGCATGCTTAACCTTATAAGAAATTGTCAAACTTTTTACAAAGTGGCTTATGACACTTTACGTCCCCTTTGCCAATGTTATACTTTATTCTTGAAGCTTTTATTTTATCTTTGCACATTTAGGTCTATATTCCATCCCTCATTAACTGTTCTGCGTGGTGTGATGAAGGAATTGAGATTCATTTTAGTCAATAGAATATCCAAGTTTCGCAGCATCATTTGGTACAAAGAAGTTCCTTTCTCTACTCACTAGCCTTAAAGTCTTTGTTGAAAAATCAATTGATGGTATCTTTGTGAATCTATTTCTATACTTTTAAGAGAAACATTTATATATCCTTAAGCCAAAACCTTACTGTCTTGATGTCAAATCAGTAGTCTAGGTCCTCCAAGTTTGTTCTTTTTCAAAATTGATTTTGTCCATTCCAGGTCCTTTGCATGCCATATGAATTTTTGTGATATCTTGTCAGTTACTATTATAAGACCTGCTGGGATTGATTGAGAACGTGTATCGTATGTGTATTAGGAATCTATAGATCATTTGAGGGAAAAATGAGATCTTAACAAATTGAGTCTTCCACTCTAGGAGCATGGTATGTATCACCATTTATTTACAACTTCTTCAAGTTCCCTCAGCAATAATTTGTAGTTTGCAGTGTAGAAAATTTGCACATGTTCAGTGAAATGCAACCTTAAGTATTTTACATTTTTGATGCTATTGAAAATAGTACTATTTTTTATTTTGCTTTCCGATATATCATTGCTTATAGAGAAAAATACAACTGATTTTGGTAGAGTGACTATTTTGTGACCTTCTAACAAAGTTTACTACAGATTCCTTACGTATTTACATAGATAATAAGTTGACTTACATCATTTCCAATGTACAGGCCTTTTATCTCATTTTCTTTTATTACACAAGTTAGAACATATATTATAATGCAGAAAAGTGATAAAAATAGATATCCTTGCCTGGTTTCCAATCATAAATGACAAAGAATGTAATCTTTTCCAACTAAGTATGAGGATAGCTCCATGTCTTCCATAGATGTCCTTTATCAGGTTGAGAAAGTTTCCTTCTATTTCTACTTGCTAAGAGTTTTTATATATCATAAACAAGATACAATTCTGTCAAATGCTTTTTATTTTGAATCTAGATAATTATATGATTTTTCTCCCTATTTTCTGATAATATGGTCAACTACATTAATTAATTTTCAAATGTTAAACCAACCTTGCACAGCTTGGTAATGACACAGAGCTTTTTAGGCACTGCACTATCTGATACAAAAACGTTTTGACAATTTTTGTATATATGTTTATGTATGATATGGGTCTCTAATTTTCTGTAGTAGATTCCCTTCTTTGATTCCTGATGGAAATATGAGAATTTAGTTTTCTTTTTCAGTGCTTTCATTTTCATTAGGTTTAAAATTATTTCTTCTTTGACCCACAAATAATTTAAAACTATGTTACCCAATTTTCAAACAGTGAGAGATGTTCTATTATTGTTGTTGTCCAATTTAATTCCAATTTACATAGAAAACATACTCTACAAGATTTCAGTCTTTTGAAAATTACTGAGACTTATTTTATGTTCCCATATGGTCTACCTTGGTGAATGTTCCACGTGTATTTGAAACGAATGTATATTCTGCAGTTATATGGGCAATGTTCTATAAATACCAATTAGAACAAGCTGGTTGATAGAACTGTCTTGATTTTCTAATTATTTACTGATTTGTTTCTTGATCTACTTTTTCTAGAATTTACTGAAAGGGGGCATTAAAGTCTCATTATGATTGTGAAGTTATCTGCTTCTCCATTTAATTCTACAGGTTTTGCTTCATGAATTTTAATGTTCTTTATTAGGTGCATGCATATTTAAGATGATTGTTTCTTATAAATTACTCCTTGTATCCTTGTGTAATGCCTCTATTTCTTATAATATGATTTGTCTTGAAATACACATTCTCTGAAATATACAAAGCTATGCTACTTTTCTTATTGTCTAGTATCTGTTTTCCATTTGTCCTTTCTGCTTTTTACCTCTCTTTTATCCCTTCCTGCTTTTGTGTTTATCAAGCAATTTTTAGTATTCCATTTTATTTCTTCTACTGGTTTCTTAACTATATCTCTTTACTATATTTTTCCTGGTTGCTCTAGGACTACCAATATGCATCTTTATGTAGTCTATCTAGAGTGACTATTAAGTCAGTATTGTGCCGGTTCATAGGTTTCATTTCCTGCCTCCCCCTTCCAGCATTTCACTCACACTTCCCACCTTCTGGTTCATTTCATGTGTGTTATAATGTTACAACAGCACAATTCCATTTGTCCTACCCAATCATTTGTGCTACTATCATATCTTTTACTTCTATATACATATAAACCTTATCCTGCAATGTTATTTTTTTAATTATTAGTTTTAAGTAAACTATGAGAAGAAAGAAAACATAGTTCATTGATTATTTCACATGGTTTCCATTCCTTTTTGTGGATATCACTTTTCATCTAGTATCATTTCCATTTGGCCTGCAGGACAACTTTAGCATTTCTTGTAGGGCAGGTCTGATGGTCACAAACTCTGTTTTCACAGAACTAAAAATGTATTTATTTTACCCTATTTTGGGAAGGGTATCTACTAAATGGAGAATTTTGAGTTTACAGAGTTTCTTTATTTCAACATTTAAAATACACCCTTCTGTTGACTTCTGCTTTCCATTATTTCTGCAAGGTCAGCTAAATCTCTCTCCTTGTTTCCTTATATGTTTTCCCCTCCTCAAATCACTTTCATGACTTTCTCTTTGTCTTTGTCTTTCAGCAGTTCGACTGGAATGTGCCAAAATGTCTTTCTCTTTATATTTATCCTGACTGGGGTTTGCTGAGGTTCTTGAACCCTAAGTTTATATTTTCCACTCAATTTGGCATTTCTTGGCCCTTATTTCTTCAAATATTTTGCCAGCCACAATCTCACTTTCTTCTCCTTTTGGGACTACAATTACAGATGTTTTAGACTGTTTATCTCCAATATACTATTAACCCATATACTGAATATTTTAATTCAGTTATTGAACTTTTCAGTTTGAGAATTCCCATATGGCAAATTTTTATAGTTTTCATTTCTCTGCAAAGATTCCTTAATTAAGATCATGTTTTCCTTCAGTTCTTAAAAGATAATTTCCTTTAGTTCTTTGAACATATTTATAATATCCACATTAAAGTCTTTGCATTTGAAATCTAAAACCTGGGCCGTCTTGTTTATTTGACTGTTTTTTTTTCCTTTTACAATACATCCCATTTTATTAATCTTTACTTCTTAATTAAATGATGAAATGTTATAACAACTCTTGAGTTGTAATATTCCTTTGAAGAATGTTCCTTCTTGTTTTAGCAGGCAAATCAATCATTGGGTGATCACCTTAAATTTCTCGGTAGGCTTATTTATAGGCTTAATAGGCTTGAGCTTACACTTTGTTAGTGTGGCTCTGTGGAAAGTGGGAGTTGTTTCTCTAGCCCCTCTAACTTGGTAGGACTCATTCTTCCCAGAGAAGCCTGTAGACTCGATTATAGGTTTTCTTAGGGTGAGTCTAGAGTAGGTACTCCTTTAGGACGTTGGTCTTCTTTCCTAAGGTATAACCTTTCCAGTTGTTTGAGTGAACGCCAAGTAAGCTAATGAGGTGTCAAGAAGCTATCTCTATTCTGGCAGGGCCAGAACTCCAATGCCTCTTAGGAATGTGGACCCCTAGTATCTCTCTTCTACCCTCACCGTGCAGCAGGTGCTATCTGGCAAATCTTGCTCAGCATATGGACAGCTCAGCCTCCAGGCACAGACTCCAGGGAGACTCCCACATGGAAAATTGGAGTCCCTTTCTGCACAGTTCATTCCTCTATAATGGCCTGCTCTGTTTCAGCTGCTATAAATTCTGATCCCTGCTTCCACGCTCCAGAGAAAACCACACTTTCTGCTCAAACCCCAGCTCTTCTGTGCTATTATTGGAAAACTGTCGCCAGACCAAAAGCTGGGCATTCACAAGTTCATGCAGTTTCTATTCTCCCAAAGCTTGCAGTTTTCTTCTACTGGTTGTCTATGGCCTTAAAATGGAGGACCTGAATATTTTATCCATTTTATCATTGTTAGTGGTTTACCCAGCTTTTTAAAAATTTATTCCTAAGTATTTTATAGTTTTGTTACTGTAAATGGAATTTTAAAACCCTTTTATTACAATTTCAGTTTTAAGAATACAAAAAACTCTTTACCCAGATTAACCAAGTGTTTCCATTTTGTATCATTTGCTCCATCATATTCTCTCTCTTCCTCTTCATATATACGTATTATAAAGGAAATACATATGTGTATATATACTATAATACAATACATAAATATTTAGCTAAGGTTATGTCCACCAGTTTTTCCAATCAATGTAAAGTTACAACATCTTCCCTATATAATTAATAAGTTACTTATAGGAAGATGCTTTGAGACTATATAAATATAGTATGTATACAATTTATTTTCATCAAATTTTCACATTTGTGTTAATGGGGAGAGCCATTAAGTAGAATACCAGTTATAGTATTTACTGAACTTTATTAAAAATGCACTTTACAGACCTTTCTAGATGGCATCAAGAATGAGATATAAAATAAACCAGTCTATATCTACAACAATTACACCTTAAGCCACCACTGCGATAAAACTGCTTACCTAACTCTACAGTAACTTAGTTTCATCAGTCCAGTCTCCCTTTTCCATTATGTTTCCAAAGTAGTCTTAGAAGAGAATATCGAGACCTGTATGATGAGATTTGCAGAATACAGGAAATGCTTCTCAGGCAGTAGATGATACTCAGATCTAAAAAGCAACCTTAAAACAATGTTGTCTGCAAAGTGATGAATCATAAGAGACCTTTTTGCTTACAGCTACAAAATGCTTTAGGCTTTATTTCAAATGAATGATGCATGGCTAGTAATTAGTATGTGACTATAATGATGTTTTGTTTTGTTTTTGCAAATGAAACACATTAAGCAGATTGTGCCATAAAATTTCAATACTACATAGATGGTCTAACTAGAAAGCATCATGTTTCTATACCAAAAAACAACAAAAAACAACCATAATTCCTATTATGGACTCAAATGCCCCACTTCTTAGTTGCCTATTTAGAAGATTTAAAATCCCAAAGAAGAAAAAGGAGTAACTGACAAAATTTCCAAAAACTTAATTTCAAGTTCAACAGCTCAATACTTTAAGCTCCTACATAAAAATACTAAGTAATTTGTACTTATTATTAACTCAAATTAATCTTTAAATATCAAAAATAAATTTGCTCCAGTGATGAAGCATACAGAAACCAGTGCTAAAAGCAACTTCAAGTACAGTGGGCACCTACGGCAAACAAACACACAAGAGTGACTGCCACCATAAAAAATGAAGGACGTCCTTTAATGTCATAAAACTATGGTTCACAGCTGAGCTGTACTAGTTACTAGTTGAGTGAACAAGTTGCCTCAGCTCTGAAATGGTAATGCCTATTTCTGGAGTTATGTGAGAGTCAGATATAATTACTCATTTATTTATGTATCAGAGTATTTACTGAATACTTATTATGTACCAAACTCTGTTTAAAGCCTTGGGGAATCACACTGAAAATAAGATGACAGGGACCTGGTCCAAATGGCTGTACTAAAGTAAACAGATGGAGAAAGGGAGAGAAAAAGACAGAAAAACAATAAAACAAATAGACAGGATCCCTGTAGTTAAGGATAAGTGCTCACGAATAAGTGGGATGATGGTGGGGGGGACACCAGGATGATGAGCCTTACCACAGGAAGTGGCACCTGGGCTGAAGCAGAGGTTGCAGCAGGAGTAGGTGCAAATCTGAGGTGGGAGCAAAAAACGAATGTGGCTGAGACACAGCGGACAATGAAGGCAGTGGTAAAATATAAGACTGAAGAAACAGGCACAAGATTATCTTACAAATTATAATGAAACTAGAAACCATTAGAATGACCAGAAGGAAATTCCCCTTCTGGCCAAAGATGGAAAAACAGGGACTGGACTTATCTCCCTTCTCCCTGCCGCCCTGAGGCAACAGTTTTCAGGCACTGACTCCAGGCAGTGTGGGATGGTGGTGCCTGAGAAAGGGAAACAGGTGTGCCCCGTGACCGTCCCAGCTTGCTGTTTAGAAAGAGTTTCCAAACTGCAGCACAGGGAGAAGGAACCCAGGTGGAGGCAGGAGGTGTCCATGATTGAGAGGGAGGTGAGAGTCTGGGAATGCCAACGCAGCTAGAATTCTCAGGACAGAGTATCAGAAAGGAAAGAGTAGCACAGACAGAAAGCTCCAGAGATCTCAAGAGTTTCCCGCTCATGTCTTTAACTGTAGTATCCACCACATGCATGTGAGAAAACTACTGAAGGCTGGGGAAAGAATCAGTCAAAAGCACTGGAGGTAATAGTGCCCGATTCTCAGACAAAGCTGGGAACACTTACTTGTTCTCAACAGGCAGAGTGGAAAAACCTCATAATTCATGGGACATTGAGTAGGGTACTCAGAAGGGTATTGCCTTAATTGTGGGGAAAAATAAGTTCTAGACTCAAGGCTACTCTGATACCATGTCACAAAGTTTAAAAACAAGCCATAAAAGTCTGAAACAGTTTCCAAGTAATTTAACTGCCTCCTAAAACAAAGTTCAAGAATATTTATAAGAATACAAAGGTATCTAGGGTACAGCATGGTAAAATTTTTGTTTGGAGCCCAAAGGATCAGGAAAATACAAACAATGAGGAAAAAATTTGATAAAAACAGACCTACAAATGCACAGATGATAGAAATACTAGATGAGAAAGTTTAAAGTTATTATATTTCATATGTTTGAGAAGGTTGAGGAAAGATTAAGGATTTTAAGCAGAGACATGAGAGATATTTTTTCAAAAATACCTGAACTGAATTTCTAGAATAGAAAGCTATGATATCTGAGCTGACTAAATAGGAAAAACAGCAAATTAAACACCATAAAAGAAAAGATTATTGAACTGGAATGCATGTCCAAAATGAAAAAAGAGGAAAAAGAAAATAAAAAGGGCATCAATGAGCTGTGGAACAACTTTAAGAAGCCTAACATATGTGTAATAATAAAATAATATATGTGTAACTTACGTCTCTGATATAGAGGAGAGAAGGGAGGTATAGAAAAGATATCTGACAAACATAATGGCTAAAAAAATTCCAAATTTAAAGAGAATTATAAACCAACAGATCCAAGAAACTCAATGAAACCCAAGGACAAAAATATGATGAAAACTACACCCGAGATACATCATAATCAAATTATTCAAAACGAGCGATAAAGAAAGTCTTCAAAAGCAACCAGAGAAAAAAAGAAACATGTACAGAGGAACAAAGTTAAGGGTGATGGCAGATTTCCTGCCCAAATAATTCAAACAAGAAGACAGTGCGGTAACATGTTTAAAGTGCTGAAAGAAAGAACTATCAACTTGGAATATCATACCCATGAAAACACTTCAAAATGAAGGTTAAAAAAGACTTCCTCAGACATATAACAACTGAAAGAATTCATTAGCACTGGAAGAAATGTTACAGGCAATTTTTCAGGCGGAAGAAAGATGATTCCAGATGGAAGATGTACACAACAGAGTGAAGAATGCTGGAGTATGTATATAAAAAAGACAACTGATTTGCTAAAAGTAAAAATAACAACATGCTATGAGTTTAAACATACGCCAAGGTAAGATGTGTGATAGCAAGTGCACACAGCCCAAAATGGGAGAACATTGTTGTGAGGTTTCACACCACACTTAAGGTGGTATCATATCCTTGGAAGGTAGTTAAAAATATGTTATGTAAACCCTAAAACAACCACAAATGAAACAAAAAGTAATAACTAATTAACCAACAGAAAAATAAAGTTATTAAAATACTCAATCCAAGAGAAAAAGAATACCAAAGAACAGATGAGATAAATAGAAAATAAATAACAAGATGGGAGATTCAAATCCCACCATATCAATAACCACATTAACAGAAAATGGTCCCTCTAGTTAAAAAAGAGAAATCATCACACTGGATTTAAAAACAAAAAAATCAATACTCAACTAATATGCTGCCTGTAACAACAGTAGGTTAAAAGGAAAAGGACAAAAAAAGATATACCATGTTATCACTAATCAAAATAAAGCTGGACTGGCTATATTAATATAACACAAAGTAAACTTCAGACCATTAGAGTATTTTAAGCTTGGAAGTGATATAATCACATTTACTTTTATAGTAAAAGATCTCTAGCTGCTATGTGGAAAAGGACAGAGCATTCAAAACATAAGGCATAGGGCCTGAAACACAATAGGTTATCAACAAATGGCAAACACAAAATTATATACAGTTATGATGGGCTGACCCAGCATCACCACCCTTGAGATTTTATCCTTTCTCAACAATATTATTCTAAAATAAATACCCATTCTTTATTCTACTTTAAATTTGTCTTCCCATTGCCATTTATTAACATGTATGAAACAAAAGCACCTTAGGCATGGCAACCCCTGCCTGACTTTCAGAATTTTATTTAACAAAAGAGGGATTATGAGAAATCATTAAAATACCATAAACAAGATACTTACATTAAAGAGGCACTTTGGCTAAATCCCCTAAACTCACAAGTGGTTAATTAATTACATGTTCAAGGTTAATCAGTGGACCAGGTAAAGGTTAGTCACAGAGTAAAACGGAAAGTTGGAGCTGGACATCAGAAAGCCGAACTTGGATCCTTGGATGCGATGCCAGCCAGCTGACCCTTTTATCTCTATCTCCAGAAGCTGACCTCACCAGTGGGCACTAAAGTTTGGGGTGGTACTTCAGGGTGGCAGGTCAGGGTAGTGGAAGTAAAAGAAAGTGACACAGGAAAAACTATGGCATAGATTAGCTTACTCAAAAGTAATAAAGAATAAGAGGGCCTTTTCCGGTAACATTTGTTATCTAAGTCATATTTTAAAATAATAACTCTCCTCAAAATACTCTTAAATGACCGACTCTTTGCCTCGACTTTATTTTTTCCTATGCCATTTTACAAATTCTTGCTCCTTCTCTAATACAAGAATATTAATGGCAAAGGTGTTTCTGTATTTATTCCAAACTGAAACTCATTAGGAATGACACCTTGCTGCATTTCTTAGTATTGATTGTTTGCAGTTTTTATTCTGTTTCTACATTAGGACAAATAAAGTTCATTCAGGGGCTTCTAAAAATAAATCAATGGCCTTTCAGAAATTCATTCAGCATTTGGGTTCATGCTTCAGTTCAAGCCATTGATTTGGTGGGTGCGTTTTGGGAGCGTTCAAATCAAATCACCCTGATACATTTTTCAGGCAACTCTTCTGCCCTTCAGTAATAAAGTATGTCTATTGCTTTGTCTGAAGATGACAGAGGGCCCAGGTCTGTGATCTGCACTTCAGGCAAAATGGGAGAAGTACGTGGATACTGACTAAGGTGTGGTAAGACAAAGGAAAGTCTGAAGGCAGGATTTAGACAAGGCACATAACTAACAAAGGATTAGGCTACAGCTAAGACCCATGGTTAGAAAAAAATAGATGGAAACCTGAATTTTGGGGTGGTTAAAGTTGAGGGGAAAAAGTAGTCTTCAACTGGCAAAAGAGGTAATTACTAAAGCCAACAGTCAGAATGAGAGCGTTCCAAAGGAGATTATAAAAATCCACTAAGAAATAAGAGGCTAAGAACAAGCAAAGCAAAAAAAAAAAAGGCAAAAAGAGTACATAAAGTAATAGAATGAGAACAGAATAACAGACAATTAAGCAATAAAGGAAAGGACTGTCATGAAGCTAACTGAACTAGTTTCTTCTTAATTGCATTCAAAATATAGAATGCCTCAAAAAATTCTGGATCAGAAATTAGAAAAAGCATAAATAACGATAGTGTCAAGGAAACCCATAATACAAAGCTACTGGAACCTTAAATCCTTTCAGAATATACCAGCATTCAATTGATCAGAATGACTGAGGTGCTTTACTGTGGTGAGTAGTTCCAAGTGGAGCTACTTACAAAGTAAACACTGATAAAATAGGACTGAAAGACTCTACTTGCCCATAGCACAAAACTTCAGTAAAGCAGGGATGGGACTAGTCCTGAGCAAAAATGCAATGTAGGCTAAAGTCTACCTTTAAAAACCTTCCCTTTGCATTCATTAGCCTTTCCCACCTCTCGTATATATACAATTCTTCTTTTTTTTTTAAACATCTTTATTGGAGTATAATTGCTTTACAATGGTGTGCCAGTTTCTGCTTCATAACAAAGTGAATCAGTCATATACATACGTTCCCACATCTCCTCCCTCCTGTGTTCTTTACCAATAGATCAGGAATCTTGTATTTAGAAGCAACACGGTATGGAGGAAACAAAATAAAATATGGAAATGTGGAGTCAGAAATCCTGAGTCTGAATCCTTCTCTTCTGTTTATGAGGTGGGGGGGTTCTGGGTTGTCACCTCTTCTATATGAGTTTCAGTTCTTATAAGCCTAAGAGGCTGTCATATCACAGGGATAGATGTACCAAGTAAATGTATATAAATATACCTTGTGAACTGTGCATCACTAAAGCCAAATAATATAATTGTCATGTAATTACTTGACTGTGGTATAGTTGCTAATTTGATACAATACCTATGTCACTGACCTGAAACTCCAAAATTAATCTCTCTCCTTGCTCCTATTATCCAAACTCTCGTCTTCTAAGTGTAATAAGTCTCAGATACCATATTAAAAAATAATCAGACTAAACTAATATAGAGTAAGTTTTTAATCTCCTCTAGCTCTCCTATTGCATGACATGATTTACAAGCAGAAGGTTAACCTGCTATATTATAATATCTCAGATAATTAAAATGAATTTGGAGTATTTTTTGGTCCTTGAGCACATTTTCTATAATAACCATCAAGCTATTATTGTATGCAACTGGGTGATTTTAATTTCACGAGATTCCTAAGGCGGAGACCCTCAGTTGGATATACCTAGTCAGAGAGCTAGAGGTTATTTCTGGCTCCAACACGTGCCACTAATACGAGACGTTCATCCTAATCAGGTTTTCAGTAATTTGAATTGTCCCCTTGAAAACTGGTCCCATGAACAGAAAATAAATACTCCAGCATCATATCTCATCATGAGACCTGAAGTCATGATAGCTGATCATAACTGAGATGGTTCATGAGTCAGTACTGGCCTTTAGGCCACACTCCTAACTGATGACCTTTGCTGCTTTGGACATTAAATTGTGTATATTTAAAAGTCAAAGTACAAAAAAGCCTGGGAGATCTAAAAAAATGGTCAAAGAGAGTTATTAGAAAACAATTGTGGAGTGAATAAAATCATTGAGATAGAGGAGGGTATGAAACAGCTAACAGAATTGAGCACTTATTATTCACTATTGACTCCACACATGCACGCTCTCCCTTAAATCTCACTACAACCTAATGAGATAGGCTCTAAATTCACATACATTTTATAAATAAAGAAAATTAAATTGAGGGGTGTTAAGAAACTTCCCCAAAATTTTATAGCCAGTATATGGTACCTTAAGAATTCAAACCCAGGTCTGTCTAATTAGACTAGAAATGCAATGAAGGATATTTGAAGGAACCTGGAATACCAAGACAAAGTCATTTTAACCCAGATTTGTGTTTCAGTACTAGGAACATGTGGCATGGCAAGTCTCAGTAAGCCAAGAGCTAAATGGTTTTAGTTTTTCAGTATTTAAAATAAACCATAAAGCACCTTAGGGAAAGTTATTTATCCATCTATCAGATATTTATTAGTGATTATTACATGCCAGGTATTGTTCAAGACATTAGAAATTCACCAATAGGTGTCTAAGAGAATGATTCCTGCCATGATCACAGTCATTCTTATGATAAACTAATAGATAGGTTAATGGACAGAACATAATATAGTAAATGAGAAGGTAATGAGTGCTTGAGAGAAAGATAAAGCAGGGAAGAGGAAAAGAAGTGCTATGGGCAATTTCAAATAGGGTACTCAGAGAAGACCTCCAAAAGTTGACATAGGAAGAAAGATCAAAAGGACATGAGGAAGCAAGCCATTTAGATATATGTAGGAAATAAGTCCAAGGAGAATAAACAGCCAATGTAAACCTCCCAAGAATGTGATTGGCATGTTTGAAGAACAGTACAGAGGCCACGTGGTTAAAGCTGAGTTAGGGGAGAGTGGTAGAAAATGAGGCACAAAACAGTGAGGCAGGGGCACATATGCAGAACCTTGTCAACTATAGCAAGGATTTAGGCTCCTCCTCTGAGGTGGGAAGCCAGTATAAGTTTATAGGTAGAGACAGAACATTATCTGCCTTATGTCACTAGCTGCTGTGTTAAGAACAGGCTGTGATATAGATAAGTTGACACAGATATCACTTCTTAATATTATCAAATTATTTCACAACATTTTACATTTTACTTTCATGTCAGATAGAACACAAACAAAATTGCATACCTTTTGCCACCACATGAAGAAAGGGGTAAGATCAATATAAATCACAGTTGAAAATTCAAAGTTTTTGAGAAACTCACTAGAGTTGGCAACTCAATGAAATAGCATATCATTCTGATTATGCTGTGTTTTTATTCGTTCTAATAAATTAAAGAATTGCAAAGTTATTTAATATAGCTGACATTCTACTAATTTCAGGGGAACAAAGGTAACAAAAGCTCATAAGAGAATTCATTCAGAGTTCAATTCCACTTATCCTCCCACTCTACAGAGAACACAATTGGTAGTATGTAAGTGATTTTTTCCCATTAATGGCAGGATTTGATATTACTATTTTGATGTAGATTTGAACTAAATGAACTCAATCCCTTGATTAAATGAGACTTTATCACAGAATATGCCTGCACACTTTTGGCATTTTAACTTTATCTTAGTTCATAATATAGGCACTATACATTTATTATTATGATATATTAGAGATCATTCCATTTTCTTTCATATGAGAGCAAAATCTAGAGGCAAAGGTACTTTTTTCTTCCTTTCCACAGATACACATTCTCATGACCATTAGCTTCTTTCCAAAGGTCCCTGATGAATTATATCCCACAAATGCCAAACAGCCCTCTCACCCTTCCTCATGCTTAGTTTTTGAAACAAACTGCAATAGTGTCACATTATAAAATCACCTTGTACAATTCCCTAGACCATGGATTGCAATTTTCCTCAGAGAGGTGGTAACCAGCAGCAAAAACAAACAAAACCTTGCTGATGATGAGTCTCTCTCAAGGGAGAAGATTGAGAAAACCAGTAAGGTTTGCATATTTTGCCTTACCCTTCACTGCCTCCTGTGTTACATTTCTAATTCACTCCCTGGCTGATCTCATCCAGTCCCACAGCTTTAAATTCCACATGTATGTGACTGGCTCCCAAATTTATGCCTCCAGCCCTGAACTCCCAGCTAACATCCTAACTACATATTTCATAGGTCCACTTAGATGTCTATAGGTGTTTTAAGTGATCTTCCCTCTCACAGTCTGTCTCTCTTACAAGTCTTTTCCTCTTCTCTGTAAACAGGATCTCCTATGTTTCAAATTGTACAAGCCAAGCACCTTGGGGGTCATCCTTGACTCCCTCTCATACCCTAAATCCAATCTGTCAGAAATCCCGGCTTCCCTACTTACAACATACATATGGAATCTGCCCTTCTCACCAGAGACACTGCCATCAAGCCTGTCAAGCCACCACTATGTCTCACCTTAATCATTGTCATAGCATGTTAACTGGCCATTGCCTTCAATTTATGCCCCCACCCCGCAATCTGTTCCTCACACAGCTGCCAGAATAATCAATCCGATCTAAATCTAAAGCACAGATAGGATAATTTCACTTCTTTGTTTAAAACTCTCCAATGGCTTTCTTAGGATAACGTCCACGGGCCTCACAACATGGCTGCAAGATTCTGGTGGCATCTCTCTAATGTCCCCTCCTATTCCCACACCCTCTCATTCACTTTGCCACAGCCCTGGCCTCAACTGTGTCACACTCACTTATCCCTCAAAGCCTGGCACTTGTTGTCTCCTCTGTCTATAACATGCTTCCCCAAGACAGCCACACAGGCTTCTGCTCAGATGGGAGAGGCCTTCCCCAGCCATGTTAATCTCACACGAATGCACCGCCCTCATGCCACCACTTCCTGAGAAGTACTTAGTATTACTTGATATTACATCACGTTTTTGTTTCTGTGTATATTGTTACTATACTCAGCCAAAATGTGAGACCAAGAAGGAGTAAGAGACATGTTCACTGCAACAAACTCAGAGTCCAGAGCATTGCCCAGCACACAGTAGGTGTTCAATAAATATTTGCCAAATAAATGAACAAACGAATGAATCATTGCTGAACCAAGGAGACAGGTATTGAAATAAAACACATGAGACAGCAGTAGAGTTACCAATATAATCTCAAGGTCTAAATTCATCCATAAAACATCTGGTAATCCAAACCCTTGTAACACCAAAAGGCTGAGGCAACACTAATGGACCCGAAGCCATTTCCTCAGAAGCATCTAATGAGAACTCAGATCAATACTAGAGATGTTCTTAAATATACTCAGTCTATCAGCAGTGAAGCTATGTTAAGTTCAACCATAAAAAAGCCTCTAATTTTCTGTGAATTTCAGTATATTTGCCTAAATCGATACATCTGTTACACATTATTTTATACTACCTGTTAAACATGTAAAGAAAAAGGTGTAAATGGCCTTTTAAGAGTTTTGTCAACATGTACCCCCATTGAGTCATATGTAGGCAGAATTAAGAAGTAATCTGTGAGAGAAAAGATCTTCAGAGAAAATACTAGCATGGGCAAGACAGATATTAGCTGACAACTGATGTTTAACTACTTAAACCAACAGACATTAGCTGACAACTGATGTTTAACTACTTAAACCAACAGAATTTCTATAGGTTTCACTAAAAATTCAAACGGCACTGTGACCATTTTGACTTAGACTGCTAAAGGAGATGAAAAGCAGAAATCAGATCGTAAGGAAAATGATAGAAGTATTACATGTCTGAAGAATTTCAGGCTACAGATCAATGACAATTGAAAGCAAGCTAAATTAATAAGCCCTAAACTAGGTGGAAGAAAAGCCATCTGCGCTAGTGAGCCTATATTAAGTCCTGGATCCTGGTAGAAGCATGTCAAGAAGGTAGCAAAGCAAAGTGACAAGAATAACTGAACAACAGCTGAACGTTTGTGATCTTAAAAGAAGCAGACCTCTAAGATTTAAATAGCTATGGATAGAGTTATAACAGTTTATTATTCTAAACAAATGTCCTCCTGGGTAGATTTGCAGATGAGACTGCCAGAGTGCTATCTAGAACATCATGAAATGTGAAGGTCCTGGGACAACCGGACAGGTACCAAAAAGCAGCAACTGAAGACAAATAGAACTTCGCATTTTCCAGGAGGAGAGACTGGCAAGATTTATGTCATTGAAAGACAAGATTGAAGATGAATTATTAAAGAGAAAAGGAAATAGTAATTACAAGAAGCCAAAATGGGTCCTTGAAGAAGACACTGCAGTGCACGAATTCCATGTCTTTTGTTAAGTTTTAAAGTGATAATTCTGTGAAACATGAATGATTTTTTATCTGGACATTTGCAAAGCACTCAAAATAATCAACACTTGAGGAATGAGAGAGATGGATATTTTAAATCTGGGAAAGCAATGGCTCAGTGGACATATTCTTTCAGGTCCCTCACCAATCTTGATCAGTCTTTTCTTAAATTGTTTCAATAAGCTGTGATTCTTATACCAAATCACAATTTCCTCAACACTTTTTAGAATATACAACCACTGAGTACCTGAGTATTGACAGACTTAAACACCATGGCCTTCTGAGTTAAAGAAGGATCAGGAAAAGGTCCAACGTAGGTGTGGTACCAGGAGAAAAGTGGAATACTGTGACAAGTCTACAAGTTAGGTGGCAGGATCATATAGGGTGATTATATTCTGTTTTGAAAAAAAGTGTGAATTTATACTTTTATGCCCAAAAGTGTTGGTTACTTGGTCTACTTTTGAATTAACCCATTCTTACCCAAAGAAATAATTGTCTGGAGACCCATTTTAACAAAAATTAAAATAACTATCTCAAAAGTATCTAACATTTTCATTTCAAAACGTGATTTTAAAAAAATACTCTGTATTATACCATAATGATGGATACATGTCATTATATATTTGTCCAAATCCACAGAATGCACAACACCAAGAGTGAACCCTATAGGGAGGGTGGGAGGGAGACACAAGAGGTAGGGGATATGGGGATATATGTATACATATAGCTGATTCAATTTGTTATAAAGCAGAAACTAACACACCATTGTAAACCAATTATACTCCAATAAAGATGTTTCAAAAAAAAAAAAAGAGTGAACCCTAAGGTAATCTATGGACTTTGGACAATTATGATGTGTCTGTGTAGGTTCATGAATGGTGAGAGATGTTGATAAAGGGGGAGGTTTGTGCAGATGGTGGAGGGTGGGGAGATACAGGAAATCTCTGTAACTTGCCCCCAATTTTTCTGTGAACCTTAAGCTGCTCTAAAAAGTATAATCTTAAAAACAATTTTTAACTTTCTTTTTATTTTACTGTTCTTGCTATATGTATTTTCCCTCCTTTCTGTTCATCTCTTCCTTATCTCATATAATCACTTAGCCAGTATCATGTGGCCACCATGTACTGGAAGATGGGCCATGTGTCAGGAATATAAAGATAAGCATGGTATACTTCAGCCTGTCAAAAAGTTGCAAGCATAAATGAATACTATGACTATATTCCAGGGTAATAAGAACCATTTAGATATATGCACTGGGCATTATGGTAACAAAGAGGCAGGATCCTGAATTCTACAGGGAATAACAGAAATGCTAGGGAAAGAATTCCAGAAAGGGCTTCCTCAAAGCAAAAAGAAAGGGAAAGCAACCTATTGACAGCCCTGAGTGTGGTGCCTTGAGAGCACAGCAAGTTGTGGAGGAAAGATGAAGCACAGGGAGAAAGTAAGACAGGGGGCAGGGCAGGAATTGCCTCCTTAAAGACCTAATGCTGGGTGACTGAGTGGCTAGGAAGGAGGGGATTATGGAGAAGTCTGAGGAAACACTTGGGGGTGATCAGTATGTTCATTATCTTAATTATGGTGATGGTTTCATGAGTGTACTTATGTCAAAATTAATCAAATTCTACAAATTTTAAAAATGTGCATTTTACTGTATGTCAATTATACCTCAATGAAGTTTTTTTTGTTTGTTTGCTTTTAACACTTCAATGCCTATCTAAGAATTTTAGACACCCACGTAAAAGTTATGGTAAGCAACTGAAGTAGCTTAGGGAGCCAGTGAGGGATGGTCAGTGGCATTTCACTCCTTATTTTACAACTTTACAAGATGTTCCACACAATTAAAGGAAAGACTTAATCAACTGCTATTTATCACGTTCCTATTATCTGCAAAGAACCAAGCTTGTCCCAAAACACAGAATGTTCCTTTAAGTAAGTAACCTGGATCTTCAATTCACTCATGTGAATTACAGATGTATTCTATTTAAATAAACACTCAAATTTGATACAATCGATAAAGTCACTAAGGTTGTTTGCATTATATAATCAACTTTAATTCCACACAAGAATTACGTAAAATAGTAAACAAACAAAATGCAGCTTACCTCAACATCTGTGTTTGTTTACATTATTTCTCTTTGGTAGAAAGGCAGTGTTCAAAAGTAACACATCCAAAATGCTAATAACCAATGTCAATTAAAGACCAAATAGAATGTATAAAATATAACATGTAAATTAGAAATATGTTTTACTTTTGTCATGTATTACTTACATACAACTATCCAGGGTTCTATGTCCTATAGAGTATAGTATACAAATATAGTATTCAGAAATATGTGAATATCCATTAAATTGTACGTCCTTGAAGCTTTCTTTCAACTATCCTTCATTAAGGGAAGTTACAGAAAAAGTCATAGTAGGGACCATGAAATACCACATAGGAATTTCAAAACAACACATTATAAAAATAAAAGCCTCCAAAACATATTGCACGGTGAAACGTTTCAGAACAATGTGCATATGAACATGCATACATTTGTAAATACAAAGAAATAGGATCAGAAAGTCAACAAAATGTTAAAAATGATCATTTATATGGAATGCAGTGGGTAGTGAGATACAAGGAGCTTCTACATTGTATTCAATATTTTTATATGCTATTTAAATGTTTTATAACAAGAATATTTAGGTGTATTTTAAAATAAGGCATTTTTAATGCAGGGAAATTTGCATGAACTTCCTACAACATTTTTTGATTAAAAAAAAAAAAAAACAGCAGGTCTCTACTGCACAAAGTTTAAAAGCCCTGCCCTACAGTGACACCAAATGGTGGCAGATCAAAATACAGTACACAAACATAACATTGTTCAATTCAATCTCCTATAAACATTATGATTCCTTTGAAGAATTGGCAGCTTAACAGAACTAAATAATGTAGAAACAAATACTCAAAAACCTAGAATTTTTAATTAAAGAAAGTCTAGTATACCAAGTTTCAAATGCAAATTTTAGGTCTCTTTCTAAGCTTCAGCTAAATCTTGTGATCCCATTAAATATTTACATATCTTATTTCTCACACAGTTAACCCTGCCACTGTGAGTACAGTGATTTTACCTAATGGTTTACTGATCAGAAGATCACTGCAAATATAAAAAATACAGTCACGTAACTAAAATCAGGTTCTACACAATGGGAACCAACTTTTGGTAAGTAGGCAATATTTTGGGGAAATAAATGAGAAGGTTCTGGGGCTAAAGAGGGAAGGGAAGAATCCAAGAAAAGAGACAGGTAACTGATCCAATGAGTTAGAGTTTCTAGGAAGAATATTTTCATTTCTAAATCTTATTGATAGAAAATTAAGTTGAATAAAGCATGAGGCAAGGACATGTCAAATATGAACCAATTTCTCAGCAAAAAGTTGTGTCCTGAACTATGCAGGGAAAAGAATATTTCAAGTTCAGCACATCGGTTAGTACTCAGTGTCTTCTGCTCAAAACCTAAACCAACAAATAAAATTAGCATGTAAGCTGTCTCATTCATTTCAAGTCACACAGAAAGATATAGAGATGAACCACCTCCCAGAACGCTCCTCTAAAATAACAAAATACCATTTGACTAGAACACTTAGTCTCTCAACATTAAATGACAGCTTGTTCAGACTTTTTGATGGGGTATTGTTTTTCTTACGCCAAAATCCCCTGGAAAACAAAGGACATATAAATACACTATCAGCCACAAAACAAGTCAATAATAGCATTAAACTATTAGGTCCTGAATTCACAGCACTGGATATCAGTTCTAAAAGGTACCAGCCACAACCATGTCAACACCACTACTAGACTACAAGGCATAGACAGGGCCAGCTCTGGAACACCTGAGAACTGTCCTGCTCAAACTGGCCAATGCCCGAGTCAGAAGGGCTGCAGGGAGAATTAGTTCAGGGAGATACCTTAAGATTCTGAATTACCAGTAACAACAGATGAGTGACTAAACCCTTAGAACCATAAAAGTACCCAGGTCTAGTACTCCTGCATTAAGACTGTTTTTTAAAGAATAGAGATAATATCAGGATTAAAGAATTTTGCTTCCAATTTCAAGGGAGAAATCAATAAAAGTGGATATGAAACTCTGTATTACAGGAAACCTGGAGAGAATATAGACATAGCAAATAGTTTAGTGGTTGAAAGAAAGCTTCAAGGACGTAAAACTTAATGGATATTCACATATTTCTGAATACTATATTTGTATACCATACTCTATAGGACATAGAACCCTGGATAGTTGTATGTAAGTAATACATGACAAAAGTAAAACATATTTCTAACTTACATGTTATATTTTATACATTCTATTTGGTCTTTAATTGACATTGGTTATTAGCATTTTGGATGTGTTACTTTTGAACACTGCCTTTCTACCAAAGAGAAATAATGTAAACAAACACAGATGTTGAGGTAAGCTGCATTTTGTTTGTTTACTATTTTACGTAATTCTTGTGTGGAATTAAAGTTGATTATATAATGCAAACAACCTTAGTGACTTTATCGATTGTATCAAATTTGAGTGTTTATTTAAATAGAATACATCTGTAATTCACATGAGTCAAATTAATGAATTTACATAACTGGATAAAAGCAAAATGTAAACTGACTGGCAAGTAACATAACTGCAGGGTTTTAACTGATTTTTGTTAAAATGAAAACAATGTTAGAAATCAAAATATCAGTGTATAGAACCTGAAGATGAAACAGAGCTAACAGCAAGTCCATCTATGGTGAAAACAAATAAAAAGGAAAGCTTTGGCCCTATCTGGGGTGCAAAGGCTATCCCAACCCTTGACTCTTCCTTGTTTATGACTCTGTGATGATTTTTCATCTAGAAATTATTAGCACTTTAGGTTTAGTCAGTAAGTAAAGGCTTTTCTACAAGAGAAAAGTCTTGTAGGAATCTGCAGTTTAGCTTACCTCAAGATAACAGCCAGTCTTTGACATATACACAATTACATTGAGCATATCACTTTAAAAATAAAACAGCATTTATTTAAAAATAAAACAGATTAAATAAATCTTTAAAAATGTACCCGGTAATTATAATCAGTTTCCTAAAACCACCAAATTTATATCATTTATACAATGTTGATAAATTGAAAACACATCACTCTAATAAATTAGTGAACTTATTGAGCTTTTAATCCAGAAAGGAGAACAGAAAACTTCAAGGCATTCCATGCTGTTCATCATTTTTTGGGTAACTCTCAAGTATTGTTTAGAACTTTAAGCAAGTTTTCCTGTCTTTTGGGGGATGGGTGGGAGTTTGAGAAGTAGGGAAAGCCAGATTGGAAATGGTGAATAATTGATATGGAAAAAAAGGTGAAGTTGAAGAACATTACCGTTTGTCAACCCCTCCCCCAAAAAAGAGTATATAGAAAGTTCTCATTTTTTCTTCAACTGTCTTTCTCCTTTCTTCACCAAAACAATTATATTTTAAAATGTTAGTACAACACAAACCAGAACTTGAAACAATATTTTTAGGAATATTCATAATCAACAGGTAATGAAGCTCTGTTCATATTTCCATAGCAGATGGCTTTCAACAGCGTCACTCCTTTCTCATTATATTCCATTTGTAGTCAGATATGATCCAGCATAGAATGTGTAGAGTCAAGGTCAAGTTTGTGTTGACATGTCCTGAAATGGAAGTGATCCATTTCTGTCTTAAAATCAAAACTATAACCTCTAGCCCTGCTATCTGGGAATATAATTGTTTTAACTTTCTGACCCCTCTGAGCACACCGCTTGTAAATCATACCTCTTTGATGTCAACTCTCGTTTTCAAAGGCAGGCATAACCTGGCTATTTAAATAAACCTGAAATATCTGCAAGTTTGAGTTCATTCTTCTGTGACAATCACTAGAAAGAACATGGGAATAGTTTTAAATCTCTGTGATGATATGCAACATAAAAGGTTACTCGTTAAATAGACATTTTCACATAAGTTTGTATGTGTTTCAGGCTTAATGTGGATGGGAATATTTCAAAATTATAATTTTACATGTTATGCTTTTCATTCAAGAGTCAAAAAAGATGGGCAAAAATCAAAACTCTAAGTAGTCTGTGGTTAAAAATGAATGCAAATTCTCCCATGTCTCATATGGAAGATGTTGTGTCAAATAGGAATCAAGAGAAAGACAGAGTGATCAGGTGAAAGAAAATAAATAAGAAAATTAAAAAAAAAAGAAAAGAGAAAAAAAAGATGAGGAGGAAAGAGTACTCTGGCGAATTGGGTAAAAAAGAAAAGCATTTTTCTAAAAATAATAAATTTAAAAGTTTTATAATAAACATTATAAGGCTGTGAACAGGAAAAAGGTGCTTTATTTTCTTCTGAGTTCTATTCTGAGTTTGTGAACTTTGGGTGCAGGATGGAGGGTGAGGGAGGAGGGGAGGTGCTGTAGGGAGGGCTGAGGAGAATGGGTTCATGAAGACATAGGAAGGAGTTTAAGAGTAAACGTCGACAACATGCCAAATATAGCATGTAGACATAGTCCTTTAGTTATCCAACCCGAAATTTCAAAATTATATCAAATACAATTCCATCATGTCCCTGGAAGTTGGTAATAATATAGCTGAAGACTGCAGGAAAAAAATAATCTTATATATTAAAAAAATGAAATACTACTCTAAAATATCATCATGATGGCTGAGTGTAACCAATCTCAAAATGGTAATTTAATGGTAGAAGGAAAGAGCAGGAGAAAAGAAAGCTTGATAAAAAATCTTAAAGTTACAATACCGCTAATATATAACACTGGAAAGTCTTTTTTCACCTCTTTAGACCCCACCTTCTATAAAGTAGGAGGCCGGAACAAGGTGATTATCAAGGTGCCTCAAAGATATTCTAAAACATATTCATTTTTCACCCTCATTGCCAAGAAAGAGACTACATTTCTAATTTCAGAGTCTAAAATATGAGATGAACTGAAGTGAATGATTAGAACGAAAAACTGAAGCTACTCTTTCAATATGTTGGAATATACAGCTCTAGAATAAATCACAAATATACTCTCTAGTCTTAGGAGTGCAGGTTTCATTTTACATTTTGACATTAAAGAGAGAACTTAAAAAAAAATCATGTTTATGCTTTTGAAAAAAATCCTTGGACTTCATTTACGGCTAGAATTTCAATATATATTTTAAAATCAAGATAATTTCCCATAAATATCCTCAGGTTTAAAAAAAGAAAGCAAGATGGTTTTTGAGCAATGATGATGTGAAAAGCCTTACATTTCCTTTTCTCTGTTTTCGCACTGTATAAAAATCCCCTCCAAAGAGAGCTGACACTGAGAAACAGTACTTACCACAACAGCAAACTGCTCGGGTTCACATAAATTGTTATAGTCACTCTTGAACTGAGACAGTGAATTTAACTGTTCTTGATCAGGAAGATGCTTCATTAAGTTCTAAAAATTAAAACCAAAAGAAAATATCTTCACTAATTAATGTGCTTCTTAAATTCTAGGAAAAATTTTTAATAAACTATGGGAAGGAAATCATTGAAGAAGTTAATCTTTAGTTTTATTTCTAGGTAACCTCCCTA
Source organism: Balaenoptera physalus (assembly GCF_965194825.1). Classification (NCBI taxonomy): domain Eukaryota; kingdom Metazoa; phylum Chordata; class Mammalia; order Artiodactyla; family Balaenopteridae; genus Balaenoptera; species Balaenoptera physalus. The sequence continues at coordinate 48,875,986 of NC_138899.1, read as the reverse complement.
ATATTAAACCTTAAGCTACATTCTCTGCATCTTGAAAGCAACCAATTTTCCTCTTCTCTATCCAGGGTTATTATATATTCAAATCAAGCAGTACTGAATGTTTGTTTGATTAGCTATATAATGGAGAAAGAAGAATTCAACCTATACCAAAGGAACAGCTTTCTCACCTGGATAAATGTGATCAATTACATTTCAGCTTTAGGGAATTAAATGTCAGAAATATCAGGCAAAGCCAAACATATTTTAACACTTCACTCACGGGGATAAAAGAAATCATCGTATTGCTACTAATAGGCAAGGGAAAGAATGGAAAAGAAATCAAGGGAATTGTAATGACAGCACTTGCAAGATTTAACCAATATGATTACAGTTTTAATAATAAAACTGAAGGTATCTCTAAAACAAAGACAAAGTAACTTTTCTGATGTGAAAGAAAATTTGAAAAGGCATTGAAGACACAGGATGATACACCTTGCAGATGAAAGCATATAGAGAGAACTTAAGTGCGTGGCTGTAACAGCCCTTTGCCTACATCATCTGCAGCCCAGAAACCACAGGTTCATTTGGTTGTTCTGGCTCCTTTGTCCATGCACAGCCTTTCCCAAGCCACACACTTAGACAACAGAAACACTCCCAATGGAGAAAGACCAAGGGAACACATATAATTACGCTTCCCTGTTAAACCATCCCTTAGACAAAGTCTATATAGATCCTTTGTATCAAAATATAATCGACTATAATAGTATTATAGCGAGTTAGTATACTGATATTAAAATTAAGAAAGAAAAGAGTGGTTGGTGCTCACAATTCCAAATTACACCATCAATAAACTCTGTACAAGCCCAAAGTCAAGTATAAATTATAATTAACCCTACATCATGCTGAATATATTTAAGGAGGAAAAAAACCCCCGAAGGTGTTATTAGTTAAAAAATAATGTTAGAGAATGTTACAGATCAAAGAGTTAGATCAAAGAACAAGTTTTTGACTCACTGTGTACCTTTGGACATAAACTTGATTGACTGGCCAAAAACAAACAAAAAAGTGGCAATTTAAGATCATCCCTAAAAAAAGTATTCACGATTAATACTATCAAACTGAATAAAAACAATAAAAGTATTTTCCCATATAAACAGAAGTTTCTCTTAGTAGAATTGCCTGAGACCAAAACACCTGGTTATTAATATTTTCTTTTAATCATTCTAGGTGACATCTGATCTATTTGTTACATTGGGCTTCTGGATTTCTTCAGCATCCTTTTAGATAATCATCATATCCCCTTGAATATTTTTAGTTAATATATACTTAAGTTTTAATCTTTCATCACAAATTCATTAATTTTTCACTTCATTATTTTTGCTTTCTAAAGTAATGAAACTATTGTGATTTGTAAGAGTACAGGCCTGACCTTCTTTTGTCTCTCCCTTTATGTTTCCCATCCTAAGCTCCTATCGAACTAAATTCTTCATCTGCCCCCACACACCCAGCTTTTCCCTCACACGATCCCTCTGCTCTTTTCTACATACATGCCATATTCAACCTTTAAGGACCCTTACACACAGATATGCACACTTAGCACATTATCTAGTTCTAAAACAATCTCAACACAGCCATATTTATCCTGTATTATAGTTATATATAAATGCCATCTCCCTTGCCACTCCAGAAAGGTAAAGTCTATGTCCAGTTGAGCCTAACACCATGCCCTGCACATGGTGAGCACTATGAAATACGTGCTAAATTAATTAATTAATTAATTAATTAAAGACTGATGGGACAAAGGTAAATGGGTAAACAATGAGGTGGAAAAATAACATGCAAAGATGACATCAATACTGACATCTTGTTATATGAATAAATAACTAGATATGCCATAATAAGATCATGACAATGAACAAAGCCTACCAAAATAATGATTATTACAAAGTAATGCTTTTTCCATGCCCTGTTCAAAACAGGCAAGTTCTTCACTTTACAATTAGAAAGTATTTTTAAAATTAAAAACAAGTCTTCAAATAGCATAAAATTCTTATTGTTAATGAATATATGAAGACTTTGCATATGTCCAAACTAAATTTTTAGATTTTAAATTCATAAGATTGGTTTTATATTTAACAAATGTGGTAACCAGAATAATGCCCCAATCCCACTAAGAGGTTCACACCTAATCCCCAGAACCTGTGAAATATTAGGTAACATGACAAAGGGAATTAGGGTTTGGGATGGAATTAAAGTTGCTATCAGCTGACCCTAAACTAGAGCAATTATCCTGGATTATCCAATGTGCCCAGTGTAATCACAAAGGTCATTAAAAGTGGAAAAGGGAGAGAATAATAGAATAAGAGGAAGATGTGACTATATAAGACAGGAACAGAGAGCTGCAACACTGCTGGCTTGAAATTAAAGGGAGGCATCCACCAGCCAAGGAATGCGGGCAACCATGAGGAGCTGGAAAAGACAAAGAAATGAACTCTTCCCTGAAGCCTACGGAAAGCAATGCAAGTCTGCTAACACCTGGACTTTGGCATGGTAAGGCCCACACCAGACTTCTGTTCTACAAAAATGTAATACATTTGTTTTATAGTAAGCCACTAAATTTGTGGTAAATTGTTAAAGCAGTAATAGAAAACTTATATATTAATAAATTATATGGAACTGAATGTTCTTAGGACATGAATTTTAAAATGCAAACTTTTTTCCATCTCAAACAACAAAAGCCACATGATCATCCAAAATATTCATAGAATCAAGTTAAAAGCTACTCTGTAAATATTTAACAAATACATTGTAAAAAATACATATGCATTAAGTAGAAATATTTTATTGAAGGGACTTGGAAATCTACTCTCAAGAACAAAGCACATTCACGATCAACAGGAATAAAGACAAAATGTAGTAAAGAGAAACTAGTAGAGAAAAAAAAAAAAGAAAACTCTTGAAGAAGGTTTGTTGAATTAGGTAGTTTATGAGTCTGAGACTCAGCACAAATCACTGATGGGATTATATATTACCACCACACTTAGAAGATAGGACAGACAAAACCAAGAACTTCCAAGGATACCACTTACTGATGGATTAAAACATCTAGAATATTTTTAATCAGTTGTTAACACTAACTAATAAGAATAAAAGATAGCAAACTGAAGATATTATTCTCTCACTGTATGATTTGTGGTCTGCTTCTCCAACTTTAAATTCTATCAAGACATGCATTACTGTACCTTATGTATAGAATTCAGCAAGTAATTCTGAAACCATACTAGCATTCGTTAAATAATCCTGTGAGTAGAAAATATTTTAAAAATCTTCCAGCCTTCTGAATGATTCAGAATACCATGCAAACAAATTTCTAGAATTCATGGGAACACAAATGACTCAAGTAAGGGTTGTTAATCAAGGTAACTCTAAATAAAGAGAAAATTCCCTCAGTCTTCTATACCAAACAATAATACACCTTTATAAGACATATAAGCCCAAGAAAAACACATTCTATAAGGATTATACAAATAAATTTAAATTAGCATGTTACTAGTCTTAACTGTAACAAAAACATAAGTGTAAAAGTAAACAATCTGCCTTTCAAAAACAGTCATTTGAAATAATTGAAATGTAATCATTTGATAGCATTATATTTAGTTTGCAGTTAAGAGAAGATGCAGAGCTTTATCTCCTGGCAATGCAGAAGTTATGCTCAAACTAATTATGCAGCAATGATTTTCCAGTTGAATGATTTAGTTTAAGAATTTTGCTTCACTTACAGATTTCTATTTAATGAGAAGCTTGCAATGAAATATTGGAATTTAAGCTCTCTGCCTGTTTGTTTACCTGAATCATAGACTCTGCCAACTGTGTTTCATCCACTTCCAATATCATCATTTTGATTTCCTCATATGGAACCCGAAAAGAACTCAAGAAGATTGCTAAGAGGAGGAGGAAAAAAAAGAGGTTCATAATGAAGAAGGTAAGAAAACAATTTGAGATGTAGTTCTATGTATAAAATCAAAAATAATTCATAAAGTGAGAGATTTTAATTATTTAATATAATTACTGTGGGGGAAACTTTCATTAGCACATTTTATACCCTTCTCCAGTTCTAGAACTAGTGTTTAAACAACAGTCCTATATTATTATGCTGGTTCTGAGGTTGATTTTTAATGCTTAGTTATTAGCCTAACATAGGAATGGTGCCAATTTTGATGTGATTTTAGAAAACTGAAATATGTTTAGAACACTATAGAGATATCACATTGTAATGAAAAGAATAATAAAACCCCAATATGTACATGTAATATTTATCTACACATGTGTGTTATTAGCCTGCATAATATCTTCTGGCCTTACTAAATAGTCCAGAAAAAAAATTTTTTTAAGAAAACTGCTAAGCAGTGCATTAACACTTTTCCAAGTTATAAATAATAGCACTTCACTGTTCAGAAATATTGTAGACAATATGCCAGAGAAATACCTTTTTTATGTAACTAAAGCTTAAATATGCAATATTAGAACACAAATTTCAATGGAAAACTGTCCAAATGGACTAGATGGGATAATATGTTATTACTGAGAATTTCAACATTATTTACATTTTTATACCTCATACATCTTATGGTAAAACACAATGATCTCAAAAGTATATAAGAATATTTTCATAGCATTAGATTTAAGGGTTTTACTGTTTCCCCCCTTATTCTACTAGTATTATTGTTTCTTCTGTCCAGTGAAAGATGTCACTTCTTGAACACACTCAGACCTTGCTACCACTACCTACTACTTTGTTTCATATACCAAACATATCATTTTATTTGTAGGTATTTTCATATAAAAACACTATTTTACATAAGATAGAGAAAACATGATCTCTTCTTTCTTGGAGCAAGGTTGTATTCCTGAGGATACCAGGGATCAACTACAAATGAACAACGAGAGCACCATCTGTGTTCTTATCATCAGCTTCATTCACACATTTTGAACTCACACAGTCATAAATGTGGGATAATAGTGCTAGAAATTATAAATGTGTATAATCCTCAATATCCCAAGAATAAGATGGAACAAAGGAGCTAAATTATATTGTAAAAGATAGAGATTAGTGGAATTATAAAAGGATAACCCCGTAGTAGACACTAGAAAGCACAAAAAGATAATAACTATATGATCTCAAAGAGATAATCAATGAATAATTGATATAGAGGGAATAAAATCTAAATCTGTACATCATGTAAATACAAGTTGCATATGACTGTAGGATTAAATGTAAATATTAACAAATAGGAATACTAAAAGAAATTTAGCATGGCAAATTAGCTCATTTATGGTTAGAGAAGAACTTCTTAATCATAAAAATCAGTGAAAAACATGAAAAGATTGATATCTGACAAAATAAAAAGAAAACACTGAAACAATTAAAAGCGCTTAAAACAATTAAAAAGCAAGGAAATTGGGGGGATGAGCCTGCCTCAAAATTCAGAGGGCTTTCTCCCACTTCATTTAGAATACAATGAGGTCCAAATAGGAAAATGAGAAAAATGTATGAAAACTCAAAGGAATAAGAAAAAAGTTACAAAAAAATAATATATGTTAAACATCAGAAGTAAGCAAATTGAGAAGGCAAATTGTTAAGATAGTACCTGTATTGCAAACTTAGAAAGATAGTAAGATTAATCAGAATCCTTAAAATTCCCTTTGAGAGACAGTAAATTCTACTCAAGAAACCTAACCATGGACACAATAACAAAACATAGAAAAGGTTATAATGTTAAATGGAAAGATTAAAAGGAAAGAATTACACTGAGGCATAATATAGTAATTGAGAGAAAGAAATTATAGTTTTGTATTTCAGGCAGCATGGCAAAGTGGACAGAGAACCTTGAACTATTTTTAAAAAGTTATTTTTTATCTTAATCTTAAATCTATTTCTGAGCCGTAGTGAAAGAAAGGAAAATAGAAATCCTGGAGAAAATGAAATAATTACTTAAAGAAATGAAAGAAAAGTTTGAAACACTGGACAGGAAAGAAAAGAACATTAATAAAAAGAAACAAAGACTTGAGGGAGAAAAAAACTTTAAAAATAAAAATATATATATGTAGCTACTGAAATAGAAAACTCACATGGATTAGACATCAGATAAAGAGAAAATTGGTGACATAGGCAGAGAAGCTACCCAAAACACAAAGACAAAGAGATGGAAAAGTACTAGGTTAAGAGACACAGAAGATGAGTAAGGACACCTAAAAATGTCTTCTTGGAGTTCCAAAAGGAACACATGCACATACACACACGCATGCACACACACACACACACACACACACCACAGAAGAAGCATATTTAAAGAGAAAATGTCATTTTCCAGAATTTTAGAGAGAGACAAATCATCAGAACAAGGACGCTCAACAAGTCCTAAACATTATTTTTTCTTTAAAGCTACATTAGCTTCTTGTAAAACACTAAGCATGGGAGAGTTTGTACAGTGGGAACACTCAAGCTTTGAGACTGGAAGAGAAAATTGGTACGAATGCAGAACAGGTATATACTTAGGGTAGGGGTATACTTAGAGAAAAGCCAAACTTTTTCTGTAAACGGCTACATGGTAAATATTTTAGGTTTTGTGAGCTATACAGTCTGTCACAACTACTCAACTCTGCTATTGTAGCCCAAAAGCAGCCATAGATAATATGTAAAAGACGGCCCTGGCTAAGTTCCAATAAAACTTATTTAAAAAAACAGGCAATGGATGACATTTAGCCTGAGAACTATAGTATGCCACACCATTAGTATCACCAAAAGTAGGAAACAACCCAGAGGTCGAATGAAATAAAGTATAATATTCAAAGAATGTTATACACACTAAACTGCAATGAAAATGAATACACTATAGCTAGATGCATTAACATGGTATGATTTTATACATGTAATATTCAATATTAGTCAAAACCAACAACTTATTGTTTAGGAACATGTACGTGGTCGGTAAAACTGTAGAGAAAAAAGGAAGGGAATATTTAACCCAAGATTCAGGATAAGGTTACTTCTCACAGGAAGGGGGATAAGATTAGAGAGGGTCGTATATAAGTCCCTAAGTATTAGTAATGTTCCATTTCTTTAGGTATGAATGTTTGATTTATATATCATGCATTTTATATATTCTCTCATATGTGTAATATGTCATAACAATATATTTAAAACAAATTTAAATGAATAATATGAAAACAAAATGCATCTGGTGGAAAAAGGTGACATACTGTGTGGTAAAGGATTAAGTTTACCCAAGTAAGGTCTGGCTCCTGTGAGGTACTCTGTAAGCCCTTGGAATGCCCTGTGTGATAACAGTGTCTTTGTTTACTGAGGGCATTCACTGGACCACACCAGACAGTCTATGCTAATAATGTGATTTATGGTGGGGGCTTTGGGTCACACAATATTAGCTTGAACTGTGGAGGGGCTGGGAACTAAGGCCATCATATGGGGGTTCAGCTATAATCAAGACCCAGTAAAAACTCTGAACACCAAGGCTAGGGTGAGCATCTCTATTGGCAATAATCTGTGAGAAATGTCACATATCGTTGCTGGGAAAAGCTACTACTGTCCATGGCTCCACTGGGAGAGGACAACTACAAACTTTATGCTTACAACTCTCCTGGACTCTGCCCCACATGCCTCTTCCCTTTTAATCTGTACCATTTTGCTGTAATAAACTATAACCATGAGTAAAACAGCTTTCAGTCAATTCTGTGAGTCCTTCTAAAAAATTATCAAACTTAAGAGTGGTCTTGGGGACCCCCAAATTTGCAACTGGTGTCAGAAGTGAAGGTAGTCTTGCGGACCCCCTAACTTTGCAAATAAAACAACTATATGATCTCACTTATACAATTATGTAATTATATAAACATAAATAACATAATGTACAATTAATAATACATGTTTAACAACATACAATAATACATGAAAGAAAAAATTAAATGTGAATAGAAAAATCTGTTTTGCAGACAGACGTAACTTATTCCTTAACTTTCTTCTATATTTGTAATTCATCCACTACTTTCAGGTATTATTCCATAATTAACATATATATTAAACAGATATATTTATAAAGATTGAACTATGGTTTTTTTTATAGTTTATGAATAAGTTTTGGGGAAAACATTTGCTATAACTAAGGGCAAATAAACTACAGAAGAGTTGAAAATGGCCTAATGCATAACACACAAATCAGAAAACAAGCATAGGCCTTTAAAAAGAAAAATTTAAAAGTTATTAAGAATAATGAGATACTCATTTAAAGCTTAAAAAATATCCATTAAACTGAATCTTTGTACTAACATGCATTTTATCCTTCAAAATGTGATTATATTGATCCCAGTGGGAAGCTTTGAATGCAGTGAAGGGGTGTAAAGTGTGCAGATTTTGGAACCAGTCACACATGTTTTCTGCAAGGGAACTTATAAATATTTAAACCTTTACATTAATTCCTAGGTTTCAGGGTTCCTCCCTTTATAGCTCTACTACCCACTCCAAAAAATCTGGTAAAACATATGAACCTTGTAAAACTCCCAAGCCATCTCTTGATCCTAGAATGGCTAGAATTCTATCTTTTACACTGAGCCCAGAGTCTGCCAAAACCTTTACAAACTCAAAATATAGGGATCCCAACCCACCTTTAAATAAATAGGTAAATAAATCTGTGGATTTTAGATCCTTTCCTCAAAACTCTGTGAAATATTTCAGTTAAGGGAAATCTAAGAGAAAGTATCTTAGATTTCTAAGTGATTTGAGAGTCTTGTCACCATCACAAGACTCTTCTCAGAATTCAGTATCTCAGAAGACTCTGAATTTCCTAGACAAAAACCAGCTGTGAATCAGACTATAATTACAGTAAAGATTATAGGCTGCTAAAGCTTCTTAAAGCTTAAATCATAGCACTTGCTACAATCAGAGAGCGTAAGAATAATCTGAGATGGATTACCTCATAATATGATGACCTGGTATGAATTCTGACCTTTTGATCTTATACTTTAAAACATGTATAACAATTAAATGAATGGATACATATGCCCTAGCTACAGCAACCCAGACAACAATGTCCTTCTTTATGATAATATAATTTTGTTATCTCTAAACAGGAATAAATATGCCCTATCCCTACAGGCCATTTTCAAAATCAGCAATCTTTTTCAAGTCACTAAACTGCTACACCCACCAGAACTGCTACACTGAACTGCTACCAGAACTGCTACACCCACCTACTTACAATGTCAATACTACTACCTACATGATGAGACTGTAGTAAAGGTTAAAGAGCCAAATACAGAACTAGCACATCAGCTATTACAATTAAATTTGAAATCCCATTTAGCACATGTGTGTAATATGTAAATAGAACCCTATTCAACAAGTCAATTATTCAACTTTGAGATGGCTATTTAGGCTATCTTATCATGGCTAACCCATCTGAAAAGAATTATACTCAAAATGATATTTCTTTAGGACACCTACCTAACAGGACAATTTGTAACGCAGGTCATAAACATTTTTTAAGACAAAAATCATCTTTCAAATCACAGAGTATAGAACTTTTTGACATTATCTAAGTTACTAATGCTTTTAACAGAGACAATGTTCCTTTAAGAGGGAAATTCCCTGAAATATCTGTATCACATAACAAACCCCAAAATTTCACTGGTCTAACCTCCCCTGCAAAACACATTTCTAATTCAGACTACATGTCCATCACATACCAGGAAGACAGGCTCTTTACTTATCACCCTCATATCGGGATGATGAACACCACTCTGGGTGTGGGGCAGAGAGCTCTGGAGCTGCTCCCATCAGCAATTAATGCTTCCACACAAAAGTTACCTCATCCCCACTGATATTTTCATTGGCCCAAGCAAGTCACATGGTACCACCTAACTTGAAAGGGGCAGGTAAGTGCCCAGAAATAGAAAACTGTGTATTGGCCAATAGCACTAATGTCTGCACACTACCCATGGGGATCCTGTCAGGCTTACACTGCAGAAAAAGAGATGGCCCTCTGCCATAGTGAGTTGCAAAGCAAGAGGGTTCCAAAGCTTTCACAAAAGAAATGTCAACTCTGCCTTCTCTGTACACTAACTTAACTCCCTCTTTAATCAATAGCATGGATCTTTATCCTCTCATCAAGAATTGTTTTGTCCCAATACTTGCAAAAAGCTCACTTGAGGCATGTAATAATTGAAAAGCAGACTAAAAGCCATGTTAGCTCTTCATGCCTCTAGACTCTCCACATTTTATCCCTCTTATAGCAACAGAAAAGTAATATATCCAGATCATACTATCTCAGTTCCAAATAGAACTATCTTTGATGCATTTAAGATGCAGTTAGAAATCAGTCAGAAGCAAAACTATTTGCCCTCTTCTCCCACAATAATTCAGTCAGGAAAACAATTCAATACTAAGAATTTAGCTCCTGTAACAATAATTAAATCTAAAGTATTTCCAGTCAGTACTTTTGAGGAAAGGCTTTGAACTGCTCAGATGGGATAACAGAATTCATTTTAATCATCATCCTTATTTCCATTAACATTCCAACCTCCTTTGTGTGTGATCAAGTATCACAAATAATAGAGATTCAGCGGTATAGAAGAAATAATCCACTACCAATTTTTTTCAAAATATTATGTCATCACCTAAATTCCATAATTCTTTACTGTTATACTTAAAAGAAAGACTTTAAAGGGTAGGTCTCTTTTCAGTTATGGGAAATATATTTCCCTTTCTTAGTTTTATCTTCTAATATGCATTAATCTTTTGAAGAATTTAACTCATAATTTACCTAAAGGCAAGGAAAATTATCTTTGAATTTATTATAAATGATAATAATAAAATTAACATAAAATGAAAAGCAAGTCAAAAAGAAAATGAAATAATTTAAAGGAACCAGTGTGTTCAGTGGTGTGTTTTGCTAATTTAATTGTATTGAAATCTGATACTTACAAAGGTTCTGGGCAACTTTAGAATCTAGAAATTTAAGTTCTTTAATTCTTTTCTTAATAGCTTTCTTCTCTTCAAAATCTTCCTCTTCTCTTCTCTCTGTAAAACCAAGGATAGATCCATGTTAAGGGTGGTAGGCACTTAATTGCCAAAAGACACGATATGAACTTTGTCATAAAAGAATCTAAAAAAAGATATAAATCGTTTCAATCAGTTATAAAAATAATAGAATAATAGATATCCAAAGACCTGAATAGTCTGAAAGACTATTTCAGATGGGGAGTGGCGGCTCTTTCCCTAGAAAAACTACTAAGAGTAAATATTTAGAGGTCTAAACAGCAAAAACAAAAACAAAGCTGATGTGCACTATGGAAACCAATGCTATCAGGTGAAGAATAAGTACAGTTAGCTCCTTTGAACAATGTACAGTACACAGTTATAAAAGTAAATGTATTACACTTAGGATAGGTTAAGAAGTTAGCTCTAAGAGTGCTAAACAAAGACAAACACCTAACTGTTCTACGTTTGATATACCTTGTTCATTTAAAAAGACAGCTCATATAAAACTCAAAGAGTAGAATGTCTACAATTTGTTTTCCAAATCTTTGAAAAACATTCAAATTTTGATACTCAACCTACTTTATCTGAGCTTTTAAAAATCAGCAAATGCATTTAACCTCTCTGTCCTTGCTAAAAAATAAGTAAGAGAATAAATACATCATGCTAAACAACAATATATGAATTGTGATTATAGCACAGCACCTGACAGTCAAGGTTAACAGCTGTAACCAATAAAGTGAACCTGTCTTCTTTCCTCTCTTTTGCATACATTGACAGCACTTCTGATGAAAGTAAGTCATCTTTACAAAATTAGGATCTTGATAACAAAGAACAAAGGATCAAATTGTTTAGTTAGATATGTACAAATAAATCACTAATGTTGAGGAAGAATAACTTCGAAAACAATCTTCATATACAAGATAGCACATTATAATTAAATTCTTTGTATATCAGAAAAGCATTATAATTACATGTTTGGGTACATAGTGTGAAATAGGGATCAAATTTTATATTTTTCAAAATATTTATTAACTAAATCATTTTATGAATAATCAACCATCTTTCTCAACTGATTTTATATTACACTTTTATTCTATGTGTTTTCCTGGACTTCTAATTCTGCTCCATTGTTCCATGTACTACTCTTGTGCTATTATCATTCTGTCTTAAGCACTATAGGATTTATGATATATCTTACTATATAATTGGCTGTTCAAATTACTTTTCTTCCTTTTCTAAACTTGCTTCACTTTTCTCATTTATTTTTCCACAGGAACCTTAGAGTAATTCCGAAGTTCCAAAAATAAAATCCACTTGAATTGTATTTGAATTGCAAGGTATTTGTAAACAGATTCAGGCAAATTTGATATGCTGACAATTTCTAAACTTCCTTATCATGAACATGACATGTGTCTATAATTTTTCAACTTAACACAGCACTCTGCATAGGCATCCTGTATATTTATTATTAGTGTTAGGTATCCTAAGTATGTCTATTACACTCCTATTATACTCCTAGGGGGTATTGGTTAATTCTACATTTCCCCACTATACTTTGCAACTAGTTACTGCTGGAATACAGAAACTGCTGAATTTTGCATATATGTTTTATAATCATTCACTTTACTTATTTATTCTTTCATTCAAATAAGAAGTATTTATTAAGCACCAACTAAAAGAGACCATGCTAAACAAAATGGAGATGTCTTGGCCTCAAAGAATTTAAGGACCAATCGAGAGGACTGCAAAGTAAATGGCAATTACAGTACATAGATATATCTTCAGTGTTTGGGTAAGAACCACAGGATACTAAAGAAAATTAACCCATACTTGCCAGGGATAGTCTTCATGGAATGAATGATATCTAAGTAAAAGCTAGAAAGCAAAAAGAAGTTAGCCAGGTGAGAAAGTTTTAGGGTGCGGGAAGGAAGGACACAGACAGATAATGGAAGGATAGTGTTTCAGGTTCTGCAAGAACTTGAAGGGCACAGAAAGAATTAATAATAATAAGAGCTGGACTTCCCTGGTAGCGCAGTGGTTAAGAATCTGCCTACCAATACAGGCGACAAGGGTTCGATCCCTAGTCCAGGAAGATCCCACATGCCACGGAGCAATTAAGTGCATGTGCCACAGCTACTGAGCCTGTGCTCTAGAGCCCGCAAGCCACAACTACTGAGCCTGCGTGTCACAACTACTGAGCCCGTGCTCCACAATAAGAGAAGCCACAGCAATGAGAAGCCTGCACGCCACAACGAAGAGTAGCACCAGTTCACCGCAACTAGAGAAAGCCCGCGTGCAGCAACGAAGACCCAATGCAGCCAAAAATTAATTAATTAATTTTTTTAGAAGAAGAAGAAGAGCAAAGAATATTGGGTGTAAATTAATGACACCAGAAATTAATCAGACACCAGATCATGCAAGACCTTTTAAGCCAGGATAAGAATTCTGGCTTTTATCCTCAGAGCAATGTGGAGCCAGTGAAGGCTTAAGTATGAGAGAGACATCAAAAGAACTGCATTTTAGAAAAAACTCAGCCTACTGAAGGTGAATTGAAAGAGTGGCAAAAATAATGGTAGAAGGGCAAAACAGAAGGGAGTTGTAGTAATCCAAATGAGAAAAAAATGGGACCTCATCCAGACCACCAGGATGGAGAGAATGGATGAGCCCTCAAAGCAGAATCCAGTCCAGACCCATCTCCTGAGTTTCAACTTGACTATCCAACTGCCTACTCTCACACCTCTACTTGGATGTCTAATGGGCACCTTCAACTTCACGTGTCCAAAACCCACATTCACACACCTCCATGCTGCTCTTCCTGGAATTTTCCTCATCTTAGAAATGGAAATGCTCTTATTGCAATTGCTCAAGTCACAAAGCTTGAAGTCATCCTCTTTCCATTAACCCAAAACTACATTTAGTCCATCAGTGAACCCCATCAATTCTAACTCTAAAATATTCACTAAAATTTAATATTTAATATTAAATTTAAAATTTAATATTCACTAAAATAAGCGGGGGCTACTATACTCCCCCGCTTGTGGCTAGCATCCTTTCTCACCTGGATCGCAATTGCTTTCTAACTAGTCTCCCCATTTCCAAGCTTGACCAACTTCAGTCTCTTCACCACAATGCAGCAAAAGACTCCTGTTAAACCTTAACAGAAAAGGTTTACTTCTCTTACTTCCTTATACAGAATAGCACCCCGACCCCCGCCCAGTATTCTCTATCACCATCACTCTGCCTTTTTTCTCCTCCAAAGCACTTACTCCTCACATATCATAAATCTGATACTGTCTCTCTTCCCCTATTAGAAAGCAAGTTGTTAGAGGCAGGAACTTTGTTCACCGTTGTATATTGAGCACCAAGCCTGGAACATAGCAGAAGCTCAGTAAATGTCTGTTGGATGTATGTATGTAGGTATGTATGTACCTGCAGACTAAAGGAGAAAGAAGGGTTTAAGCAACCAGGCAGATGATGATGGTGCTGTTTATTTAATTCAGCAACAAACGAGGAACAGTTTTGACCTAGTCCAGTTTTAAACATGTGTAGTTTGAGGAGCTCTTTTACCTCCACATGGTTATGTACAAGAGGCAGCTGAATGTACAGAAGAGAAACCTGAAACAGTGATACAGGTATCAGTCCTAATAATTATTCTACTGACTGTCACAGGTTCTCCAGGTTTCAGCAAATAATGATACATTTGTCTCCTTATTGCTAGTATTGAAATCTTTTCCTTGTCTTGTTATATTGGTTAAAATTTTCAGATGAAGGCGAGTAAAAATTTTATTAGTGAACTTCCTTTCCTTAACCTGACCAAATGGCAATCCTTTACTCTTTAGAAGATGTATACATTTTATTTTCCTATCTTTATCCTCAAGAAAAAGGCTGATTCTAAGTTCTTAAAAATCAGTTTATCTCTCAACAGCAGTAACCTGTCACATTCTGAAACATTTTCTGGTCTACATAAAGAAAAAAGTCAAAGAAATGAATAACCTTAAATTTTAAATAATATTGACTGAACATCTACTAGGCATTACACTGAACACTTTCTGCTGCACTTGCTTATATAATTCTCATAAGAGTAATACTATTTCTGTGACTACTATCATCATCATCATAATCATGATGAGAAAGATAATGCTTAAGGTAAGTAGCTTTAAAAGCAACAGATCTGATAAAAGAATAAGGGTCACTACACTTTGACTCCAATATTCTTTCCACTAGTTGTAAAATATGTTAGGTGTCACATTAAAAAAAGAAAAAAGTTTATCTAGCAATGTTGTCCACTTCAACCTGCAAATCAGAAACTGAAGCAATTTTAACCAATTCTGCTTTTTTATAAAGACAACAAATTAGACTCATTGAGTTTAATGTATCAGCATACCCATAATGCAATGAAATCATGGCTTTCCTATCTTCTCTGCTCCATATAGTCAAAGGATGGCTGGGGAAAGATGGAATGGAAATAGGGTAAAGGGAGGAAGAAGCAGAGTTTTCTAAGATAGAAAACAAGATTCAAAAAAAAAAAAAAAACAGGTAGAACTATGCTTATGTAGATATGAAACCAGATAATCAGTTTATTATCCAAACAGACTGATTTGGTTAAAATCTTTCATACTGAGAAATAATGAAAAGTACTGCTGGGGAAAAAAATACAGCCAGATAATGGACTGCCTCAAATCAAAGTAAAACCAGTGAAAATGTTTATGCAAAGGTCACTGATAAAGCAGGATATACATGTTGACAACAACAGGGATGCATTAAAGAGGAATAAGAATAAAGGAGACTGTTTAGCAGGAATGAAATTTTTTCACAAAATCCTATTTCAGTTTCCCATGCTGACAGTATCTCTGTGGAATACTAGCCAGGAGAGTGCAGGGTTCTGCAGGGAACTCAGGCTTGGAATCTCAATGCCACGTTCTGCATCCTGGCCCCACAGAGTACCATACACAGTCCACTGCGGCTTACATCCCTCACCTGGAGACACTGGACCTCTAAGGACTTGTGAGAATGAAGTGAAATGATCATTACCTTCCTGAAACCATCCCCTACCTCTGCAGTGACAGAGAAATAAGGGATAAGAAACAGAGTGCCTGACCACAGCTCAGGAGCCCAGAGGCGAGCACATTTTAGACTCATCCCATCCACTGGTGGAGCTCCTATTCTAAACCCAGTACCAATACATTTTCACTAAAAGACTAGCTCTCTTCAAGTATGAGCCATAAAGTCAGATTATTAGTGCCATCTGTACTTGTAATCTAGCTTTTCTGCCATTATAAGTCCGTGTTTAACCTTACTTCCTAGAGATGTTGAGTAAGCCTACATTTTTCCAAGAGAAGATTAATTCTGTTCAAGAATGGTTCTGATCACTAACACAGCATATGCCGCATTTCATGAGGGTTTTATGTCAGAAAGAAGTCAAAGATGACAAAACTCTATGTTGCCGAGAGCCATGAACTGAAAAAGTCTTTTTTAATTACATTTTCTCTTTATTCTTTTCCTATTTTCAAAGTTTCAAAAATAGCAGCAAAATTATATAAAGGATCTCCTTTCAAAATCTTTTCTTTCATACTAAATTTTCCATTAAATATCACAGTTCCATGGTACATGGTTATACATCTTATTCTAGTTCATTTTCCATTATTTTCTAATCAGATTGATTAAAAATGTGACCTTTTTCTAGGAATAGGATTCCACATAAATTTTACAGTATATTATTTAACCACTGCAAACAATTCTAGAATATGCACAATTCTAGAATATGCATAATTCTCACAATTCTAAATGTGTGAGTAGCTAGTAGAGGCACAAAATGTAATAAATACTATAGTTTCTCTTTCCACAGTTGAGTATTTTAAATCAGTAAATGTGGCTAATAATTTTTTATTCTATTTTTGTCAGAGCTTCCTGGGTAACTATCTTATGACAATGTCTTTAAAATACTAAGCATTTTAATTTTTTTCTGGTTTTCATTTAGTACACGTGCTATTAAATTTTACATGTTGTATGTTTAAAATAAATTACCTTTTTTTTGTTCATTAGATTATTATAGCACTAGCCTTCAGAGGATAAAAGGAAGTGACTGAATGATTAAATAACCATTCTCTATGACACTGAGAGAAGCCAATAAAAATCATCTCAACTACAGAAATAAAGCGAACATAAATCATATGATTGGGAAATGAAAACTGAGGCCTACCACAACCTTCAAATGGGGTGAAAGGTGGGGGCAGGGAGAGAGCTATAAACTAGAGATTATTTGCACAGTTGTGGTTGTTTTTCTTCCTGACTTTTCTAACTACTGAGGTTCTAAGAGGCCAATAAAGAGTATCAAAAATTTATTGGGCTGAAATTTAGAAGCAAACAGACCTTGAATATGAAGTTTAACTACCTCATCTATCAGTGAGGAAACCTAAGTAGAGAAAATATGAGTTACTTGCCCGAGGTCACACAAAGGCCTCGGCTATCACGAGATCCCAGACAAGAACACTGACCACTGCATCACAGGCCCAGAGAAGCTCTGGGGCAGGGAATCTGCAGCAGGAAAACAGTCTGCAACCAATCACATAAGAGGAAGTTAACTCCCCAAGTGTTGCTTTTTCAGGTAATGGAATTTTTCCATGCTGCACATGTTCACTGGGAGAGTAGGTGAGGCAGTGAGTGGACCTGGGGAAGGAAGAGAAATGCTTGGTCTCCTGAACACAATGAGCAGAATTTAAAGTTATGGGAAAAAACTATACTTCCAAAGGGAAAGTCGAGAATTCACCCATCACTACTCTCACATGGTGGCTCCCTTTGGACGAGGATCAGTTATTCAGCTACATGGGGTGAATGGAATGGACCTGGGAGTCTTAGGGGTGGTATTGAGAACAGGTGAATGGCTGAGAAAAGAAAGCAGATTTCTTAGAGTTAGTACTGTTGGAGTTGTGATAGGACGATATGGCTTCAAGGAAGATTTAGGCAGCTCGCAGACAGAAGATACAAAATACATAGAAAAAAGTGAAAACTTGGAATAAATTAGCATTTTTTAAGTTGGCACTATCCCCTTGGCAAAATATCAAAGTAAACACTTTGGTACTGAAAACGATAATTGTATAAATAGCTTTACTCACATCTGATCTGTCAAACCCAGTTTTAATATTTCTAGGCACAAAAATAAATGGCTATGTGCCTAACTGCAAAGAAAATAAATAGGGCAGAAACAAATTATTTTTTTACTCAAATATTAATATATGACTGCCATAACTAATCAGAGCATTTTACTAGCAAAAAGATGTCTGTTTGGCAAACCAAGGCTAAGAATTATATAGGATATAAGAAGACTAGTTGAAGCACTAAATATAATCTTATGGAATAGATGATTTCAACACCAGTAACGATCAAAAGTATAGCAAATAAATGCACATTTCTCTATACGATTAGAAGACAAGGGTATAAAACAATTTTTCTTGAAGGATTTTTTCTCTATAACTCAAGTCCTATATGGATAGGGGAGAAGGATTTCACTACTTAACAAGCCTTGAACTAGAGGTGTAGCTAGATTTTTTTTTAAATGATGTACAAAAGGATTATTAAGGCATTGAGAATATACTTTATAAAAAACTTAAAACATATACTTCAAAATGATCACATGATTTCTACATACTTAACTAAAAGCATTTGTTTTCTACATCTCTTTTTCCTATATGAAAAAACAAGCTGATCAAAACAAACTGTTATGGAAACTACTTGATCTCTAAGGACCTTTGCCACCACAGAAATTAGCAATATCGCTCATCTCAAAAGTATTACCACTACAAACTAAAAGAACCACTTTCTTCAGGTTCCCTTGGGTGTAAACACCCCTTCGTGACTAAAGGCTTAGATAGCAAAAAAAAAGGAGTTCAAACCAAATAAAATTATCAACACCCTTCAAAATCACATATTCAACAACTTTTTTTAACTTAACAAGCTTTGCTGGGGTGAAAAATAAACCTAGGACAGTTAAGCCTATTTATCATGTATATCTTAGTGTTAATTGTTTTAATTAAATTAGTTACAAATTGAGATGAGTTTTGATTCAATAAACCATAGGTATGAGGGAAGAAAGTAAAAGGAATCATGAAAAAGTTAAACACTCAGCTACCAGAGAATGAAGCCCATTCTCACATGATCTTTCTTGGCTCATCACAACTTCTTATAAAAACATCCCTTAATTGTATCCTCAAAATCTCCCCACTATAAGGAATGTTTCTAGAACCTACCCCTATGAATTATTTCTGAATGTTGCTGTTTCCTGGTCATGGAATAATATGTGTATTCATAAAAAATAATTTTTCTAACTATTGTTTTTGCCAGCACAAGCTATTCCCATATATCCTTTGATGATATTAGAAAGTAGAAATATACCTCTGCTAAAGAAATTACAAAGCAAAGACTAAAAGTTAATGTATGACATGCTAATGCATACACAAGAGAATCAACTGAAGGGGGAAAGAACCCTATTATGAAAAGAATGAGAACTCAGTGTACATTCCTAATTTAAAAGAAGGATTAAGTCCAAATGAGGACACAGGTAATTCAGGATATCTAGCATGCCATAGAATGGAAAGACTTAATAAGCCAACTTATTAGTATTTGTACACACAGTGCTAAGTAACCTTGGAATAGAAAAAGTAACAATAAATTATATTAACTGACAGATACAAAGCAATGCCATATTAAATAGGGAGAAGGTCGATGCTCTCACTCCCTCTTTCGAGAACACCGGAATCACAACTAACTGCTGAACAATCATCGACAGGAAGACAGTGGAACTCACCAAAAAAGACAC
Source organism: Balaenoptera physalus (assembly GCF_965194825.1). Classification (NCBI taxonomy): domain Eukaryota; kingdom Metazoa; phylum Chordata; class Mammalia; order Artiodactyla; family Balaenopteridae; genus Balaenoptera; species Balaenoptera physalus. The sequence goes on along the minus strand of NC_138899.1, from coordinate 48,856,148 downwards.
CTCACATGGAAAGACAAAGGAGAAGCCACAATGAGACAGTAGGAAGGGCGCTATCACAATAAAATCAAATCCCATAACTGCTGGGTGGGTGACTCATAAAATGGAGAAAACATATGCCACAGAAGTCCACCCACTGGAGTGAAGGATCTGAGCCACACGTCATGCTTCCCAACCTGGGGTTCTGGCAAAGGGAGGAGGAATTCCTAGAGAATCAGACTTTGAAGGCTAGTGGGATTTGACTGCAGGACTTCGGCATGACTAGGGGAAACAGAGACTCCACTCAGGGCACACAAAATGTAGTGTGTGCATCAAGACCCAGAGGAAGGAGCAGTGACCCCATAGGAGACTGAACCAGACCTACCTGCTAGTGTTGGAGGGTCTCCTGCAGAGGTGGGGGGCGGCTGTGGCTCACCAAGGGACAAGAACACTGGCAACAGAAGTTCTGGAAAATACTCCTTGGCCTGAGCTCTCCCAGAGTCCACCATTAGCCTCAACAAAGAGTCCGGGTAGGCTCCAGTGCTGGGTCGCCTCAGGGCAAACAACCAACAGGGAGGGGACCCAGCCCCACCCATCAGCAGATAAGCAGATTACAGTTTTACTGAGCTCTGCCCACCAGGGCAACAGCCAGCTCTACCCACCACCAGTCCCTCCCATCAGGAAACTTCCAAAAGCCTCTTAAAGAGCCTCATCCACCACAGAGCAGACAGCAGAAGAAGAACTACAACCCAGCAGCCTGTGGAAGAAAAACCACATTCACAGAAAGATAGACATGATGAAAAGGGAGAGGGCTATGTACCAGATGAAGGAACAACATAAAACACCAGAAAAACAACTAAATGAAATGGAGTAGGCAATATTCCAGAAAAAGAATTCAGAATAATGACAGTGAAGATGATCCAGGACCTCGGGAAAAGAATGGAGGCAAAGATTGAGAAGATGCAAGAATTCTTTAACAAAGATCTAGAAGAATTAAAGAACAAACAAACAGAGATGAACAATACAATAACTGAAATGAAAACTACACTAGAAGGAATCAATAACAGAATAACTGAGGCAGAAGAATGGATAAGTGACCTGGAAGACGGAATGGTGGAATTCACTGCTGCGGAACAGACTAAAGAAAAAAGAATGAAAAGAAATGAAGATAGCCTAAGAGATCTCTGGGACAACATTAAATGCAACAACATTCGCATTATAGGGGTCCCAGAAGGAGAAGAAAGAGAGAAAGGACCCGAGAAAATATTTGAAGAGATTATACTCAAAAACTTCGCTAACATGGGAAAGGAAATAGCCACCCAAGTCCATGAAGCGCAGAGAGTCCCATACAGGTTAAACCCAAGGAGATACATGCCGAGACACATAGTAACCAAATTGGCAAAATTTAAAGACAAAGAAAAATTATGGAAAGCAGCAAGGGAAAAACGACAAATAACACACAAGGGAACTCCCATAACAGCTGATTTCTCAGCAGAAACTCTACAAGCCAGAAGGGAGTGGCATGATATACTTAAAATGATGAAAGGGAAGAACCTACAACCAAGATTACTCTACCCGGCAAGGATCTCATTCAGATTTGATGGAGAAATCAAAAGCTTTACAGACAAGCAAAAGCCAAGAGAATTCAGCACCACCAAACCAGCTCTACAACAAATGCTAAAGGAACTTCTGTAAGTGGGAAACACAAGAGAAGAAAAGGACCTACAAAAACAAACCCAAAACAATTAAGAAAATGGTCATAGGAACATACATATCGATAATTACCTTAAACGTGAATGGATTAAATGCTCCAACCAAAAGACACAGGCTTGCTGAATGGATACAAAAACAAGACCCCTATATATGCTGTCTACAAGAGACACACTTCAGACCTAGGGACACATACAGACTGAAAGTGAGGGGATGGAAAAAGATATTCCATGCAAATGGAAATCAAAAGAAAGCTGGGTTAGCTATACTCATATCAGACAAAATAGACTCTAAAATAAAGAATCTTACAAGAGACAAGGAAGGACACTACGTAATGATCAAGAGATCAATCCAAGGAGAAGATATAACAATTATAAATATATATGCACCCAACATAGGATCACCTCAATACATGAGGCAACTGCTAACAGCTCTAAAAGAGGAAATCGACAGTAACACAATAATAGTGCAGGACTTTAACACCTCACTTATACCAATGGACAGATCATCAAAACAGAAAAGTAACAAGGAAACACAAGCTTTAAATGACACAACAGACCAGATATATTTAATTGATATGTATAGGACATTCCATCCCAAAACAGCAGATTACACTTTCTTCTCAAGTGCACGTGGAACGTTCTCCAGGATAGATCACATCTTGGGTCACAAATCAAGTCTCAGTAAATGTAAGAAAATTGAAATCATGTCAAGCATCTTTTCTGACCACAATGCGATGAGATTAGATATCAATTACAGGGAAAAAAACGTAAAATACACAAACACATGGAGGCTAAAAAATACGTTACTAAATAACCAAGAGATCACTGAAGAAATCAAAGAGGAAATCAAAAAATACCTAGAGACAAATGACAATGAAAACACGATGATCCAAAACCTATGGGATGCAGCAAAAGCAGTTCTAAGAGGGAAGTTTATAGCTATACAAGCCTACCTCAAGAAAAAAGAAACATCTCAAATAAACAATCTCAACTTACACCTAAAGGAACTAGAGAAAGAGGAACAAACAAAACCCAAAGTTAGCAGAAGGAAAGAAATCATAAAGATCAGAGCAGAAATAAATGAAATAGAAACAAAGAAAACAATAGCAAAGATCAATAAAACTAAAAGCTGGTTCTTTGAGAAAATAAACAAAATTGATAAACCATTAGCCAGACTCATCAGGAAAGAGAGGGAGAGGATTCAAATCAATAAAATTAGAAATGAAAAAGGAGAAGTTACAACAGACACCACAGAAATACAAAGCATCCTAAGAGACTACTACAAACAACTCTATGCCAATAAAATGGACAACCTGGAGAAATGGACAAATTCTTAGAACGTTATAACCTGCCAAGACGGAACCAGGAAGAAATAAAAATATGAACAGACCAATCACACGTAATGAAATTGAAACTGTGATTAAAAATCTTCCAAAAAGTGACCTCATCTTTGTCAGTGCACAAAATGGCGCCTTACAGCCTACTGGTGACCCGGCTGCAGAAGACAGAATGACGTATAACAATCCCACTTGGCACAGTTGTTGAGAAGATGACATAAGATAACCTTTGTGGGGCTTCCCTGGTGGCGCAGTGGTTGAGAATCTGCCTGCTAATGCAGGGGACACGGGTTCGAGCCCTGGTCTGAGAAGATTCCACATGCCGCGGAGCAACTAGGCCCGTGAGCCACAACTACTGAGCCTGCGCATCTGGAGCCTGTGCTCCACAACAAGAGAGGCTGCGATAGTGAGAGGCCCATGCACCGCGATGAAGAGTGGCCCCCACTTGCCACAACTAGAGAAAGCCCTCACACAGAAACGAAAACCCAACACAGCCAAAAATAATAAATAAATAAATTAAAAAAAAAAAATCTTCTAACAAACAAAAGTCCAGGACAGGATGCCTTCACAGGTGAATTCTATCAAACATTTAAAGAAGAGCTAACACCCATCCTTCTCAAACTCTTCCAATAAACTGCAGAGGAAGGAACACTCCCAAACTCATTCTATGAGGCCACCATCATCCTGATACCAAAACCAGACAAACATACTACAAAAAAATAAAATTACAGACCAATATCACTGATGAATATACATGCAAAAATCCTCAACAAAATACTAGCAAACAGAATCCAACAACACGTTAAAAGGATCATACACCATGATCAAGTGGGATTTATCCCAGAGATGCAAGGATTCTTCAATATACCTAAATCAATCAATGTGATACACCATATTAAGAAAATGAAAAATAAAAACCATATGATCATCTCAATAGATTCAGAAAGAGCTTTTGACAAAATTCAACACCCATTTAACATAAAAGCTCTCCAGAAAGTGGGCATAGAGGGAACCTATTTCAAAATAATACAGGTCATATACGACAAACCCACAGCAAACATCATTCTCAATGGCGAAAAACTGAAAGCATTTCCTCTAAGATCAGAAACAAGACAAGGATGCCCACTCTCACCACTATTATTCAACATAGTTTTGGAAGTCCTAGCCACGGCAATCAGAGAAGAAAAAGAAATAAAAGGAATACAAATTGGAAAAGAAGTAAAACTGTCACTGTTTGCAGATGACATGATACTATACATAGAGAATCCTAAAGATGTCATCAGAAAACTACTAGAGCTAATCAATGAATTTGGTAATGTTGCAGGATACAAAATTAATGCACAGAAATCTCTTGTATTCCTACATACTAATGATGAAAAATCTGAAAGAGAAATTAAGGAAACACTCCCATTTACCATTGCAACAAAAAGAATAAAATACCTAGGAATAAACCTACCTAGGGAGACAAAAGACCTGTTTGCAGAAAACTATAAGACACTGATGAAAGAAATTAAGGATGATACCAACAGATGAGATGTATACCATGTTCTTGGATTGGAAGAATCAATATAGTGAAAATGACTATACTACCCAAAGCAATCTACAGATTCAATACAATCCCTATCAAATTACCAATGGCATTTTTTACAGAACTAGAACAAAAAGTCTTAAAATTTGTATGGAGACACAAAAGACCCTGAATAGCCAAAGCAGTCTGGAGGGAAAAAAACGGAGCTAGAGGAATCAGACTCCCTGAATTCAAACTATACTACAAAGCTACAGTAATCAAGACAATATGGTACTGGCCCCAAAACAGAAATATAGATCAATGGAACAGGATAGAAAACCCAGAGATAAACTCATGCACCTATGGTCAAGTAATGTATGACAAAGGAGGCAAGGATATACAATGGAGAAAAGACAGTCTCTTCAATAAGTGGTGCTGGGGAAACTGGACAGCTACATGTAAAAGAATGAAATTAGAACACCCCCTAACACCACACACAAAAATAAACTCAAAATAGATTAGAGACCTAAATGTAAGACCGGGCACTATAAAACTCTTAGAGGAAAACATAGGAAAAACACTCTTTGACATAAATCACAGCAAGATCTTTTTTGATCCACCTCCGAGAGTAATGGAAATAAAAACAAAAATAAACAAATGGGACCTAAGGAAACTTAAAAGCTTTTGCACAGCAAAGGAAACCATAAACAAGACGAAAAGACAACCCTCAGAATGGGAGAAAATATTTGCAAATGAATCATCAGACAAAGGGTTAATCTCCAAAATATATAAACAGCTCATGCAGCTCAATATTAAAAAAACAAACAACCCAATCCAGAAATGGGCAGAAGACCTAAATAGACATTTCTCTAAAGAAGACATACAGATGGCCAAGAAGCACATGAAAAGCTGCTTAACATCACTAATTTTTATAGAAATGCAAATCAAAACTACAATGAGGTATCACCTCACACCAGTTTGAATGGGCATCATCAGAAAATCTACAAACAACAAATGCTGGAGAGGGTGTGGAGAACAGTGAACCCTCTTGCACTGTTGGTGGGAATGTAAATTGATACAGCCACTATGGAGAACAGTATGGAGGTTCCTTCAAAAACTAAAAGTAAAATTACCATATGACCCAGCAATCCCATTACTGGGCATATACCCAGAGAAAACCATAATTCAAAAAGACACATGCACGCCAATGTTCATTGCAGCACTATTTACAATAGCCAGGTCATGGAAGCAACCTAAATGCCCATCGACAGACAAATGGATAAAGAAGATGTGGTGCATATATACAATGGAATATTACTCAGCCATAAAAATGAACGAAATTGGGTCATTTGTAGAGATATGGATGGACCTAGAGACTGTCATACAGAGTGAAGTAAGTCAGAAAGAGAAAAACAAATATCGTATATTAATGCATATATGTGGAACCTAGAAAATGGAACAGATGAACCAGTTTGCCGAGCAGAAATTGAGACACAGATGTAGAGAACAAACATATGGACACCAAGGGGGGAAAGAGGCAGGGGGTCGGGCGGGGTGTGATGAATTGGGAGATTGGGATTGACATGTATACACTTATGTGTATAAAATGGATGACTAATAAGAAAAAAAAATTAAAAGCAAACATAATAAAAAAAAAGAAAACCAGTAATATAAATAAATAAATAAATAGGGAGCAGGTCATCCCTGATGTATCAGTGTGCATGGAAAACAACACAGAGTTTCATCAAAGTGGCTTGCAGGACTATCCAAAACTTGGTACGAGAAATGTGATCAGACATAAAAATGACCATTATTCCAAAATACTGAGAAAGAATTTCAGGTTTAAGAAGCAGAATTTTACAATGAACATAATTCTATTCAATGACAGCATGCTTACATTCTTCAGGATCCTGTATTCTTGCAAAAAACTAATCAGAGTGTGGAGGATACACACAAATTTCACATTAACATTTTAGTGTTAGGAAAAGAAAAATGAAGCTCTGGTACTCTATCATAAAAACCTTGGACTTGTCTCCAACTATGGGCTTGGCATTGCCCTGGGAAAGGGGTATATATGTCGTCTCTGATCAAAAAAATGCCATAGTGTGTGTGTGTGTGTGTGTGTGTGTGTGTGTGTGTGTGCGCGCGCGCGCACGGGAGCCAGTATAGGGAGGAAGAGATGGAGACAATGCCTGGATGTTTATTCAATTCAACCTTAATTATACAGCCTTTCTGATAAGTAGTTATCCTGTCCCTCTGATTTTATATTCCTGTCTCTGATAGCTCAGTTGAAAATTCAAGTTATTTCCCTGATTTCTCAGTTATTGAATCTTTATTCCTCCGTGTTCCAGGATACTGCCCATGTTCTAGATCATTCTGGTCTCCAGGTGCTCTACCTAAATGGAGCTCCATTATTTGTCTGGGCTATTTTCTAGAATCAACTATTACGTGCTAATTTCCTTCCCATAACCACCTGAACTTTGGCTCATGTACACACCTGTTTTCCAGTGCATCACCTTCCTTTGATGCAACCCAAATGTTCCATATATACCTTTCCACTATAGGGAAGTGGTTAAGGGAGCACTAGGAGGGTACATGTTATACTGTGACTGGGGAAATGTTCTAAAAATGATCTTTATTTGGCAGACAAGAAATTGGGGAGTTAGTGCTTGATGGGTACAGAGTGTCAGTTGGAGAAGATGAAAAAGTTCTAGTGATGGATGGTGGTAACGGCTGTGCAACAATGTGAATGTATTTAATGCCATAGAACAGTGCTTCAAAATAATTTAAATTGTAAAATTCTGTTATGTAAATTAACCACAATTTTCAAAAATAGGAAAACTATTTATTAAGGCTGGATTTCAAACCATGTTTTAAATAATATTAATTTGACCTCTTCTTGATTTGGAAATATATGTAGGAATGAGTACAAACTTTTTTTTTTAAAAGAAGAAACAGAAATCTAAGTGATTCCAAAATTCTTCAACCAGACCAAGCTGGGATCACTTAAAATGCATATGGTTTTTCCCACTTTCCCAAGAAGTGGTGAGGCCAAGATGGTACTTACTCTGCACAATACCCCCACACATATACAGTGGTTTGACTACTTCTCTGATGACACAGAAAATACTGCTACAAAAGAATCCTTCCTCTCTTACCCCTCACCCTGGATTATCTCTTCAAATTGCACAAAGAATTTAATTCTTGGGCGATTCAGTGTTTTAAGTACCTAATCATATTTCCATTTTCTTGAATGTCACAACCCTGCTCTCAGATTTCTAAGAATATGGTAGCCTACGTCAACTACTCTGCAATTAGAGATGACAAGTGAGAAAACAAGGGTGGATTTTTATACAAAAGGAGATCTAATTCCTCTTCTCACTTCTTCTTATCCCTCCACTTTAAGAGGTTAGGCACAGAGTGTAGTCCTCCCGCCTTTTAATTCCTTCCTTGCTTAAGTGTTGGCACAGGTAAGAGAGCCTGACATTTTCCAGCACTGGAATTGACCCTCTCATCTCCTTGGTTGCTGCTCCATCTAGGCAGCTGCTACATGGGTTCTTAGCCTCAAACCACTTACCTGAGGCCAGAGAGTCCTATTTAGCATATTCAGACAAAAGCCACTGTAATAAAATGGTTTTATCTTCCTGTGCTGTGTGTGGATCCCTATGGGTATATCTTACCAAGGAAAAAGGAGAGCTGATCCAAGACTGGATTCAGAAACCCCTGATGCTTTATAATCTCCAAGCCCAACAAAAATTCCTAAGAATTTAAGAGGAACATAATTTCCACCTCCTTCCAAATGTCTATATTTAGAGTTACTGGTTTTTAAATCATAATTTCCCAATGTCTTCCAGCCTGCCTCCTGAAAACCATCTTACCTTTAGTAGACTAACCAAATGTGCTATTAAAAGGAAAAAAGAAAGTACTTAACAGACCATTCTGTGAAAGGGGAAGGGAAGAAATCTTTCATTAATGGGAATGCAGTGGCTTAAATCTTATTAGAGAATCTCACTTTAAACTCAATTACTTCACAATTATGTTGGGCCACCTGACACTTGAGCAGAGAAGCATTAACATCTTAGTGGAGAAGAATCTTTACAGGAACTGAAACATCACTTACTGTAAACTATCTAACCTTACTAATTAAAAACTATCTCTAGTTTAAATGCTTCATGAAAATCTCAGACATTAAAAGTTAATGATCAAAAGACATATACCAACAAGCCAATGCAGAGAAGGAAATGAAATATTAAACAAAACAACAATTTAGACATCTAGGAACACCTATTACTTGGGACTCTCTGGTGCATGTCAAAATTCCTAATCTTTAAAATGCTTTAATATACTGTATTTCTATTCTTAAGACTATTCTACTTCATGCTAGAAACATCAACTCCATATATCAAATGATTACTTGAATTTCTGAAAGCTTCAAATCCGTTTTTCCCCAATTAAAATGGATAGTAAAAAAATCATCTAATAAAAATCTCAATTTACAACAAGAAAACTAAAGCAGAGTGAGGCTAAGAGTCTGACAAATGCACATCAGGATTCTGGACTCCTGTTCTTGTACTTATTCCACTGGAAATTTTACTATCCTGGACATTTGAAACCTATCTAGTCTACCTATCAGTAGAAACTGCAAATGTGATGATGTGACAAGTGAACAGAATTAAAGGCGGAGAGTCATCCTACCCTGCAGAGAAAGTAGAGCCAGATAATAAGTGGAGATGATAACTGAAGATTAATTTTTTTTCTTTGCTGAGATTTTTCCCACAGCCTTGCCATTTCAGGATCAATGGCATTTATTTCCTCTGGGGGAAAGATAACACTTAGAATAAGAGGTCATCATCCCTCAACACTGAGTATAAAATTAGATTACTGTTAATATCTACAGTGAGACAAAAGTCTTGAAAGCTATGTGGTTCAGTTGCAAGAACTGAGTACTTAGAGGGAAAAAAATTTTAATGCATTTGCAGAATTTTCCTTTAACTACATAAAACTGAGGACAGGATCCCACAAGCAGTGGAAAGGAAAGATGCAGAATGTAAGGGAAGCACAAAGTCTTAGACACAGGAAAGACAAAAAAGCCCTTCTTGGGCCAATGGAGAATTTGTAGGGGATCAGATTTTAGACCCAACTGTAGAGGGTGTGCTCCCCTCCTCCTCCCACCGATGGAAGTGGGCTGGGGGAGAGGCCTGGGGAGTAAAGAGACACCAAAGAGGGTTTGGAAACCTCAGAGCAGACTGTCTCTCAGTGGCCTTTTACCAACACAGGGCAAGCTCTGGAGAAGAATGGCGCCCGCACATTTAGACAGTGAGGGCACCTGTAAGAGTATCTTGCTCTGTAAATGGGGGCGTGCAAGTGCTAAAGCATCAGTAGACATATTTTCAGAAATATGTGCTATACTACATTAGACTTCTCAAATAATGATTGAGAAATTCACACTGGATGTAAATTCCCCTGCAATTCTAATAGGAAAACAATCTATACAAGCAGCAAATATTATATTCTAAACTTTAAAGACTAAGTCGGTGAGAGGAACTGCAAAAAAATATTTCTTCCCGATATGTACATACAAATGCCCCAAAGAAAAGTAACATATAAAATATACTTTACTATTGACATATAAAACTTGACCTCAAATTATCAAATTTAAAATCTTATCCCAATACTTAGTCCTCCTAGGTTACTTGAATACTCACAATACTTTCTCAGCTTTTCACAAGCTGCTCCTTCTAAGCCTGAGGAAGATATATGCAACTTTTCACTTCATCAATTACTTCTGTCCTCACAGTTGAGCAAACATTCTTCAGGAATAAACATTACACAGATTCCCTGTATTACAAATGGGTGTCTCTTTTGATCACTGGCACCATTTGGAATAATTAACTATCAAATATATTGCCTTCTGAATGCAGTTTACTGAATTAATGGAACCTTGTGTATGTAATATACTTGACAAAAATTTCTTCCACTTCAGAAAGCTAAGGTCATTCCTAAGCTGTGACTGTTTAAAAATAAAACAAATGACTTACATATCTTGTTACAATTTTGGGGATTCATTTACATTGACTAAGGCAAAGTCACCATTTTACCTTCTGATTAAACAATACACATATAAAATATATAAGAATTTTTTTTAAAAAAGACTGAACATACTATTCCAGCTAATTGCCAAATTATTCTGGAATTGTTCTCTAGGAAAAAGAAATTAATTTTAAAATTCATTATAAGACAATTCAAACAGTATAAAAGACATAAAGTGAAGGTTCCTTTACACGTTACTATAAATATTCCCCAAAGAAAATTAGTACTGGTAATGATAGTTACTGGTAAAAAAACTGCTACTGGTAGTCTTCTAAAAGGCTACACATAAAATGGGTATGAGTATAAACACAAACAGATGTATATTATGTGCATAACAAACTACATTTTAGGTTTTTTTTTCTTTTTAACCAAATTAGCTTTTACCATATATAATATTTTATATTTTACTTGTTTCACAAAGCAATAAACCCTTAACATTTTTCCATATTCATATTTATGGATTGACCACATTCTTTTTAACAGCTTCATAGTATATCTCCTAGGTACCGTAATTCAACAATATCATAACTTAACTATTTTCCTTATTGGTGAGTATTTAAGTTGTTTCTAAACTTTTGCTATCAAAAATGCCATTACAGTGAACATCCTTATACATATATTTTTTCCTATGTGTATAAGCTTTGTTGTGTCTACTTTTAACTGTGCCTAAGTGATAATCTCATTCCCTTATAAGAAAAAAAGAAGTATGATCAATTTATCACTATTAGCACAGTTCTTCTACTACCTGAATAAAACAGATTTTTTTAAATTTATTTTGGTAGCTTATAAATGTTAAACTAAAATGAACTCTGATTTTACTGATATGTAACTGAGGCCAGGAGAACTAACCTCTCTAAGGCCATACAACTACCTAGTGGTAGATTCAAGACTAGAATCCAGCTTGATTCTAGGCCATTCTCACTGTACCATACTCCACTTCCTGGAAGAGGACATCCAGGGCAGAGAGCCCTGTTAGAGCAGTGATAACAACTGGACCTGTAATGGTTGTCAGTATGGAGCTCCCCAAGGATGCCTTTGCCACTATAAAGACAATCTTAAGTTTCACTCACTCACTCACTCACTCACTCACTCACTCAGAAGGCACTGAGGCTATCCACAGAAGAACTGAGAAAGTAAAACAGTCTCTGTCCTTAAAGAATTTTAGTTAAAGTTGGAGCAATAAGATGGGCAGAGATAAAATTATAGAATAATACAATCACTTACATAAAGTGGAAAGTTTTAGAGAAGTCAGCATCATTTGATACATATCCAATCAAAAGCCCAGTAAAAGAGTTTATTGAAAAATGAGTAAAATTTTGAATGACTAAAAGAAATGAGGCCAATCAAGAAAAAAGATGCATGGAGGTTCAGAGAAGCAAAAAGAATAACATATGGCCAGATTGATCACGGAAATCTTCATGGAGTAAGGGGTATCAGATGTGGGCCTTAAAAGATGAATAGACAGGACTAGAATGCATTCATTTTCTCTCACCCCCATAAAGAGTCGCTTTCTGTATATAAATATATGAATTTGTATACACACACAATATAGTAAAATATAGTCCTGAATAAGTTTTCTATAGAATGTAAAAGGAAAGTTGAGTAAGAAACAAATCCAAAGGGCAAGAGCTTCGGTTGTTTCCAGTCTTATTCCACTTAAGGCAGCTGCAGAACAAGAGGGTTTAATTTAAGAATTATCATCACACATGAACTCCTCCTGAATCTCTGAGACAAAAGAGAAACCAATTCTTACAGGGAAGCAGAATTAAAGCAATGGACACCATGATTTGTATGCAATGGGATTTTTGATAGTTTATTTATTTAAATATATTTATTTATTAATGCAGAGTTGAGTCAAAAACTAATTAGTTTCAACCAAACTTTTCTGTGTGTTAGAAATAAAGGGGCTATAGACCTTTTCACCTCTTTTAAGAGAAGCGAGGCAAAGCCTCTAAAAAGAACTCGCCGTTAGCATCAATCTTTCTAGGCTCGTAGCAGGCCACTTCCTAGCTTTGTAACACCACTACCACCCAACCTGGCCAGCAATGCCATCATCATCACCATCTACCTTCCTATGCCTAAGTTAGCAGGCATTTCAATAGTGTGTCAATTCTTCCTCTGCCCCCACCATTCCTTCTGCAGGAACAGCGTTCTCCTTCCTCCCTGCTTTCAAAAATCATAGTCATCCTTCAGAACAACTCAGATTTTCCAAACAGTCCAGGCTTCAGACTTCATCTCCTGCCATTCTCTGTTTCACATAATATGCCCAAGCCATACTGAACTTGATGGATCCTAGGTTACAGATTCTTTCCAACCTGAGGAACTTTGAACATGCAATTTCCTACATCTGGAGATCTTGTTCCTTGATCCCTTGCCTGGCAAATTCCTACTTCTTTTTGAGTCTCCATTTAAATGTCATGACCTCAGAGGCTTTCCATGACCATCCTCTCCAATCCAGCACCTATCACAACTTGCTCATTACTTTCAGAGCACATTCAAAAACTATGGTTATTTTTCTTTATCTACCTATTCATTTTCTATCTTCTCCATTTGAAAATACACTACACGAAGGCAGGATCTGTATCTGTCTTGCTCAGCACTGCATCTCAGGAGATAGCACAGTACCTTTTATAGGGGAGACATCCAATATTATTTGTTGTTTGGCTGACTGGTTGTTTGGTCAGCTGGCTGGTCGACTGAGCTGCATGATTTGCCATGATTTATTCAATAACCAAAACCAGAGCCATTGCTTGCTGATGGCAGATAACTGCAATCCTAGTCATAGAATTAAGAAGTAGCTAGCCCTGAGGGAGTATGATTTGTATATCCAATTTCACTCACTGACAGAAAAAAAGTCACAGGAGCACGAAAACTTAAGCACTTAATACAATAGGGATTACAGAGCTCTGAGGAGAAATAGTCCTTAAGCACAAAGCTGCTGGGCTAGAGATAAGAAGGCCCCTCTTCTGCAGAGGAGTATCGATCCGCAGAATAGATGTGGGAACCAGTGCCAAGAGGAACGGGTTGGTATTCCTGTCCTGTTTCTTTCAGAACTCAGGGTGTGTGCATGAGCATTTTCTATAATAATTATGAATTAATTGTTATTTAAACCTATAAATTAAATTTTTAAAAGCAAGCTTTACACATTAAAAATATGCTTATATAAAAAAATTAAGAATAACCTTCTGGGTTATTATTAAAAACTCTTACATTAAATAGGCAATGAATTATAGGGAATATAAAAAAGAAAGAAAATATTTCTCAATGATCAACAAATAACCCAAATGCATCCAATGATGGCTCTATTGGCAAAGGCTTTAAGTCTACTATGTTTAGCCATCAAATTTTTCACCTATTAAATGATAAAATGATCACTATAGATCCTATTACCAGTTAATGTTTATTTAACAAACATTCCTACTTTTTCTGTTACAAGATGCAAAGCACTATGATCATTATGGGTGGTCCTTTCGGCTAAAAAGGTTAAAAACAAGTATCTGTATAATGTTTTACACTTTACAAAGCATAGTTTCCAGTTGGAACACCAAGTTCTAGTTTATCAGTAATGAAGAAAATGATGAGAAAAAAAAGCCCTATCAACACTACTTCATACTGTTCCTTATACTGTCATTTCTTCAAAAAAAAACAAAACAAAAAAACTGTACAGTTCTTGTTCAATATATAGCACAGGAAATGCAATGTTTGCAAAAATCAACCCAAAAGATTCCAAAAGAATATATACACAGCTAATTTTAATTAGTATACAAATAACAAAATACAGGCAAACAGACACAAAGGAAAGGACATGTTGCTGATGAATATTGGCCCAGGCTTATCAACATGAACAGCTACTGGATACAATAATTTGATCATACTTAAAATTGCAGTTATTAGTCTAAAAAAACATAAGTACATAATAGACATGTTGAAAAATTTGTTAAACGACACCACCACTGCCAGGCACATCTTTAAAATAATGTGTAATATAAAATGAGAGAATGTGAAAATTTAGTACAATAGAAAAAAATGGAAATTGTAAAATAAAACTGATGGCTGAAGTGTGGTGCTGCACTGGGGGTCAACAACACTGTGTCTATTGTTCAGCTGAAACACACAATCTGCCTTTAGATACCACTATAATGTTCAATCAAAAACTGTCAATCAGCACCATTTGTTTGTAATCCCTCATCAGAACCCATTGCCTCAGTCTGAACATTCACAGGAAAGAATGCAGAGAGCATATCTGCAACCACTTAACCTTCATCAACCAACATTCATGCACACTCATTAACATTCTTTCATACCACTTTCAAGCATGACACAGCTCATACCAGAATAATAATTCCCTGATAATTGTTCAAGACAACAGCTGGACAGGCAGAGTGCAGAGGTGAACACTCTCATAGATTATGGGGTACAGTAATGCATTACAATTAGTATAAAAACTCATATGCTCATGTTCAATAGTTTTCAAAAAAAGTTAAGAAAATGTCATTAGCAAAAACAGCGATCCTAACTTTAACTCTGCATGGCCCACTGTCTGGTTCTTTTAACACTTTACTGTTTTGAAATAAACCAATGGCAACCATCAACCCCAGTTACTGCACCACTGCATTAATAGAAGCAATAATTTTGATGCAGTACCATCAGACATAATCTAAACCTATGATCTAATTTAAAGACTACCAAGAGGGAAGGGAGAGTTTCACATCTTTCTAATAACATTGTTTTGTAATAAATCTCATAAGATTATTGTTTATTAAAAAAAAGTGGGACTAAATACTATGCTTTAAAAATGTGAATTCAGAGAAATTAATACCACTGAAGAAACCTGGAATGATATCAATAAAAAAGAAATCCTAGATATAGAAGGGAACTTAGAGAATATCCAGTCCAATGTCCCATTAATAAAAGCTTCAACAGCTACTCTACTTCTTTGCCATGATGCAATACAAATAAAATGAAATTAATATGATAATGATAAATTAGTTGCCATTTATGAAGTAATGTGAATCAGGTATCATGCTAGGTATTCAATAGACATAGTCTCTTAATAATACTTTAAGAAGCTATTAACCTTCTTTTTCAAATGAGAAAATTGAAGTTAATCTGAAAAAGAGTGAAAATTTATCCGAAGTCAAAAAAACCCCAAACAAACAGAAAAAAAAAAAAAGTCTGATTCCAAAGCTGACGGTTTTCACTGGTAATTTCTGCATTAGAATCTTGTTTCTATTTCCATTATTTCATTCTAACATTCTGGCTGCACAATTGTTAGAATTAGACCTATCTCTGCAAGGTTTTTATAGTAAGTCCCCTACATATGAACGAGCTCCGTTCCGAGAGCTCATTCATAAGTCCAATTTGTTCGTAAGTCCAACAAAGCTGGCCTAGGTACCCAACTAACACAATTGGCTACACAGTACTGTACTGTAATAGGTTTACAATACTTTTCATACAAATAATACATAAAAAAACAAACACAAAAAATGAAGAAAATATTTTTAATCTTACAGTACCTTGAAAAGTACAGTAGTACAGTACAACAGCTGGCATACAGGAGCTGGCATTGAGTGAACAGGCAAGAAGAGTGACTGACTGGAGGAGGAAGAGGAGGTGGGAGATGGTAGAGCTGAAGGATCGTCAGCAATAGGAGACAGACAGCAAGCTGCAATTTCACTCACGCCTGACATTGATGGCACAGGTTCTGGTTCCTTGCTGGAACAAGATGCACGTTCACATCTTTGAAAGCTCACAACGTTAAGGTTCGTATGTAGGGGACTTACTGCATTCCAAGACACAGCACTTAATGTTCCACAGTTTGCTCTTCTCATGTCCAAGAAACCTGCTCTTAGCATTCATAAAATCTCTAACCCTGTACTTCTACCTAGTTTCCCTCTGACACTCCACCAGCCTTCATCTCTTTCACCACTCACCTTAGATTTCCAGATCAAACTTCTTAAGGTATCTCCTACTATGTCTTTTCCGTCTTGCTTATTTGACATTTAACCACAAATGTCTGGGAGGTGGATCACCAAACCTAAGTAAATACAATGTCCGTTTCTCTGCAGTCCTATTTCCAATTAGTGATCATTGTTGAAGGAAATCACATAACCTACATTGGGATCCACTATGCTTTAATAATATTCAATATAATCTAAAATAAGACCTCAGTAACATAACCCAGGGGTCAGCAAACTATAGGCCCATCTGCCACCTGTTTTGTAAACAAAGTATTAACTGGAACACAGCCATGACCAATAGTTAAAATAGAGTCTGTGGCTACTCTTGTACTAAAACAGCACAGGGGCATAAGTATGACAGAAGCTATAAGCCCACAAAGACTAAAATAGTTACTATTTCGCCTTTTATAGAAAAGCTTTGCCACCCTATGCTGGAGATCCATAACAGCATTTCAAGTCAACTGGATAAAAACCCATTTGTCTTCAGCCTAGAATCTACAGACACCAGCCTAATTCATGCTATAAACCTAAATTACCCCGTGGTTCTACAATTCTTTCCAAAGTCCATCAGCTGATGATTATCTAAACTTGGTTGATTATACATCCACAAATCTCTCTCATATGTATGCATTCCCATGGAAGTATCCTAGATTCAGGACTTCATCACCAATCCCCTGGTAATTAAATTAGTCTCTTAACTGATATTCCAGCCCCTGGACTTTCTACTATGTCACAGAGCAGCTCGATACTGAATTTTCATGCCAAAGCATAGATTATATCATGTTATACATTTATTCAAAACAGTCCAACCTTTGTGATAGAATTTAATATATTTAATATTTTAAATTATTAACTTAATATATATAAATGAGTGACAGAACAAAATTTAAATCCTGAATTTTGCACATAAAGACCTCCATGATATGAACACGACTCTTTCCAGGTTCATCTTCCAGGTTCATCATTGCCCTATCCATCTCCCCATCTCCACAGAGACTGAAGTACACTCCATCAGTACTCTTAACTTCCAAGCCTACATATTTGCCAAACATGCCCAGCAAACATGTTCACAGTTTCAGCTCCCTCTCTTTGTGTGTTCATTCACTCATCCATCCAACTGGCTTATAAAGCACAATTAACATCAGGTACTGGCCTGAGTGAAGGGAATGCAGTAGGGAGAAGACATGTATCTGCGCATGGAAAGATTACAATCTAATAGGAAAAGGAACATTAAATAAACAAACAGACATGAATTTTACTTGAATCACAAACCAGTGTAATGAATGAAAAACAAAGGGCAATGTGGAACTGAATTACAAAGGGATCTACCCTAATCTGGGACGTTAGAGAAGGCATTTCTCTAAGAAAATGACACATAAGCCAAGAAATGAATTATGTATGGGGTCAGCAAGGTGAAGCTACCTCCTTCACAAGGTCTTTTCTAATTACCCCAGTGTAAATCAACAGATTTTTAAATATGTCTAATAGTTGTGATATAATGACTTGATGTAATATGGTCAGTCAAGATATGATAAAAGCTACTTAGCATAGAAAGTATGTATGAAAGTAACAAAAAATTATACTGCATATACAAATCTTGAAAGGATAAAAGGAAATACAGTCAAATCCTATAATTAATTCAAGTAAGGTAGTAGAGTTTAGGGTAGTATTTTTTCTTTCAGCCACTTCTAAATTTTCTCTAACATAATAGTTTTATAGCAGTTTAAATAGTTAAGTGAATTATCTTTACATAATTTTAATAAAAACATAAGTAATATTTTGTTGATTACTAACACACATATAATACTTTATAGTTATAATACAGAATAACCCATATAACATTTATCTTTCATGTAAAATTGCAAGCTTCCCAGTTATAATACCTTTGAATCCTATACCACATTTCACTCAATAAATTTGTTATATTTAAATATTATTTGTATCTTGAGGTTTCTCTGCTTGGTTAAAGCTTTTATTAGCGTCTATAAGAAAAGGAGTGAACATACTTGATTTTTTTTATTGTGCCCTAATCTTTATAAAAGGATGGTTTTCAGTAAACTTTGAATTTTTTTTAAAGCTCAAAATCAATACTTATCAAAAAAAAAAAAGAAAAATAAATATTAGCAAGGATGTGGAGAAACTGGAACCCTTGTATGTTGTTGGTGGGAATGTAAAGTAATTCAGCTGCTTTGGAAAACAGTTGGCAGTTCCTCAAAAAACTAAACATAGAATTACCATAGGATACAGCAATTCCACTCAAAAAAATCAACCCAAAAGGGTTGAAATCAGGTACTCAAACAAATACACGTACAAAAATGTTCAGAGCATCACTATTCACAATAGCCAAAAGGAGGAAACAGCACAAATCCATCAAAGGAAGAATGGATAAACAAATCATGGTATAATACATACAAGGGAATATTATTCAGCCATTAAAAGGAATGTAGTAGTGATATATGTTACAATGTGGATGATTCTCAAAACTGATAGGCTGAAAGAAGCCATATACAAAAGGCCACATATGGCATGATCCCATCTAAATCAAACATCCAGCTTAGATCAATTCAGAGACAGAAAACAGACTGGTGGTTGCCAGGGCTGGAGGGAAGAGACAATGGGGAGAAACTGGTTAATGGTACAGGATTTTACTTTAGACTGATGCAAATGATATGTAACTAGATAGAGGGGGTGGTGGCACATGTACTAAATGCCACTGAATTGTATACTCTGGTTAATTTTATGTGATGTGAATTGTACCTCAATTAACAACAACTATAAAAAAAAGCAATACCCAACAAAGGAGCAATTTTAAGGAAAAAAAAAAAAAAAACTAAGAACAATAAAATGTGATGTGTTATAATCTGTTTGCTAACAGTTATTCCTGGAGTTTGCAGACATCAAATAAGGTCCATCCAACGATAACAGAATTTACCTAAACTTTTTCCTCCTTCTTATACAGATTCTTGCTGCTAAAACAGGAAAAAAAAGGTGAAGCATTTTAGCATCTAGATTCTGAACTTATCCCACGCTCAACCACCCTCATTATTCTCTGAATTTTTTACCTAATTTAGCCTGTTATTCACTCAGAGCTAAAGTCATCAGTGGTAGAGTTAATTGGAATCGAAATCATTTAAATAATTCTACTCTCCTTCCAAAATTCCTATTTGCTTAAAATGAAAAAAGACAGTTTGCCTGAGGAGGTTGAAATTATTATATTTCTGCTTTAAAGGAATAAAAAAACATTAATTTCAGCCAACATTAATTTGGTGCCCACTAGGTGCCAGGCAGTCCCCTAGGTACTTAGGGACTAAGTAACATTTCGTTTACATCAGTAAACGAAACAAAGATCCCTCTCCTAAGGGGTTTAAATTCCAATTGGCGCGGAGAGAGAAAAAGACAAATGTATACCTGCTAAATAAGTAATAAACAATATGTTAGAAGGTGATAAATGACATTTAAAAAAAAGAAAAACAAGGTAGGGAGAATTGGGTTGGAGAGGTTTGGGGCGAACACAGGCAGTGTGGCAGTACTAAACTGGGGGTAAGTACAGGAGCCTCATTGAGAAGGTGACATTTAAATCAAGACTTGGAGGTGGTAAGGGGCTGACTCGAGCAGATACCTGGAATAACAGTGTTCCAGGCAGGAAAGAGCCCAAGGCAGGAGTCTACCTGGTATGTCTGAGGTGAACCACAGAGGCTCTCCAGTGTGACTGCAGTGAAAGAACTGAGACGAAGGTTGCAGCAGAGGAAGTGAGAAAGCAGAGGAGCAGGAGTGAGAATGGTTTCCAGAGCTTCAGCCCTCTCCCAGCAGAAAGGGCTGGCCCACGTAACGGCAGACAGGACAGCTGCACGGAGGTGGAAGCCAGGCAGGCTCTCCAGTGCTAACCTGGTGAATGACACATTGGCAACAAGGCAGCAGCGGCTCCCATGGGGAATTTTCCTAGGAGATAAAGAATGGGTAGGGACTGCAAATTAAAACATTCAGAGTAAGTGATGAGGACACAGAGAGAGGCAATGCAATGCATGGCCAAATTTAATGGAAAAAGTAGACCAAATTTACTGGAGAATGGTGTGTAGAATAGAAAAATAGCAAGAAGTATACAGATAAAAATACAATTTGGAGCTGAATGCAGAAGGCTACAAATGCCAGACAGGGAAGGCCTTTTTTCTTTTAATCCCTTAGAATGAGTGCACATATGGGAGATCAGTAGGGATGACAAATCTGAAGACAGTTTATATTACCGTCTTAAAAACAGAAAGACTATGAGAAAACAATACGAAAAAAAGGTTTGAAGAAAGTACATAATGAGTGAAATGGCTATCATGGCTTCTAAAGTTTAAAGGACCAAAACAGAAGATACGTCATTATGCTGCACTGTTAGTCAAGGTAGCGGGTCTCAAGGTCATTTCCCCACCAATGCGTATCGACTTCCACCCAGGCTCCCCCCAATATGCTTCTGCGCCTTTCCCTCCCTCCTTTTCTCTAGTGTCCCAACAGGAGAGAGAGGAACGAACACAAGGCATGAAGTTAAGAAGAAGTAAACCCTTGACTTTCAACTTCTTTCTAATGATGCGACCTTGAGGATTAGATTTTTAACTTCTCCAGGCAACAGCTTCTCACATTAACTCTTATAATGTGAGGACCAAGCCTGGTTAGGAGCTGAGCAAGCACCCACTTCCCCTTTACTTTGTAAGTCAGTTCCTTTCTCTCATTCTTTTTTTGCTTCCACCAGCTGTTCTGGCCTTCTTATAACTCTAGAATAATCAAGAATAATGAGAAATTTTGATTTATTGAGATTGTAGGTTATACTTATTCATCAAGAAAACACTGACGAAAATGGCTCTTTTGACAAAGCACACCTCAGAGGTACAAAAGTGGGCATGGGACCAGCAATGTCAGTTTCGTTCTCTGCACTCAACAATCTTGCTGAGGAAAAATGATAGCTAAAAAAAAAAAAAAACCAGTAATCCACTGATTAGTCATTTTTGGATTGCCTAGTCTACAGAACAGTATTCTTTCAGATATATACATATATGTGTATATATACATATATGTACATATACACACATATAGAGTAAATTCTATTACAAAAGTACTGTCACCACACTGAAGTTGACACAAACTGCTGTTTTCCTTGCTATTGGTACTGAAAGCAGATAAGTTTAATGGAAATACAAATGACTGGTCAATTTTAAAAGCTCATATTCACTTTTACAGATAGATAAGATTTTAAATGAAGTTAAATAAAACTTGGGAAAATTAAAAAATATTATTCAGAAAACGGATAGTTTTTAAACAAAAACTTAAAAGCTCTAAAAACTAATGTCCATCATTTAAAAACAAACACAATTATCCCACTGGCTATTTCAACGCTTCTGGGTTGAATCTCACACTAACGGGACCAAGAACGCCAAACTATCCCACTGTGACCTGTGAAACCCTCAAAAATAATTGGTTCTCTAATTGAAAAAGAAAAGAAGATTAAAGAAGGGAGAAGAGCCCTTCCTCTGCTTCAGGAGGAATGAGTCTCAGGCAACATGATGACAGAAGAGTAGACTGGCAAGTAACTGAGCCAACAATTAAATTAAAATAAATTGCTTACTTTGTGTGAAATGTGGTTGTATTAGATCTTTTGATAAATGTGATTTCCCTCAGTGGTGAAATTTTTCCAATTAAAATAAACTTTTTATATATTGTATTTAAATTATCCAGTGAAATATGCAATTATAATAACATATTTCCCAGCCTGTAATGAAACTGTATGTTCATATTAGGTCTGAATAATATTTGGACTAGGAAAAGGTCCCTCTTCCAGAAGTCCCTATTATATAAATATTATATAAATATTTATAAATATAGAAATGTTACATAAATATAATAAATATTATTCAGATAAAAATATGTTGTGAAACATCGTAAAACAAGAGTAACAATCTGTACTTTAAAATATAATTAAACTTTAAGGTGAGGGAATTAAGTTTTTCAACAAGGCAATACAGAAACAGTCATCTCCCAAAAGTTTATAATGTATAAAATGTAACACATTTCTTTTTCTAAATTAGAACCAGTCTTTCTTTCTTCCTTATATAGTAACAAGTGAAAGTCAAGAACCAATTTGTTTTTAAATACTAGTGGTTCTTTACCCTAGCTTTTTGAAGGGTATTTCTGGCTTGGAAAAAAAAAAAAAATTAAGTAAAAACATATATACAGAACTTACTAACATCTTAGAAAAAATGAAATTAATAGTATACATTACAAACTGGAAAATATACAGTAGGCTGTGATACCTGTTCACATTAATTAAATATAGTATATTTAAATAAAGAAGAGGAAAAATCATTCCTGGCACTTAGACATGATATGAGGATTTTTCCTAAAACTCCGGAAAGGCACTTGGCTGTGGTAACAAAAACATGTGTTGGTGTAATTAGTAAAGATCCAAAGCTCAATAAACATTTAGTGAACAGAACAAATGATTTAAACAGTTAAGCCAAAATGCCCCAGGACCCAAAAATGACATTCCTATAAAGGGAATGCAGGGCTAAAGGAGACTGACATAAGTTTAATGAGCGGAATCAACAGGGCCAAGTACCTTGTGAAATGCTGCAATTTTATGGCATCCAGTTATCCCAACCCCCGTCCTCCTCTGTCAGAGGTGTCCACGTCCTAATCCTAGAAGTCTGTGAATATCTTACCTTACATGGAAAAGGGAACTTTGCCAGTGTGGTTAAGGTTAAAGACCCTAAGATTAGGAGAGTCTCCTGGACGATCCAGATGGGCCCAATTTAATCACATGAGTCTTTAAAGAACCTCTCCTGACATAGGTCAGAGTCTGAGAAACATGTACTCAAGGAAATCAGGTGAGGAAGACTCAGCTCACTGCTGCTGGTTTTGAAGAATCTAGAAGGAGGCCACAAACTGAGGAATGTGGGCAGCCTCTGGAAGCTGGAAAAGGCAAGGGACAGATTCTCCCTGAGAGCCTCCAGAACATAGCCCTTGATTTTAGCCCAGTGAGACTAACCTACAGAACTGTAAGATGGTAAATTTGCTGCTAAATTTGGAGTAATTTGTTAGAGCAGCAATAAAAAACTAAGACAAAGCCCCACCTGTGAGCATAATAATTCCTCCCACCTTTGCCAGCTAAACTATGCTGAAACTGGAGGGAAAGAGAAGAAAACGGATGAGAAGCTAACCTAGAGTCCTGACATCATTGGGATACTGAATTTACTAACTCTGGGACTACCAACCACCAGACTTCCCTTTTAAATCACTTTTAACTGGGTACTGTCTCCCGCAGGCAAACTTTCTCACAGAGTCACCAGAAAAGATCGATTTACATACACTAATGCAGCAGGTAAGTTTCTAAGTTCATCATCCAATCTTAGATTTGGGGGCTGTGAGTCATTCTGAGATAAACACTTTTCACTTCAAGAGTTTTGCCTCCCCTATGTATTACTAGACAGGCTGTCAGAGAAGAAGAAATACCAACACCCATTTTCAATTAAGTTCCAGACATCTGTTCATGTATTTCCTTAATTTGTCACCAGTTCAGGAAACAAGAGTTAGGCTAAACCATATGTATAAAATACAACTGTATACAGGTGACCTAAATAATTTCTTTAGCTTACATCACAGAGCTGGAGGAGTAACCTATTCTTGAGAAATTATCACTCCTGTGAATGTCATGCTAGCACTCTATGAAACGAAGAAGATGAACAGTTATCATCCTTCCTGCAAACTCTGGGGGGAATTTAGGCCATCAGTTCTACTTGGTACTCTTATTTGCCTATCAACTAAAGGTTCCCTATGCCTTAATGCGCCCCAGTTCCACAATGACATTAAGCTGTCCATACCATCCTCGTTAGGTTGAAACTGTAAATAAGTGTCAAAAATAATGAATTATTAACGCGATCCAGTAAGGTTTTATACAGAACTGAATGAGCTTTCCAAGATCACTCTCGAATCATCAGCTCAATGCTCTAAAACAGAATCACATCAAGAAAAACAAAGTTAAATTTTCAATTTTTAAAGTTCATGAAATTACACACCAGCTCCATTAATGGGCACCAGCTCCATTAACGACATAAACTGAAAGAAAAAAAAAATCACAGAAAAACTTTTAAAAAAAGAGGGAAATAAAATCCCAAACAGGTCTTTACATTCATTCCTGATTCAACAGATTCTTCTCTACAGAAACTTAATAAAGCATCTGACAGTTAAGATGTACACAAAAATGAAAGAAACAAGAGGTACAGACCAGTATTCTAAAAGTCTTCATAAGTGGCTATTAACATAGGTCCGTTAACAGAGCAGTTTCATGGTTTAGAAAGCTTCATTTGGAAATGAGGCCAGGGACTTCCCTGGTGGCGCAGTGGTTAAGAATCCGCCTGCTAATGAAGGCAACAAGGGTTTGAGCCCTGGTCTGGGAAGATCCCACATGCCACAGAGCAACTAAGCCTGTGCGCCACAACTACTGAGCCTGCGCTCTAGAGCCCGTGAGCCACAACTACTGATCCTGAATGCTGCAACTACTGAAGTCCACGCGGCTAGAGCCCGTGCTCTGCAACAAGACAAGCCACCAGAATGAGAAGCCCACGCACTGCAAGGAAGAGTAGCCCCAGCTCTCTGCAACTAGAGGAAGCCCGCGCGCAGCGACGAAGACCCAACACAGCCAAAAATAAATAAATAAATTTATTTAAAAAAAAAAAAAAAAAAAAAAAAGAAGTGAGGCCAAGCTGGAGGGAGGTCATTTAACTTGTTACCATTATGGAAGATTCAGAGATGATACACAAAACATTACAAATAAAAATGAGCCTGCATTTTCAGAATTTAAGTTCAGCTAAAATTTCCTGAGCAACTACAATGAACTGGGCATTGCAAAAGATGTTTTAAAATATTCATTATATAATCCTCACAATAAACTTATGAGCTAGATCTTATCTCCCCCATTTTAGAGAGGAAAGACCTACAGCTGTAAGGGCTGGGGTCGCACACTTGCAGGTGGACTCCACAGTGCCTCACTTCTCCTGCAGACTCCACAGCGTGATGTTAGTATTTACAGTTCAAATACTTACAGAAGTGAAGAGAGGTACCAAATGATGAAAGATGGTCTTAATAAAAAACGGCAGGTTTTTAAAGCCTTTAATATAAATTGCGGGATGAGGATGAACCGCTGTGGGGCAGTGGTAAGGTGGCAGGAGATGAGAGGAAAATTATTTTAAATCAAAGAAGAGCACTTTAAATAAAACATAATAGGATTTCTTTTAATCAGAGAAGCAGCATGGCATAGCAGAAGGAGAGATGGCTTTACACTCAGATCTGTATTCCATTCACAGTGGCGGCTCCTTTTAGCTGAACTTCACTTGAAGAGCACAACTTTTTCTAACCGATAAAATGTATGTATACAACATTTGCCTGGGCCCCTTCGCAGAATTGTTTTGGGGAGCAAATAAAACGATATAAATGAAGTAAACATAACTGCTAAAAAGAAAGACACATTATTAATACTGTTGTTTTATTACTGTCTAATTAGGGAATAAGTTTTCTATTTTTTTTCCATTTTTGATATATGCTTTTATTAACAAATGCATTATGGTCTGTTAACATGGATTTAAAAAATGGATGGCCAGATGTTGGAACCACCATAAAAAATTATTCTAAGTTGGATGAAATATCTCATTACAAATAACACACTAGCCCTTTCAATTACAAAACAAACAAACCCAAAAACCACATACCTGTGAATAGGCAGCAGTTGAGGCGAGGCCCCTGACCTCCACCTCACTCCCACCTCTACATGCTGCAGCAGGGTCCATAACCTTTTTTGCCATGGAGCCCCACTGGCAATCAGAGAAGTAGACCCCTTCTCAGAATAATTTTTAAATGCATAATTTAAATACATAAGATTTCAAAGGAAGCAAATTGTTCTCGAACGCAGTTATTAAAATGCACTGTTTATGGACTGGTAACAAACATGTCTGGCAACCATGGAGATGGACTGCTCAGATCTCCCTTTAGGAAAGAACTTTCCACTCGGTTACAAAGGAGCACACTTAGCTGACAGGCTCCAAGCCGTGAGCACCCTCAGGACCCTCCTCAGTTTTGGAGCCCCAGCCAAGGACTGAGCATGGCAGAAGTAGCCAGGCCTGGCCATCAGGGCCCAACCTGGGACTCCTCTGGCAGGCATTCTGGGCTCCAGCAATCCCTCCCAGCTGCGCTGGCTGAGAATTTCTCAGATTTGCATCATAGTCCCAGGTTCTTCCTGCCTAGTCCTGCTCTCAACCGCCTTTTACCTTTCACATGCATTACCCATCCCTTGCCCCTTAAAAAAACCCTCCTGCACTTCAACATCTCAGCATCTGCTTCCTGGAGGACCCAACAGACAAAATATGCTTCTTTACTAATGTCTTAAGTAACAAGGTCTAGCTGCAGGTCTAATAATTACTCAAATTTTGAAGTAGTGATGAGTTTCAATGATATTTCAATGTACCTGAAGCAATTCTCATGTGATATGAAAGTACGTATGAACCTTACAGGTAGAAACGACATAGGTACTGCTGTGTTTGTTGCCTATATTTATCATTGAACGAAAAACTAAATTTCAGTTAGAGGTTAATGAAAGTGATGATGCTAATTTTTTTTTTCTTATCCAAGTTCATAGGCCACAAGTTAAGAACTCCTGGCGTAGTGTGTGTCTGACTTTGAAATATCCATTCTTTTAAGGCACAGACACCTACTTAGACAAGTCAGAGCTGTGATAAGCAAAGGTCTCTAAACTGGCATTCTCCTCAGATGCGATGACAGCCAAGAAAGCTTGTGGTAAACATAGAACATGTTCAAGGTATCAGAGCATATGCCCAAATAACCTAACCTTGAGGGACCAAAAAAACAACAACAACAACACCCAGCTTACCTAAACACATGAATATATAATCACCTCCAAACCTAACTTATGAAATTCAAAGTTATAAAATTACAATAAAGTTATTTCCACAGAAAGTTTTTTATTGTTACAAAAGAATTTACTACACTGTTTATTTTTTATTTTTTACTTTTTTTTGATTTCTTCAGTGATCTCTTGGTTATTCAGTAACATATTGTTTAGCCTCCATGTGTTTGTGTTTTTTACGTTTTTTTCCCTGTAATTCATTTCTAATCTCATAGCGTTGTGGTCAGAAAAGATGCTTGATATGATTTCAATTTTCTTAAATTTACTGAGGCTTGATTTGTGACCCAAGATGTGATCTATCCTGGAGAATGTTCCGTGAGCACTTGAGAAGAAAGTGTAATCTGCTGTTTTTGGATGGAATGTCCTAGAAATATCAATTAAATCTATCTGGTCTATTGTGTCATTTAAAGCTTCTGTTTCCTTATTTATTTTCATTTTGGATGATCTGTCCATTGGTGTAAGTGAGGTGTTAAAGTCCCCCACTATTATTGTGTTACTGTCAATTTCCTCTTTTTATAGCTGTTAGCAGTTGCCTTATGTATTGAGATGATCCTATGTTGGGTGCATATATATTTATAATTGTTATATCTTCTTCTTGGATTGATCCCTTGATCATTATGTAGTGTCCTTCCTTGTCTCTTGTAGTAGTCTTTATTTTAAAGTCTATTTTGTCTGATATGAGAATTGCTACTCCAGCTTTGTTTTGATTTCCATTTGCATGGAATATCTTTTTCCATCCCCTCACTTTCAGTCTATATGTGTCCCTAGATCTGAAGTGGGTCTCTTGTAGACAGCATATATATGGGTCTTGTTTTTGTATCCATTCAGCAAGCCTGTGTCTTTTGGTTGGAGCATTTAATCCATTCACGTTTAAGGTAATTATCGATATGTATGTTCCTATGACCATTTTCTTAATTGTTTTGGGTTTGTTTTTGTAGGTCCTTTTCTTCTCTTGTGTTTCCCACTTAGAGAAGTTCCTTTAGCATTTGTTGTAGAGCTGGTTTGGTGGTGCTGAATTCTCTTAGCTTTCGCTTGTCTGTAAAGCTTTTGATCTCTCCATCAAATCTAAATGAGATGCTTGTAGGGTAGGGTAATCTTGGTTGTAGGTTCTTCCCTTTCATCACTTTAAGTATATCGTGTCACTCCCTTCTGGCTTGTAGAGTTTCTGCTGAGAAATCAGCTGTTAACCTTATGGGAGTTCCCTTGTATGTTATTTGTCATTTTAACCTTGTTGCTTTCAATAATTTTTCTTTGTCTTTAATTTTTGCCAATTTGATTACTATGTGTCTCAGTGTGTTTCTCCTTGGGTTTATCCTGTATGGGACTCGCTGCACTTCCTGGACTTGGGTGGCTATTTCCTTTCCCATGTTAGGGAAGTTTTCAACTATAATCTCTTCAAATATTTTCTGTGGTCCTTTCTCTCTCTCTTCTCCTTCTGGGACCCCTATAATGCGAATGTTGCTGCGTTTAATGTTGTCCCAGAGGTCTCTTAGGCTGTCTTCATTTCTTTTCATTCTTTTTTCTTTAGTCTGTTCCGCAGCAGTGAATTCCACCATTCTGTCTTCCAGGTCACTTATCCGTTCTTCTGCCTCAGTTATGCTGCTATTGATTCCTTCTAGTGTAGTTTTCATTTCAGTTATTGTATTGTTCATCTCTGTTTGTTTGTTCTTTAATTCTTCTAGGTCTTTGTTAAACATTTCTGGCATCTTCTCGATCTTTGCCTCCATTCTTATTCCGAGGTCCTGGATCATCTTCACTATCATTATTCTGAATTCTTTTTCTGGAAGGTTGCCTATCTCCACTTCATTTAGTTGTTTTTCTGGGGTTTTATCTTGTTTCTTCATCTGGTATATAGCCCTCTGCCTTTTCATCTTGTCTATCTTTCTGTGAATGTGGTTTTTGTTCCACAGGCTGCAGGATTATAGTTTTTCTTGCTTCTGCTGTCTGCCCTCTACACTGTTTATTTAATATCGAATTCCTATAGCATGGAATCCAGCAAGAAGTGCTTATCTCCTTATGACTCTCCTACCACTATCCCACTCCCTCCTTGTGCTCCAGGGATGGATCCAGGTACAGTGCTAACTCCATGTGATTCTCTCTCTTCCAAGCCTGGCAAGTGGTGTGTGTGGAGGAGGGCATGGGGGTCAGAGAGAGTAGAGAAGAGAGGAAGTGAATGGCCAGATTTACAAAATATTATTTTAAGATTAAAATAGCACATTCAGAAGGAGGAGCCTCATTTATATTTTCAGGAGAGTAATGGTGTGCACTAACTATGAGTGGGAGTCCTGAGTGAAAGAACATACTGCAGACAAGGCAATCGAAAAATGCACTTTGAGCAATCAGAGGGCAACAAGAGATGCCAGGGTAAATGGGGAAGAAGACAGAAGATGCAGGAAATGGAGAGAAATCCTAAGAGACAAAATCCTAAGCGATGACAATGGAATGTAATGACTTTACAATTTTGTTAAGGTTTGACAGCTACAGGCGCACCACTGAAAATGCTATCAGAATTAAAATACCAAGATGAGCTACTTGTAATACGGAAGGGAGACAGCATCCCCCAATCTACCACTAGTCAAGTGACACTAGTTGAATCCAGTGCCCTAATACCATTCCTTTCTCCAGTGGAAGAAGAAAAAAAGAGAATAGAAAAAAGGAAAGAAAAAAAAGCCATGTTTATGGGCATACCCCCCCCCAATACAGTACACACAAGTCCAAGCCTCCTCCTTTTCTGTTTATAGCATCAGTACAATATATAAGAAACATGTCTATTTACAGGGACCTTTAAACCTTCTATCACACCATGCCAAAGATATGCTGGGTAACCAAGTGTGTAACTGAAGCATTTTGTGGACTTGAAAGTTGCCTGTGGCTCCAACCTAAATAACCCCTTTCTTTACGCTCTCTCTTTAGGTTTTATTTCTCTAAGGCTTTCAGAATAAATTTCTGTTTCTTTTGCAACCCAACAGAGAATATAATTGCTAACAATGAGATACTCTGTAATGGTGAAACAAGCAAGACATTCCTGACCTATCTCATAATTTCCTTAAGTTCTTTTGAGATTCAGCCAAAGACAAGAACCAAAATAAATCCCTAGAGAAATATTTAATTCGCCACTGACTTCCTCCCCAATCTTCCCAAATTAGTGTTTGTCAAATGTCTTTTCAGAAACCTTTAAGATGTTGAAGATATGTTACATTTATTTTGGCATCATCTCTATATTAACATGCTCCCAAGAACCATATTTCTGTTATAAATTATATTGTTCATCTTAATGTAGGCTTCTGAGGTAATTCAGGATTTTTTATACACTTTGGTTCATACAGAGGAATAAATTGTGTTTCAGATACAAAGCAACAAACTCAACACAGCCAAGTCACCGGGATACTCCATGGTTTATCACTCCCTACCCCAATACTTTGTCCACTGAACTATGATGTCAGAAATCTAAGCTTGATTTGTTTTTAAGTACATAATCCATTAACTGTTTCCATATGCCATAACTGTTCAGTTGAGAAATTATTTATAAACCAGGTTATTGGCCCTATCTGGCAAATATGATGCACCTGTTATAAAATTTGATTACTTCAGAAAGCTAACAATTGTGGAATCACATTTTCATAATAAATCAGTCTACGAGAATTAGACTATTCATATACTTTCAGAAAGCCCTTTAATCCCTATTAAGTTAACAGTTTGTGAATAATGAAAGTAATTAATATTAATTTTAGTCGATAAATCCAACACCAATAACCTGTTAGTATACGTTAATCCATTTTCCAACAGCCTGTAAAAATTAACCAACAGATGCTTCCACTCTGGTAAAAAATATGCAGGTCATTAGCATTATTTTGATGATACCAAATGTTCAATATAGTATATGAACATTGTGATTAAATTTCTGAGAGATATACAAACAATGTTTTTTATAACCTTGTTAAGTCTTAACAGAAGCCAGAGACAGTAAAACATGGCAGTCTCTTCTACAATCAAGATTAGCACTGGTTGTCCCACTCCTTGTTCTTAGACTTCACCTGCGAACTTGACTGCGCCTCACCGAGGCCACAGAGTAACATGAGTACAGGGCCCCTCACCACAGCGTCCTCAGTGCCAAACACAAGGCCTCACATACAACGTGTTCCCTGTAAATACTTGTCGACTTGAACAACGGTAGCCAAATAGGATAAAGAGAAAAAGCAGAAGAAATTAAAGAGGCAGATGAGAAAAAGAAAAGAAAAAGATGATCAGGAAAAATGCCTACATGTTATTTTCAAAAGAATCTAAACTACGGAAAGCTAAGATGTATCTCAGAAGTTTAGGATGAAGAGAAGCAAGGAAAACAAAGTGAGACACTTAATAGGGAAATAAAGTATAAAAAAGAAAATGATAGGCTTCCCTGGTGGCGCAGTGGTTAAGAATCCGCCTACCAGTGCAGGGGACACGGGTTCGAGCCCTGGTCCAGGAAGATCCCACATGCCATGGAGCAACTAAGTCCATGTGCCACAACTACTGAGCCCACAAGCCACAACTACTGAAGCCCGTGCGCCTAGAGCCCGTGCTCCGCAGCAAGAGAAGCCACTGCAATGAGAAGCCCACGCACCACAACAAAAGAGTAGCCCGTGCTTGCCGCAACTAGAGAAAGCCCAGCAACAAAGACCCAATGCAGCCAAAATAAATAAATAAATAAACAAATAAAATGAATTAAAAATAAAAAGAAAATGATACTACTGAATCAGAAAAAAAAATGTTGATTTCATAGGAAATGGCTTAGACGGGGGTTTCCGTACTCCTTAAGATATGACACAAGACATGCCCCATTGAAGCAATGCTATAAAAGTCACAGAGAGGGTATTAATTTAGAAAGCAAAGTAAGTAAAATCTAACTGGAAAAAAAAGAAGGACTATAATAAAGGGCAACATGAGTTAAGAGGAAATGTCCAACTCGCTTACCAAGAACACCTTGCTCCATCTATGAGTCAGTGGGGCAGAGTGCTATTGTGGGGAGTTAGAACTGTTTTGCAATCGTAGACCAAGAGAAAAACCACAGCAGAGATGTGGTAAAGATTAAACAAGGTCACATGAAGAAGACCCAGCTCAGGGCTGGTATACCACAGGTACTCAGAGGGATTATTAGTTCCTCTTCCTTTTCCAACTCCCAGGGTATGAGACCTCTGAAACCCAACAATCTTAACTTAAATGTCTCATAAACTTAAAGCAGTGTAAAATAAATAGCCATACTTAGTGACAAAAAATAAAGAACATGAGAGAAAATCCCAAGGTTATTTTTAGATTATTGGATTCAGTTCCTTTTTTTTTTTTTTTCCTTTCTGCCAATTTCAAATGCTTAGGAAGCACAAAGATTGGCATCTACCATTTAAAATGCCTGGAATGGAACATTCAACTATGTCAGAGAAAGAGCCCTCGTTCTTAGTCCAAACAGGTACTTCAATAAAAAGAAAAAAAAATCTTTTCTCTAAAAATCCACAATTCTTCAGTAATCTGAATTCTTTGTCCTTCCCTGCCAAGTTGTGATGCAAGCCAATGATGACAATCAACTAGCAGCCCGTGCCTCTATCTCCCCCTGCCTGCTAGAGAGTGGAGAGCAACTATATTTCTACCTAGAACTCAACAATGAATAATAGGTTTAATTTTGAATTCTGCAGAAATGAAAAAATTGATTCAAAGTAACCTTTGGTGTCACGTGAAACAGGCAAATATTAGCAGCCAGGCCACGAATAAAGAGACAAGGAGCAACCTATCCACCAGCCCTCTGTCTTGTCAAAGTTTTCTAGGCACCTTTCTCTTGCCTTCCTTTCTGACCTTTCCTATAAAATATCTACTGAAGTCCTGTCTTTCTGAAAGCAGCAATTAATAGCCTTTTCTAATGAAATACTAATAATTCCAAAAAGAACACTTAAGGCTCCTCAAATAATGCTTTCTAGGAATTATTCTTTAAAATCCAAACCAAAAAATAGTCACCTTCTCATCTCGCCACCTGTTGGCATTGTGAAATGTTGGCACTGCCCCGTGTTACAACCCTGGGCTTCCCCATCTTTCTGTTGATCATGGAAATATCATCTACTGTCCCAGAAAAGAGGAAGCAGCATTTGAGCTGAGAGATAAGAAGTCATAGCCTCTGCCAGCCTCTAAGTCAAACCAAAGAGAGATTCAGGGCAGCGTGGATGCATGCACCAAGCCAGAGAGGCACTGATATATGGAATATTCAGAAAAGGATCATTATTTCCTCACCTTAACCTTTACAACTAGTATTAGATTGAGCAAATATGTTGATTTTTTTCAACCTTAAATCGTAAGACTAAAGTTAGATAACAAGAATTTTTTAAAGGTCCAATTATTTCATTTAGGGCCAACACTACAGCTAAATTAAAGACATGCTAACAAGTTTCCCTTTTGAGCCTCATTAATTAAGAAAGTAATCAGAGTAAAGAGGGGAAAAAAAGAGAGAAGCTGGATCGCAGAATTACTTAAATAGCTTTTAGGTACCACCCTTTCTACCTACTAGAAAAGCAGAGGGAAAACTAATCAATTCCAGATTATGAAATCTGAAATTCTGAAGTGTTTTACATGTAAATACACATTTTAACTGCCATATAGTTTCCTTGATTGCCTGAAGAGTGCACTAATCTTATTCAAAGAAAATTTTGATTCTCCATAATCAAAAGATAAAATTAAGATCTGCTTACTTCACAAGTTTTCCTATGATAAGCTTGCTAAGAAAATGCCCCTGGTTTTCAAAGATCAAAATATATCATTTTTACTATTTTGGTCAAGACCAATGGTGTTCCAAAATATCTGATAAAGGCTTTGGATTTAACACAAATTCTAGAAATCTAATTTACAATTACCTTTTAGAGTTTCTAACTTACAATTATTTTTTTAAAAGTTTTTAATTTATATTTTAGAAAGCATTTCAAAGGAAAGCAAATGATTTTTTTGCTATCTGCCAACATCCTTTGGTTGCTGTGATGATCAAGTTAAATCACATATATAAAGCATCTAGCATGGTGCCTAGTACACAGTGGGTACTTTAAGAAGTCAATTCTTCTGTCTACACCAAGCCTTCCCATCTCCATCCAGATGGAGAAAAGCCCGCGCACAGCAACGAAGACCCAACGCAGCCAAAAATTTAAAAAATAATAATAATAATTTTAAAAAATAATTAAAACAAACAAAAAAAGATAATGACTGACCTAAGTGCCTTGTACTACAAACCTAAAATGTGTTACTTAAAAATGAACTGAACAGTGTATGTGCATATCAGCCCTGAAACATAAGTGGTAGGCCCATGACACTGGATGAGACAAAATCAAATTTCAGACAAGAGTAATTCCTAAATATAATTGTTAAAAAGAGAAAAATCACATTGTACAGGTAAAAGCTATCTGTGATGGCTTTTGAAAATGAATTCCATTGCATTTAATGAAAAGATGTTATAATCTACTCATAGACTCTATTTCAAACTAATTTTCAAGATGCTCTATAAATTGATATTTCTATCCCATGTGAGTCATACTAATTATGTGATAGTCACTGTAACATTAAAGGGTGGGAAAATTCTGACTAGAGGAAGACTTACATTTTGTTTTCATTTTTCTATTTCTCATTGACTACAGGGAATTTTCACACCAAAATTTTCTCTGAAAATACCCTCCTTTATGAAAGTCTAATTTAGAATATCTTCAAAGAAGGTATTATAAAGAAATTTTTTTAAGTTTTGTATTAAATTATTTGTATTTTAAAAATTGTTCAATTGATACTCTATATAAAAAATTAACTTCAGATTATTCATTGGATTATTCATTTATCCATTAGTAACATAAAAATACCATTTATATGACACAAATAATACTTTCTAAAGGTAAGCATATAAAAAGTTACAATATTAAAATACTAAGAGTAACAAATAACCAAGATATTAAACTTACCTTTTGGTTGGCAACAAAACGTATTCTCAAGTTTACTAAGCAAATCCATATTTTCATACTTATTTTCATTTGCTTTTACCCAGAAACAGTCTTCAGTCATTTCCTGAGGTCTGATCTGCAGCCAGAGAGAAGACAGATTCACAAACAGTTGAGTGTTTCATCTGTCTCCCACACCCAATCACCATGTATACACCCAGTGCCCCAGAGCTGCCAGCAGATATTTATGAAGTAATCTCTGTAAGATTTTTTCCCAAAGTATGTTCAATGAAATACAAGTTCTACAGGAAGTTAAGGTGTTATCAGGGGAAAAAAAGGTTCCACTCTCAAATACTTGGGGATTTGAAGTTGAAAGAAGTTTGTTTCTTCTCAATTATACTTCTCCTAGTCTTTAGCAATGCTCAATTTATGTGACCATGAAACCATCATTCTGCAGGATTCAGAATTCCTATGTCTCGACTAACTATCCACTTCTGACAAGTAGTAATACTTTTCCCAATGCTACCAACATAAAAAAGTTCCTAAGAATAGTATTTTTTTTGGACTTTTGAAAAACACTTCAAAATACAGAGTATAACCACAATAACATTGAACTGCCAATTTAATTACAATCAAATCCCATTGTAACAACTAACATCAACTCGTACCCAATTTATAAACCAGAGAGCTTTAGTCAATAGCAAAGGGCTTTGACTCAACATTTTTATTTAAAATAATGCCTGTTTATTTAATGTCATTTTGAATAGGGTTCCCACTGGAAACTATATACAATTATATTTAAGTTTTAATCTAGGTAACAGTATTATTTCTCTATTTATTTCTGTTTTACCTTTAACCAATTCAATCTTCTCATGTTGGTCTCCGGTTTAAATTCTTTCTTTGGTTTTAACCCAAAAGGCAGGGTTGGTGGTGGGGGAGAGGTTCGTCCACTGAGAAATCCCAGGGGAGGTGGTGGAGGCACAGGACCACCACCAAATGGCATGGGCATTCCTGGAAGGGGAGGGGGTGCAGGTGGGGGCGGAGGGGGCACGCCTCCACAAGAGGACAGTGGTGGCGGTGGAGGAAGTGCTGCGTGGCCAGTTCCATTTTCTTTTGAAGAAGGCAAATAGGTACCAGGTGGCAAGGCACCAAACTATAGGGGAAGGAAAAAGAAGAAATATGACAAAGAACTCTCTACAAAACATGCTGAAGTACACTCTTCTCAAAAATAAGGTATTATTTTAAACCAAAAACAACTGAATTTCAGTAACATCATGTGGTTTAACCTAAAAACAAAATTTCAAAGATACTTTTTCCCAATTTAAGAATATTATAGCTTTTGTTTTCATAAAAATGTAATTGTCAGAAATATTACTCCCCGTTTTGAGGTAGTTATGGCCAACCAGGTGGAGATGTCCAGGAGGCAAATGGCAATATGGGTCTAAAAGATCTGAAAGTCAGCAGTCTCTATAGGACAGCTGAAGAAGCCATGGGTGTAGATATGTTCACCCAGAGTATGTAGCATGAGGAAAGGTTTATATACAGAATTCTACAGGACACCAGCATTTAAGTGGTAAGTAAAAAAAAATAAGATCCAGAAAACGAGAGGTAAATAATATTGCCACATCGTGCCTTTGCTCTTGAGAAAAAAAATCTAAGATTCTTAGTAGAACCTGCAAGAGCATGTCACGATCTGGTCCCTGTGACCACTAGGCACTTCTGTCCTTATGTTTCCATGGCATAATAACAATAGATGCATTTTTACTATCATAAAGGTGATCTGGGTTGATAAATAATTTTTTGTGATATGGTTATTTCCTGAAATTACTAACTTCAACTCTGAGCCATATAGCTATAGGAGTATTAATAAATCATTTAAAAGTTTTATGGCACAATTATGGAAAATAGATCATGTATAAAGGCTTGGCATCGATATCCAAGGTCAGCACAAAGAAAAAGTATTTAAGAGAAGTTGAGACCACAGTCAAAAAACATGCCTTATCAAAAAACATTAAGTATAAAGAAGAATCACTTTAGTGTTATGCTGGGTTGCTGTGATCATGAATAGCACAGCCCTCTCAATGTTAAGGATGTATGTACATTATACTCACACTCAGTATACATTTATGGTTAACAATTAATGTCTTAAAACAAAGGTATGGTTGAATTTTTGCTCTAGATTTTGATGGGTGTGACAGACTTATCACTGAGGGGGCCAGACACTGTGACCACATTGCCCCCCATTCTATCCCCAGCACCTAACAGTACTTGGCTGTTAAGTGACTGAAGGAATGAAGTCACAGGTAATAAAACATATTTTATTCATAACCTTTATAATCAGCATAGCTTTGATCAAAGAGAAGTATATTGAGACAAATGCATAGATTTCATGAGAAATACAAACTTATCCAAAGGAAGTATTTGTCAGTTGTTATTCAAAAATGAATATTGTGTCCAGTGTCAAGTCTCTAATTACAGGCTTTCCTCTAATAGACATAAACAAAGGTCATCATTGTACACAATGTAAAACAACACAGGAGATTCCTTGATTTAATCTGTTTCAAAATGTAAATATATTCCCACTTTATATAAAAGCACATGCAGCAATAACATATCCAAGGATGGTGAATATGTTTTCTATAAACTGAAATTTTCTAGAGTAGGTTTACAAGTAATGCTTCAACTGGGAAAAATTAAAAAGAAAGGAAAGTCTAAATTTATACTAGCCCAGACCAGGAAAAACTTTTCATGAATATTTCAGCCATTGTCTATAACTCAATCTGAAATTTAAAAACACAAATGTTTCTTTAATATGAGAGACAAAGAGCCACATAAGAAAGATGAAAACTTTCAACAAATTGTGGTACCTTCTCTTGCAGCACTAAAGAAAGATGATCATTGAGAATTTTCTTGTAGATAGATTCTAATTTTTTTTTTTTTTCCAAAACTGAACACTAACAGATAGCTCTTAGGGTATCTTCAGACAGACTCTGCAACAAAACTATACACTAAAGTATAAAAGAAAACAAACTCTCAAAATAACATAGGAAATAGTATACCTAAGACTATTTCAACATAACCATAAATTAGGATGAAAGGAAAACAGCAAAACTATACTTACTGCTCATCATCTTATGTGTAAATCTACATGAAAAAATTCAGCTGTGAAAATTCTACTTCCTTACTTTCATCCATTAAAAACATGCAGATGATGTATTTCTTGCTACCTAAATGCTTTATGTGTAGAGAGCGTATGTGAGTGTATGTATTATCTGCTCCATAATCCAGATTTGCTCTCTTTTTTGTCATGTTTTAAATCTGTTTACTTTTGGAAATTGAAAAATTATCAGAAAATGTTCTCATTCAGCTAGAGGTTATCTTTCACTGCAAGGTACCCATAGGCTGAAGGTTTTGAAAAATAAATAGCTTGAGCAATAATTTTCTGTAGTGGGATAAAGATCAGTGATGAATGACAAATCTAAGAATAAAAGACTTTCTTACCCTTAATGCTTAATTACCTAGCAAACACATGACATCAGGTACAAAACCCAAACGAAACATAAGGAAGCAGATTAGTAAAAGTTTAGACATTCTTAAAAATGCAAACAGAGAAAAAGGGGCAAAATAATTTTAAAAATAAACACAGCAGAATAGGAATACATATAAACAATAATATGAAAACATACAAGGGAAATTAAAGTTTCAACATTTTGATGCTATGAAGATATGATACGACCTTTGTTCCCCTGGTGAGCTTTCAATACCCAAATTCACTCCAGGTTGATGGTATTTTACCTGTGATTTAAAAGCTTGTAACTCTGCTTGAAGCTCGTTAATCTTTGCTTCTTTTTTCTGCAATTGAGCCTGAGTTTCTTGGTGTTCGGTAAACTCTTTTTCAAACTGAAAAGGAAAAAAGAAAAAAAACCAAAAACACACAAGAGAGAAAGATGAAAATAAAAAGCACTATTCTTCATCTAGAAATTTGATTCTAATGATCTGTTGGTAGAACATAAACTTTTATGAAAGGAGTGGTAGGTTTTTGCTAAGTCACCCACAGCTTTTCTCTAGGTCCCTCCAGGTCCCACCAAAATCATTCATTTGCAAAGGAGCAAACAAAGCCAGAAATGAAATCTGTGACCATCTCCTCTCAGCAGAACAAACTGGGCCCACAGTTATCCAGAACCCTGGCATTTTTCTTAAAAGTCCCTAAATATCATTGCAACTTTGTGTAAAATAATAGAGAGCTAGGCATTGTACTGAATTCCCTGACCCCTACCTGCAAAAACTTATACTTGAAACTTGTCTTAAGTTTATCAACATGATTTAAAAGAATTCCACTTTAATATTTTATTAATAAATAACTCCACTTTGTAAATGCATCAATTACTTTCTTTTTTCTTACTACAACATCATGAGGGTTAAGGACCTGATGCAGGCTCTAACCTTCAACAACAGTTTAAGAGGATAAAGTCCATTTTATTTATCATTAATCTTTGGGAAATTAATGATAAATTAGTCTTTCAAGTCCTTAGTGCAACACTTTGTGGGAGGAAGGCAAATAATAAAATTTGGTGAATCCAAAGAGTTTTCTAATTGATACAGTCACTCATCACAAGTCACCATCCTGTATTCAAACAGCTCATCATGACTAAAAACCTCTACTAGCAGAGGTGAATTCAAATAGAGTACTGTCTCATAATCAAGAACAAGTATTTGACTGCCTTTTAAAAGTAAAAAAAAAATAATCATTTAAAAAAATACAAATATTTCACAAATGTAGCCTTGAGAGAGTTAGGGTTGGGATCAGGGTTAGGATTAGGGTTAGGGGCTCCATACACTGATGGCTTCCAAGTCCCTATCACTAGCTCAGCTTCACATCTGCATTCCAGACTGTAAGCCAGTCTATAAATATATTTCCAACTTAATGAACATTTTTCAAGACTAAGAAAGCGTTCCAGTATTTTCAAAGCCAATATTATCTTCTTCTCTACAAACTTTGTTTTTTGAATACTGCTGTTCCATCTAAAAGATACCACATATATCATGACTCCTTTGCTCTTAAACCTTTAGTGACTTCATTATAAAAGCCACACTCATTAACCTAATATCTAAGTACACCCTGATAACTGGTCCCATACCATCATTTTCCTTTATTCAATAAATATCTAATAGCATGACTATTATGTGTTTCTCAGAGTAGCAGGGACTAGGGGTACAGAGTTTAAGAGAGTATGATCACTGTGTTTAGTAAGCATAGTGTCTGGTGGCAAAGTCAAAGCAAACTAACCACCCAAAATCTATGAAAATTACCAGCAATAAAGAGAGAAAGACTGGAGGCATGTGCATCATTCCTGGAGGAATGATGCTTGATCTCAGGTTTAAAGAACTTGAGTCATTAGCTGAGAAGTGTAGCTTGCATTTCAAATAAAGTGATTAGCACAGAGTGTACATGAATGACAAGCCCTCCCCTGTAAGGGGCACAAAAGGAGATATGAGAACAAACTGCACAGGATGAAGCTGGAGGTACATAGGAGTGCAACTGTGGAAAGAAATTTCACAATAAACCAAGAAGCTTTCTTCTTTTTTGTAAAACTAAAAACTATAGAGAGCTACTAGAGTATTTATCATAAGAAAACAACATAATCAAATTTGCACTTTGGAAAACCCAACCAGGAGCAGTGTGGACAATGGACTGAAAAATAAATACTAGAGGCATAGAAATGAGTGTAGACCTACTGAAGTTATCCAAGCAAGAACTGAAGCCCTTCCTAAATGAAGGTAGAAAATAGGGTAATGGAAAGAAAAGAAATATATATATATATATATAAACACAATCCAAAATATTAGTGTCTGACTGAACAAAGGAAATGAGTGAGGGGAATATATCTAAGATCACAACATTGTTCTGTTGCTTTGCAAGCTGGCAACAAAGTATTATAATTTGAGGGAATGACATATTTATGGGCAAGAACGATGAATTTGGTTTTGGAGGTATTAAGCTTGAGGTACCTTTGGGAAATTCAAAATAAATTTATATATGCCTCCAGGACTTCCTTGGTGGCGCAGTGGTTAAGAATCCACCTGCGAATGCAGGGGACATGGGTTCGAGCCCTGGTCCAGGAAGATCCCACATGCCACAGAGCAACTAAGCCCGTGTGCCACAACTACTGAGCCTGCGCTCTAGACCTTGCATGCCACAACTACTGAGCCCGCGTGCCACAACTACTGAAGTCCACGCACCTAGAGCCCGTGCTCTGCAACAAGAGAAGACACTGCAATGAGAAGGCTTCGCACCTCAACGAAGAGCAGCCCCCACTCACCGCAACTAGAGAAAGCCCGCACACAGCGACAAAGACCCAATGCAGCCAAAAATAAAAAATAAATAAATTTATTAAAAAAAAAAATTTATATATGCCTCCTCCTCGGCCATCTCACCTTCTTGCCTCACACTAATCCATCAGGGCTCACATTAGCTCTTACTTCCTTGGGTAAGTCTTCCCTGGCCACACAAGATCTATAGGCTTACAAACCACATAGGGTTTTCCTACCACAACAATTATCACACTGTAATACAAAATTATCAAAAGGTAGTATCACACACCTCAATAACACCCACCAACCTGGAAGCTCCCTAATAGCGAGAACCTTTTCTATTTTATTCATCACCTTTCCAAAGCTTTATACTTATAATTAAACTCAATAAGTATTTGTTGAGTGAAGTCATGAGCCTGTTTCTGTCACACCTTCCTTTATATGTTGTATAACCACGTCAATATCATATAGTAAAGGTCCTCAATCTCCCAGCCTCAAAAATCTTTGACAGGTCATTTTCTCTACTCTCCTTTATACGACTGCTCAGCCAATGTTTCCTGCTACTTAGCAAGAAATAAAAAACTAAATTCTTATGAGAGTAAGAATGAAGAAGTCTTTTTCACAATATCAATATGTACACTATCCTATCTTATAGGATAAATAAGGCCTATATCTTATAAGCCTTAGAATAAGATGCAAATGGAAAAAGAATTATTTATAGGAATAAAAATAAAACTAAATAACTATCAAAACAACCAGTCATAATTAGTACACTCAAAGAAAACTTATTAAATTAACTTGACCATACTGAGAGTATCTGTATTACTTACCAAAGAGATAAATTTCTACAACTTCCCCTATAAAAGGATCAGACGAAATATAAAGTGTGCTTTAGCATTTTTATATATATAGTCAAATCACAGTAGCCTTGGGGATAAAATGAATCTCCATTAAAGACGTACTTTATAAAAACTGATATGATAGGCTTCTTCTCCAAAAGAGTTAGCATAGCAGTATTATGCTTACAAAATTACACACAAAAATGTAAAGAAACACAGTTAAGGTTGAAGCTCTGCTTAATTTCATTCCCTAGGGTAAATGTATTAGTGTATCTGTACAAGAAGGTGGATAACTCAATATTCTCTATGTACTTTCTGACATTTCTGGTCTTCATTTTTCAA
Organism: Balaenoptera physalus; assembly: GCF_965194825.1. Taxonomy (NCBI): domain Eukaryota; kingdom Metazoa; phylum Chordata; class Mammalia; order Artiodactyla; family Balaenopteridae; genus Balaenoptera; species Balaenoptera physalus. Next base: position 48,813,203 of record NC_138899.1, on the reverse strand, counting down.
ATTTATGCACTAAAATAAAGAATGTGTCTAGCAACCATGATAGCTTCCTGCCTAAAGCAAAGTATTTACATGTGTCCTTATAAAGCTATCAGAAAAAAATTTTTGCTGACACACACAAAATGGTATGCAATAGAAATCTTTTATGGAGCAAACAATATTTTCTGAATATACCTAAGACATATAACTGCTGACTAAATGGAGAAAACTAACCTTGAACAAGGTCTTTCTTCTATTTACATGAAAAGCTTACAATTTTAAAACAATGTCTTAAGAAAGTTATCAAGTTTAACAACAGTCATATATGAATATTGTATGCCAAAAAATGATTATAAAAGCAAATGTAGGGGAGAACTTCAAGACGGCAGAGGAGTAAGACGTGGAGATCACCTTCCTCCTCACAAATACATCAGAAATACAACTACATGTGGAACAACTCCTACAGAACACCTACTGAACAGAAGACCTGTTCAGAAGACCTCAGACTTCCCAAAGGCAAGAAACTCCCCACATACCTGGGTAGGGCAAAAGAAAAAAGAAAAAACAGGGACAAAAGAATAGGGACAGTACCTGCACCTCTGGGAGGAAGCTGTGAAGGAGGAAAAGTTTCCACACACTAGGAAGCCCCTTCACTGGTGGAGACGGGGAGTGGTGGGGGGGAAGCTTTGGAGCCACAGAGGAGAGCACAGCAACAGGGGTGCAGAGGGCAAAGGGGAGAGATTCCCACACAGACGATCGGTGCCGACCAGCACTCACCAGCCCAAGAGGTTTGTCTGCTCACCCGCCGGGGCGGGTGTGGGCTGGGAGCTGAGGCTCGGGCTTCGGAGGTCAGATCCCAGGGAGAGGACTGGGGTTGGCTGCGTGAACACAGCCTGAAGGGGGCTAGTGGGCCACAGCGAGCCGGGAGGGAGTCCGGGAAAAAGTCTGGACCTGCCTAAGAGGCAAGACATTGTTTCCAGGTGGGTGAGGAGAGGGGATTCAGAGCACAACCTAAACGAGCTCCAGAGACAGGCACGAGCCACGGCTATCAGCGCGGACACCAGAGACGAGCATGAAACGCTAAGGCTGCTGCTGCAGCCACCAAGAAGGCTGTGTGCACGCACAGGTCACTATCCACACCTCCCCTCCTGGGAGCCTGCGCAGCCCGCCACTGCCAGGGTCCGGTGATCCAGGGACACTTCTCCAGGAGAACACACGGCTCGCCTCAGGCTGTTGCAACATCCGCCGGCCTCTGACGCTGCAGGCTCCCCCTGCATTCCATACTGCTCCCTCCTCCCGGCTTCAGTGAGCCAGAGCCCACAAATCAGCTGCTACTTTAACCCTTCCTGTCTGAGCGAAGAACAGACGCCAGAGGGCGACCTACATGCAGAGGCAGAGCTAATCCAAAGCTGAACCCCAGGAGCTGTGCAAACGAAGAAGAGAAAGGGAAATTTCTCCCAGCAGCCTCAGGACCAGTGGATTATATCTTCACAATCAACTTAATGTAGCCTGCACTGGTGGAATACCTGAATAGACAACGAATCATCCCAAAATTGAGGCGGTGAACTTTGGGAGCAACTGTAGACTTGGGGTTTGCTTTCTGCATCTAATTTGTTCCTGGATTTACGTTTATCTTAGTTTAGCATTTAGAGTTTATTATCATTGGTAGATTTGTTTATTAATTTGGTTGCTCTCTTCCTCCTTTTTCTTTTTTTATATATAGATATATATATTTCTTTCTTTTTTCTCTTTTTTTTAGTGTGTATGTGTATGCTTCTCTGTGTGAGTTTGTCTGTATAGCTTTGCTTTTACCATTTGTCCTAGAGTTCTGTCTGTGCATTTTTTTTTTTTTAAGTATAGTTTTTTAGTGCTTGTTATCATTGGTGGATTTGTTTTTTGGTTTCGTTACTCTCATCTTTCTTTCTTCTTTTTATTACTTTTTAACTTTTTTTACTTTTAATAATTTTTAAAAATTATTTAATTTAATTTTATTTTTCTCTTTCTTTTTTTACCTCCCTTTTCTTCTGAGCCGTGTGGATGACAGGGTCTTGGTGCTCCGGCCGGGTGTCAGGACTACGCCTCTAAGGTGGGAAAGCTGAGTTCAGGACATTGGTCCACCAGGGACCTCCCGGCTCCATGTAATATCAAATGGCGAAACCTCACCAAGAGATCTCCATCTGAACGTTAAAACCCAGCTCCACTCAACGACCAGCAAGCTACAGAGCAAGACACCCTATGCCAAACAACTAGCAAGACAGGAACACAACCCCACCCATTAGCAGAGAGGCTGCCTAAAATCATCAGCTCACAGACACCCCAAAACACACCAACAGACGCAGTCCTCCCAACCAAAAAGACAAGATCCAGCCTCATCCACGAGAACACAGGCACTAGTCCCCTCCACAACCCACTGAAACAACCTTAGCCCCTGGGGTCAGAAACCAAAAACAATGGGAACTATGAACCTGCAGCCTGCAAAAAGGAGACCCCAAACACAGTAAGTTAAGCAAAATGAGAAGACAGAGAAACACACAGCAGAAGAAGGAGCAAGGTAAAAATCCACCAGACCATACAAATGAAGAGGAAATAAGCAGTCTACCTGAAAAAGAATTCAGAGTAATGATATTAAAGCTGATCCAAAATCGTGGAAATAGAATGGAGAAAATACAAGAAACATTTAACAAGGACCTAGAAGAATTAAAGAGCAAACAAACAATGATGAACAACACAATAAATGAAATGGAAAATTCTCTAGAAGGAATCAATTGCAGAATAACTGAGGCAGAAGAACGCAGAAGTGACCTGGAATATGAAATAGTGTAAATAACTACTGCAGAGCAGAATAAACAAAAAAGAATGAAAAGAATTGAGGACAATCTCAGAGACCTCTGGGACAACATTAAATGCACCAACATTCGAATGATAGGGGTCCAAGAAAAAGAAAAGAAAAAGAAAGGGTCTGAGAAAATATTTGAAGAGATTATAGTTGAAAATTTCACTAATAAGGGAAAGGAAATAGTCAATCAAGTCCAGGAAGCACAGAGAGTCCCATACAGGATAAATCCAAGGAGAAACACGCCAAGACACATACTAATTAAACTCTCAAATATTAAATACAAAGAACAAATATTAAAAGCAGCAAGGGAAAAACAACAAATAACACACAAGGGAATGCCCATAAGGTTAACAGCTGATTTTTCAGCAGAAACTCTGCAAGCCAGAAGGGAGTGGCAGGACATATTTAAAGTGATAACAGGGAACAACCTACAACCAAGATTACTCTACCCAGCAAGAATCTCATTCAGATTCGATGGAGAAATTAAAAGCTTTACAGACAAGCAAAAGCTAAGAGAATTCAGCACCACCAAACCAGCTTTACAACAAATGCTAAAGGAACTTCTCTAGGGAGGAAACACAAGAGAAGGATAACACCTACAATAACAAACACAAAACATTTAAGAAAATGGGAATAGGAACATACATATCGATAATTACCTTAAATGTAAATGGATTAAATGCTCCAACCACAAGACACAGATTGGCTGAATGGATACAAAACAAGACCCATATGTATGCTGTCTAAAAGAGACCCACTTCAGACCTAGGGACACATACAGACTGAAAATGAGGGGATGGAAAAGATATTCCATGCAAATGGAAATCAAAAGAAAGCTGGGGTAGCAATTTTCATATCAGACAAAATGGATTTTAAAATAAAGACTATTACACGAGACAAAGAAGGACATTACATAATGATCAAGTGATCAATCCAAGAAGGATGTAACAATTATAAATATTTATGCACCCAAAATAAGAGCACCTCAATACATAAGGCAAATGCTAACAGCCATAAAAGGAGAAATCGACAGTAACACAATCATAGTAGGGAAGTTAACACCTCACTTTCACCAATGGACAGATCATCCAAAATGAAAATAAATAAAGAAACACAAGCTTTATACGATACATTAAACAAGATGGACTTAATTGATATTTATAGGACATTCCATCCAGAAACAACAGAATACACTTTCTTCTCAAGTGCTCATGGAACATTTTCCAGGATAGATCATACCTTGGGTCACAAATCAAGCCTTGGTAAACTTACGAAAATTGAAATCATATCAAGTATCTTTTCCAATCACAACGCTATGAGACTAGATATCAATTACAGGAAAAAATCTGTAAAAAATACAAACACATGGAGGCTAAACAATACACTCCTTAATAATAACCAAGAGATCACTGAAGAAATCAAAAAGGAAACCAAAATTACCTAGAAACAAATGGCAATGAAAACACGACAACCCAATACCTATGGGATGCAGCAAACGCAGTTCTAAGAGGGAAGTTTACAGCAATACAATTCTACCTCAAGAAACAAGAAAAATCTCAAATAAATAACCTAACCTTACACCTAAACCAATTAGAGAAAGAAGAACAAAAAAACCTCAAAGTTAGCAGAAGGAAAGAAATCATAAGGATCAGATCAGAAATAAATGAAAAAGAAATGAAAGAAACAATAAAATAGATCAGTAAAACTAAAAGCTGGTTCTTTGAGAAGATAAAAAAAATTGATAAACCATTAGCCAGACTCATCAAGAAAAAAAGGGAGAAGACTCAAATCAATAGAATTAGAAAGAAAAAGGAGAAGTAACAACTCACACTGCAGAAATACAAAAGATCATGAGAGATTACTACAAGCAACTCTATGCCAATAAAATGGACAACCTGGAAGAAATGGACAAATTCTTAGAAAAGTACAACCTTCCGAGACTGAACCAGGAAGAAATAGAAAATATAAACACACCAGTCACAAGCACTGAAATTGAGACTGTGATTAAAAATCTTCCAACAAACAAAAGCTCACGACCAGAGGGCTTCACAGGTGAATTCTATCAAGCATTTAGAGAGCTAACACCTATCCTTTTCAAACTCTTCCAAAATATAGCAGAGGGAGGAACACTCCCAAACTCATTCTACGAGGCCACCATCACCCTGATACCAAAGCCAGACAAAGATGTCACAAAGAAAGAAAACTATAGGCCAATATCACTGATGAACATAGATGCAAAAATCCTCAACAAAATACTAGCAAACAGAATCCAACAGCATGTTAAAAGGATCATACACCATGATCAAGTGGGGTTTATCCCAGGAATGCAAGGACTCTTCAATATATGCAAATCAATGTGATAAAACATATTAACAAACTGAAGGAGGAAAACCATATGATCATCGCAACAGATGCACATAAAGCTTTTGACAAAATTCAACACCCATTTATGATAAAAACGCTCCAGAAAGTAGGCACAGAGGGAACCTACCTCAACATAATAAACACCATATATGACAAACCCACTGCAAGCATCATACTCAATGGTGAAAAACTGAAAGCATTTCCTCTAACATCAGGAACAAGACAAGGATGTCCACTCTCGCCACTATTATTCAACATAGTTTTGGAAGTCATAGCCACGGCAATCAGAGAAGAAAAAGAAATAAAAGGAATACAAATTGGAAAAGAAGAAGTAAAACTGTCACTGTTTGCAGATGACATGATACTATACACAGAGAATCCTAAAGCAGCCACCAGAAAACTACTAGAACTAATCAATGAATTTGGTAAGGTTGCAGGATACAGAATTAATGCACAAAATCTCTGGCATTCCTAAACACCTACAACGAAAAATCAGAAAGTGAAATTAAGGAAACACTCCCATTTACCACTGCAACATTAAGAATAAAATACCTAGGAATAAACCTACCTAAGGAGACAAAAGACCTCTATGCAGAAAACTATAAGACACTGATGAAAGAAATTAAAGATGATACAAACAGATGGAGAGATATACTATGTTCTTGGATTGGAAGAATCAACATTGTGAAAATGACTCTACTACCCAAAGCAATATACAGATTCAATGCAATCCCTATCAAACTACCAATGGTATTTTTCACAGAACTACAACAAAAAATTTCACAATTTATATGGAAACACAAAAGTCCCCGAATAGCCAAAGCAATCTTGAGAATGAAAAATGGAGCTGGAGGAATCAGGCTCCCTGACTTCAGACTCTACTACAAAGCTACAGTAATCAAGACAGTATGGTGCTGGCACAAAAACAGAAATATAGATCAATGGAACAAGGTAGAAAGCCCAGACATAAACTCCCGTCCATATGGTCACCTTATTTTTGATAAAGGAGGCAAGAATATACAATGGAGAAAAGACGGCCTCTTCAATACGTGGTGCTGGAAAAACTGGACAGCTACATGTAAAAGAATGAAATTAGAACACTCCCTAACACCATACACAAAAATAAACTCAAAATGGATTAAAGACCTAAATGTAAGGCCAAACACTATAAAACTCTTAGAGGAAAACATAGGCAGAACACTCTGTTACATAAATAAATCACAGCAAGATCCTTTTTGACGTACCTCCTACAGAAATGGAAATACAAACAAAAATAAACAAATGGGACCTAATGAAACTTAAAAGCTTTTGCACAGCAAAGGAAACCATAAACAAGACAAAAAGACAACCCTCAGAATGGGAGAAAATATTTGCAAATGAAGCAACTGACAAAGGATTAATCTCCAAAATACACAAGCAGCTCACAGAGCTCAATATCAAAAACACAAACAACCCAATCCAAAAATGGACAGAAGACCTAAATAGACATTTCTCCAAAAAAGATATACAGATTTCCAACAAACACGTGAAAGAATGCTCAACATCATTAATCATTAGAGAAATGCCAATCAAAACTACAATGAGGTATCACCTCACACTGGTCAGAATGGCCATCATCAGAAAATCTACAAACAATAAATGCTGGAGAGGGTGTGCAGAAAAGGGAACCCTCCTGCACTGTTGGTGGGAATGTAAATTGATACAGCCACTATGGAGAACAGTATGGAGATTCCTTAAAAAACTAAAAATAGAACTACCATATGACCCAGCAATCCCACTCCTGGGCATATACCCTGAGAAAACCATAATTCAAAAAGAGTCATGTACCAGAGTGTTCACTGCAGCTCTATTTACAATAGCCAGGACACAGAAGCAACCTAAGTGTCCATCAACAGATGAATGGATAAAGAAGATGTGGCACATATATACAATGGAATATTACTCAGCCATAAAATGAAACGAAACTGAGTTATTTGTAATGAGGTGGATGGACCTAGAGACAGTCCTACAGAGTGAAGTAAGTCAGAAAGAGAAAAACAAATACCGTATGCTAACACATATATATGGAATCTTAAAGAAAAAAAAAATGGTTCTGAAGAACCTAGGGGCAGGACAGGAATAAAGACGCAGACATAGAGAATGGACTTGAGGACACAGGGAGGGGGAAGGGTAAGCTGGGACGAAGTGAGAGAGTGGCATGGACTTACATATACTACCAAACGTAAAATAGATAGCTAGTGGGAAGCAGCCACATAGCACAGGGAGATCAGCTCGGTGCTTTGTGACCACCTAGAGGGGTGGGATAGGGAGGGTGGGAGGGAGACACAAGAGGCAGGAGATATGGGGATATATGTATATGTATAGTTGATTCACTTTGTTATAAAGCAGAAACTAACACACCATTGTAAAGCAATTATACTCCATAAAGATGTTAAAAAAAAGAAAGCAAATTTAAACTATCTGGGATGAATTCATATCAAACACTTGAAAGTTTGCTACTACTTTCCCACGATGAATTGAAGTATTTACTGAGCTTGGAATACAGAGTCAGTGGGGTGAAAGGTCACCATACAACACAAACATCTATGAACTGGAACACTTATGACACTTAATTTAAAGGATCTATTAATTTGTTTCCCCCTGTAAACAAAGTTGCTTCGCAGCAATGGCGATATCATATCCACAGCTGTAATCCAAGCCTGCAGCCAAAGGCCTGGGAGATAATATCCTCTCACTAAGTATTTGGTGAAACTTAGGACTTCTTGGACAGGACACTTACAAAGTTTTTCATAAGTTACAAATAACTTATGAAAGTGTCTACCATTTGCAAGTTATGTTTTATCTTAAAAGTCTATAAAACATGTACAATTCTCTCAAGATTCTTTTAGGGCCTGACACATCAAAAATGTAGAGTCTCTGGCATAGTGCCTAACTCAGTGTAAATGTTCCTTTCATATGTGTTCATTGAGGTGGTGGTAGCAGTAATTACCATGATTCCTCAAATGTGAGGAACCAGCCCTAAGAATTCAAATCAGAGTGACTACTTAAAATGTAAAGAATCCAACAACAAAAAAATAAAATAAAATTTAAAAGTAAAATTTAAAAAACAGAGAAAAAGTCTAATAGATACCCATTAAGTAGAGATAAAAGCACAAAACACTACCTTAAAGAAAAGTGGGGAATGGCTAGATGGTCAGCAATACTATTGGCCAGAAACAAATGAAACTGCTGACATCCAATACTTTTTATCTATGAAAATGACAATTTTATGTGGTTCCACTTAGTCTAACGAAGTAACTTTAATCAAAACAGAAAGTAAGTTAAACTTCTTCTCTTAAAATTTTTAGACATAATTTCAGTCTTAAGGGCCTGAATTATATGATGTCTTGAGAAATACTCCAATCTTAAAATGCTGACTCTATACATTGTCAATCATTTCTTCATTCAATTCATTCAAAGAATATGTTTTAGTTCTCAGTCCAGGAATTGTTCTAGGTGCCAGGATAGTGAATAAAGCAAACACAAATCCCTCATAAAGTTTATTCCAGAGGGAGAAATAGACAAAACATTAGCGTATACACACACAGATACCTAAATGATGCAACATGTCAGATGGTGATAAATACAACAGTAGAAAAACAAGAAAAGAATCACAGGGAGGGTCAGAATTGCGAGTGGGGAGTTTAAATGTTTAAATATAATGGTCCAGGAAGTCCTCCTCAGAGAATGGCATTTGGGCAAATACCTGAAGGAGGTAAAGAAGGAAGTGAGTAGAAGGCACAGAGTCCATGAAGCAGAAGCAGAGCTGCAGGAGCCCCCATATAGTCTTGTGAAGTTAGTCAAATTACTTACTTTCTTGTTAAGTTCTGATGCTTTCTCTTCAAACTCTTCTAGTTTCACCTGATCTATGCAAATATCTAAAATTGCAATGACAAAATTTTTCTTAAATTCATTGTTACTTTAAAAGTTTAGAAAAAAAAATCACAGAGAAAAATTAGAATTGGTGTCAGTAATAAAATAAACAAAATGGTGAAGCATATAATGTTGTAATGGAGAAGGATTTTCTAAGCATGATACCAAGGTCACAAAATATAAGGAGAAAGATAAACCCAATTACAATTCTAACTTTGTATTAGGCAAAAGGAGGAGGGAGTTCAACTGTAACATACAATACTGAAAGGTTGCTATCCTCAATTCATAAATATTTTGAAAAAATAGAAGAGGATAGTCAGTACCAACTAGGAAAATGTGCAATAGTAATGAGCAGAAAATTAGGAATAAAAAAATTAAAAATTGCTAAATCGTAAGAACAGATACTTGATTTTCCCTAGTAATATGAAAATATAAAAATTTTTAATGAGAAATAAGCAAAGATTAAATGAACCCTAATGTCAAGTATTGGAGATAGCACAGGGAACCCTACTCTCCTAAAAACAGTGGAAGTATAATTAAGGAACTTTGCTGATGAGAAACTATGCAATATGTACTAAAACTTAAAATTAATATTTTCTTTCACCCAGTAATGTATTTCTAGGACTTTGCCTTTAAGCAAGAATATTCATTAAAATATTATGTTAGCAAAAAACTGCAAATAACTTAAATGTCCACCAATAATAGATTGACTAATAAGCTCTGATATGTATCCACATGATGGGATACTTTGCAAGAGAAGTAATTCATATTATGAATGAATTCATTATGGATGTCTCATGAATGTACTGTATCCCTTCTTTCTTTTTTTAATGAAAGTAATAATGAACATGGTTTAAGAAAACATACCACAGAACAAGTTAGGAGAAGCAAGAGTCAACCAAATCATTGCATCCAAAACTCAGTCCCGCTTCCTAAATGCTTCCTCTTACAGCTCTGGTGGTTAGCTTCCTAACTCTAAATAAAGTGTGTACACCATTATTTTCTGATTTAACTATTTAGGACATTATAGATAACTTCCTACTATGAAATAAGAAAACACTGTTTCCTATCTAATCCCAATTTTTGATAATTTTTTACTTTCATTTGGCTGGCTCTGTAGCACTAAATTAATACTTAATCCTCTGATTCCTGTTGCACAGACAGCATCTCTTGAATCCCTCTTTAATATATGGAGTTATCTGTGCCCTATACTTTCCAATATCTGTCTCCCCTACTGTCTTCTCTCACCTAAGCATGTACATACAGGGACACTCTCTTCTGTATTTAAGTCTTCTGCATTGTGTCTATAAGTTTATTCTAAACATTTATAATCAATAAACACAATGAACTTATTATAACTATGTAACATGTTTCACTTATGTAGCCAAGAAGTATTCAAAGATTATATAGTAGTTCCTTCTCAAGAATTCAATGTCAAAACCTCTCACCTACTCAAGAAAAAATATTCCTAATGTCCAGGTAGAAAAAGTTTTCTCTTCAGACACTGTTCAGAATCATTCCACATTTTAGTTTGCTGCATATTTAGAGCATATTTTTTTTCATTTCTATGTCCCTCCCACCCCCAGGAACTCCTAATTTCTTCTCTCCTGCAGAGAGAAACAAGTATTCACTTTATCAGTCTCACTAGTATTATCTACTCCTTTCTCATTCTATACATTCCACACTTCTTCCTGAACTCAAATATTATATGAAGAAAAAACAACTTCACGCAAATAATAGATATTCATTTTTAATGTTAAACCAAGATTTGACATATGGTAACTTCTTAAACATTAGTTACAATGTGGAATCGGGTATGATGTCAATGACCATTTTGTACTCTGTTACTTTTAAATCATTTAGACACATCAAGCCCTGGTCATTTGGGAAAGAGTGGTTTGCAGAGTCATGCAGATCCTCCAAATGGTGACACATCTCATCATACAATATCAAAATAATCAGATAGGGTAATACCACCACTGATCTCATCAGAAAAAAATTTAGAACTGCAAAGCTGCCAAGATGATGGTAGCAAGTACAAGCTTTCCAAAACTCAAATATTTACTTGAATATTGCAATTTTATCATTGGTAACATATTCTATCAGTTTCATTGAAGTTACAGACACATTTCATTTCATTTTTAGGAAAGTGTGTGCCAAACACTCACATCTGAGTAGCCAGAATTTGTATGACAATCCTTTTTTCAAAGTTTAAAAAAAAAAAAAGCAGGCATTTCAGCTGGCAACTCAGACGATTACACAAGTATTTCCTATTGGACTCTGGTTTGCAGCACAAGTGATTCACACATACAATATATTGAATATTGAATATATTCACACAGAATATTGAAATGATGTGTGTGCAAAGGTAAATATTTAATAAAATTAACATTTTTTTGTTCTTTATCAAGGACATTCTTAAATAAAAAATGGCACTTTTTTTGTTTCATTTCTTTTGTTTTACTGAGAATAAAGAATCCCATGGCTACTAATACAGTTTGGTGCCACTGCCTTGATTCACAACAAAGTACCAGCAGTTTCCCCAATATTGCTCTGAAAATATCCATAGAGTAAAAATGGCAAATAACTGTCTCAGTATTGTTATGAAAATAGTTTTGACTATTAGGACCTCCTGAAAAGGTATCCAGGACCCTCTGGAGTCTACAGGCCACACTGTGAGAAACAACACTCTAGCACTAACCCATGGGTAAGGGGCATAAGGTATTTCCATTTAAATAACAGAGAAACACTCACCAACAAACTGACTTAAATCTAAGTCTAGTCTTTTTCGATATGTGAAGTCTGGATCCATCCCATCTCTATGCAGTACAATCTGGGATACACACTCATCAATTAACTTGAAGTACTGTTGCCTAGAACCAAGGAAAAGAATAAATGTACACTCTATTAGTGTAGCTTTACATCAAAACAAAATATTTCAGTAGCTTGATTTCTAGTTCAATAATATACAATTGTATAGTTTCAACAGTTGACATATAGATTTAACATGAGAGTGAGAGTAAATACAACTGCTACTTTCCTTCTAATGATTTTAACACATTATATTTTTTATGATCTTTTAGCTATAAATACAGTGTGCTTTAAAGATCATTTTCTTACAAAAGTCAGAATCTTGACTTAATTGGTAGGCAGTAAGAAAGAGAATATTAAAATGAAGTGATATGTACTTAAAAGCAGTCCTCAGCAGAGACCATCAACCTATCACTGTGCCATACTGAAAGAGCTACCATTAATTCATTTTATTAATACAAACCAAAAGATATATTTTCTAAAAAATTATCTGGAAGGTTCTTAAAACCATACAATTCACTGTTTTTAGAATGTCTGTGATACGGTGAATTATAAACAATATCAAATGAATGTTCCTTACTCAAAAGAAAGCTAGAAAAATTCAGTATAACAATTTTTGTCCAAAATTTAAATTTAATTAAAATCCCCAAATAGGCTTCATGTGTTAATACAATTAAGTTCAATCCACCTGTGTTAGTAATAAGCTAAAAAACATCCCTTAAAATTCAAGCCAACAAACGTGATAGAAATATCCAGAAGATTTTACAAACAAAACCAAACTACAGTGATAGAGAGAGTGATAGAGAGGGTGGGTAATATTCTAATGAGTACAGTCCTCCATCCGAACCACCACTTAGGACTATTTCTTCTCAATGACTTTTTGCACAGTTTTCCTCTCCAACCCCTTCTCACCACGTATGAGATGATGCCTCCAGCTACTTGAGATTTCCTTCCCTGTATACTATGACGTACTGCCCTGGACCTATTTACCTGGTACCTAATAAACCATCCATTATGCTGAATAAAATTCACTACAGCTTAACATTAGCAAATAAGACAATGTTCATTAACTGTCATAGAGTAAAAATATTCAAGACATAGTATTCTTGGATACAAATTAAAGCAAGAAGGTATTATCAATGCTTTCCTCAATTTTTTCAACTTCTTTCAATGAAATAATCTCCCATTCCCTAATATTTTAGCTATAATAACCACATTTACACTTGAGGTACATAAATTGCACACATGTTTCTATCTATCACAATTAAAAACTGAGATGATGCACTCTGTCCCTTTTTTACTCTTATTTAATGTTATCTTGATGTTGTTTTAATAAAAACAAGGCTTAAATTAACACAAGCTATTGTGTGTAATTTTTTAAAAAAACATAATGTCATTAAGTGTTTTCTCACTTCCACCATCCTAAATTATGAGCTCATTTATAATGTAGCTGAAAATTAATGCAAAAAGTCTTTCAGTAAGGCAATACTAGTAAAGAACAATGTACTTCTGGATTCCAGAAATGTAAATCTAGAAAATAATCTCTATGAGTGATATTGATAAGGTAGTGAATATGTCAGAGGAATATGTAAACAACCTAATTAAGGGATAAACATAAATGTCATTACTTCATTAATAAAAGTCATTTTTGTCGGAGAATATTTTGAAATCACCTTCACTTTCTCTGCAGTTTTTTTTTTTTACCAAATATCAGAAATTATCTCCCATGCACATTCAACTAACATGCTATTTTGCACACAATAAGCCATTAATAATTTGTTACAGAATTGAATTTGATCTTCTATCCACCTTCCAATTATCTTACTGCATTTGATTTTTCTTGGGGACCTTTGATGTACATTCTCCAATCGAGTTCCATTTCAGTAAAATTTCCTTTCGTTCCAGATGTGAAAATAAGCAAAGATTTTAATTTTCCTATCCACTAATTCTTTTAAATGAGAATATTTTGCATTCTACAATGAAAATTAACTGATAAAAAACTTCAAAAATTGTACTTATTAATGTCAATATTAATTTTAAATGTTCAACAATCGAAAATGTTCAGATAACTGAATATTTCTGAAAGGTGAAATCTAGGTCCATTCGAGATAGTAAAACCGAAAACTGAAGGTAAAACCAAAAGGACAAGATTTATGAATCTTGGATTGCACAGCAAAAAGAGTAAAATTTACTGTATGTTAATTAAAAGGATGAATATATAATAAACATATTACGTAAGTGACCACAATTCTGACTCTATCTTGTAATAAATGTATACTCACTCTAAGAATCAACAACAACAATAATAGTAATAAATAACTGAGAATTCTGGAACATAGGAAAGAATCGATGGGATCATCTTCACTACAGCAGTCATGGGAAGAATTCTGCCTTCATAGCAACCATATCTGGAACAAAGACCAAGGGCCTCGGGCTTAAAGAGCCAAGAAAGAAGGCAACGTAGAGGAGTATCAAACTTAAAAGGTGCTGCTCAAAAAATGACCAAACTAGATGAACTTCTATGCCTCACTAAGGTCACTTTGGTAATGCTACAATGTAATATTTCTTTAGACTCTTGATTCCACTAAAGTGAAAGGCTCGCCTGAGCATGCCCCACTACAGTTGTGCTTTTTAATCTGTTTTGAAGTTAGACACAACCACATGCCCCCCAGAACACAGATGAAGGGATTAAATAACCCCCTTTGTAACACTATAGACACATTCAACGCTTCGAAAGCAAACAGCAGTCTTAAATTCTTGGAAATTCAAGCAGCAAAAAGTCAGAGGTTGACAGGACCAACCACACAGGTATCAAGAAAAGGATGGGGCTACTTTAGAATAAATGGAAGTTCCAAGTTTATTTTTAGGTAAATTTTCAGGAGAGTACAGTATTACAATTAGTGGGGTACCTATGATACTTAAAAATATTATTAATCAAGTATTAGTATTTTTTATCTAGCATTTATAAAGTGGTTAAATATTTAAAGTGTCTTATTTTAATAAAATATGAGAAAGAAGCAAATGAAGTCTCAAAACAGCTTCCTGAACTCTATTTTAGAATACCATTGGGATTTCCCAATTCTACAAAGGAAAGAGGTAGGGTGGATGATCTGTACTCATCTCGAAGAACCTAAAGTTTTACCATGTTTAGACTTTTATTCTATTCACTTGTTAGGTACATCAAAAACCTAAATTACACCCTCTGACATCACCTAGAGGACACAGCCTGAATGAGACTGTCTAGCAACTCCTTCTACTTGAAATTAGAGTAAGAAAAGACATACTACCCATAGTATTTGAGAATAAAATTTCAGCAAAATTAAATTAAAGGTGACCAAAATGGTTTTATATTCAAAGATCTCAGCTTCCTTCATAAAACAGTAATAAAAGAGTTAAGAGGGTATAGAGAACATTTATTGAGCATACACCATATGCCAGATATTTGGCTAGGAGTCTCACGCATGTTACCATTTTAATCTTCATAACAATCCAGCAGCTTAAGTGTTACTATCCATATATAACTACAGATAGACATGGATAAACAATTATTTTCTGTAAACAATTTGTTACGCTCAAGATGCCTAGGATATAATCAAACTTGAAAAGTCATTTGTCTAGCATTCTGATACATTAGCAACATTAAACACAACTGCATTATTAAGGAACTTGCTAGCTACTTAAACACTAATAAAAGTGATGTTTAGTATCTGCCATTCCTACTGCCTAGGGACTAACCAGAAAACATTATTCATCACGCAGTAAACTAGTAATTTGTTGCTAGTTTGCATTTTTATTCAGCTGAAAAGTTGTAACCAAGAATCTGCTGGAGCTTAGAAAGTAATAGTAGTATCATTTTATACCATCTTCTACCTAAATATATGCCCAGAGGAAACAGTGCATTCTATGAATCAATATTATGAAAGAAATACAAAACTTAAAAATATTTGCTTGCCCAAATCAAACATCAGGTGAATTTCACAATTAAAAGAATTTTATTAGTGAAAGAAAATATTAGAATATAGCTTCCTCTTACCTTATAAAATAATCATTTCGAATCAGCAAAAGATGCTGCAGAATTGAAATGAAATATCCCTCTGCTCTGGTTTCCTTAACTGTGTTCCACACCATGTTGTGAAGATCATTCGCTTCAGTAAACTGATTAAGGAATATGTGGATTTATTTATCCTCTATACCGAACAACTGCAATAATGTGACACGGAATCTGCTCTGTAAGGCTTCAAAAGATTATTGTGTATCTTAACCTAAAATAGGCATCATATATACTCAGCATATAGTAAAACACATGTAGTTAGGAATAAGAATAGAGGGAAAACTATGTGCAAATGACAACTTGACCTGACACTTCCTGGCTTCTCCTCCACAATCAACTCCAACCAATATTCCTCTCTTGAGCCAAGATACTGCTGGCAGAAAGAGTAGTGGGCAGCTGGTTGCGAACGAAGTCTTTGGGTTCTGGGGGAGCCCTGACCAAGAGGGCTGGTGTTAGGCATTACCTACCATGGGGCAGCCCCAGTGGAAGACAGAAAGGTGGCAGATCTCTGGACAAGCACAGACAGGTGCAGATGCACAGAATTAACAAAGGCCCATATGAGGATACACCCAAGGTACGGGGTGGAACTAACCATCAGGCTAAGGGCACCTATTCCTAACGATGAAGGCACTAGGGGGAGGGGAGGTGCCAAACAAAAAGAACAGATTGTACATGTATACATAAGAGGCTTGTCTAAAAAGCATCCATTTGTAGATTGTAACATCCACTTGCATAGGCATGTATTCACAAAAACACACATAAACTAATAAAAAAGGTTTATACAAACATCCTTCTGATTCAATAAAGGTTTGATTTTATATCATTTATCTAGAAATGGTTTCAGAAGTTTAATATTTTATGGGGTGGGGGCTGTTTAAGGTTTAGCAGTAATTTTACATATTTGATTAGACTTCAGAACAAAAGGATATTCAAGTTCAGCTCTAATATCTTCGAGGCGATGGAAGAACTCAATCAAATCTTCTTCCTTATGCTCATCAAAGACTTTAAGTTGGATATCCAGGCCATCATTCTTAATACGTTTTAAATTCTAGAGATATTAAATAGGAATTATAAGGAACGGTTTTGTTTTTAACAATGCAAAAAATTAATGAAAAACATAAACAATAAACCAACCATTCAACTTGATTTACAGCATTCAAACACTTAAAGTGTTAAATAATACTCAAACCTTATCATCTATTTCAAAAATAGATTTTATACTCAAGCCTTTTTTCCCACAGATAAATTATTCTTGAAGGTAATTTATCTAAATTTCCCCCTACTCAAGTACTTCTCTAATTTAAATATTAATAAGGAGACTGCAGGACACTTACTGGCAATATCTCTTTCAATCCACAACGCATAAATTCATTTCTGATGTGAAGCCTGAAGTCCAAATCATCAGGAGATGTAACAAGAGCATTGATAAGCTGCATACATGCTACCTACAATAAATTACACAGCAAGACTTAGACTTGGACTCTGACATTAAAGAAGGAGTAATAGAACTGAAACATCAAGGCTGTGTTCCAAGTATTATCAAATATCTTCCTTCACAGGTGAGTCTATAAAAACGATAATTTGTATGTAAAATATTTTAGTCAATTATAAATTAGACAAGAAATATAGTTGCAGTGGAATTTTTAATTCACTCCAACCAAAAGTTAAGTTCTTGTCCAAAAATATCATTCCATACACATAAGACATAAACTGAACACACACTAGTTGAAAAACTATAAATATCCTTAGATAGATCCTATCCTAAAATAGGATAATAAAATAATTTTCCATTCATCAAGAGGAACCCAAAGACTTTAAGTCAACGAGAGTTAACAAAGGCCTGAAACTAGTTAATGGGGTTGTTATAACCAAAAATTATATTATGAACATTGCACAGCCAATTACTAGACATTAACTTATCAGGCAATGGTTCCTACACTTTGACAAAAATTCAGCTTACTGTGTGTTATGCTTATTAAGAAGACATAAAGGAATAACATAGCTAACTAAATGCTTTAGTATATAACTTAAATGATGAAAATTAAAAATCGCTGTATTTTCCCATTCATATTTAACACTCCAACTTTCAACCTGGGTCTCCTTTTTTTTAAATCCCTGGCTTAATTATATCTTTTCATTATCCAAAATCTATATAATGGAAGCAAAAGAGGTTGCTTCTAGAGAAGCAAAGAATTCTTTGCTGTTGTTGATGATGTTATTTTTCTAAGTCCACATTCTACCAAAATCTAACAGGAAAGACCAGCTTACTGATCAATGTGTTTAACCTCATGCTGTTCCCTAAATTGTCCTTTCTCCATCCCTTAAGGCAAGGTTTATATGAATTTAAAATGCCATTTTGGGATTAAGACACCAACAGGGGTCTCAGTTCCTGCTGGTTGAAATATACTGTAATTGTTCTATTTGATATCTAAACTCTAAAATCTGGCCAGCATGCCTCTACTGTCAAAACTTGAAAAAGAGGGAAAAGGAAAACATATTTAAAAGAAAAAAAGAAAAAACTTAAAACGGCGTCTACCTTTTCAGTACACGTTCACTCAGCTGTAACCAGTTCATGTCAAAAAGTCAAGTTTAAAATGCTTTCTTTCCACTTCCTTGCCAGCCATTACCCAATACCCACAAATGTTTTCTTCAGCATTTTAAAAGATCTCAAACAGCATACAAATAATTAAATTAGCATACTAATTTAATTTCTCTACGTTCAGAGAAATTAAATTAGTATTAGTCACCTGGTTTCCAGGAAAAGATGCAAATTATAGACAACTCAAAGAAAGCAGCAAAAATAAACAACATAAAAATTAGCAGCAAATATCACCTAAATGGAAAGTTGATATGTGTAGAATAATATTAGCACGAAATTGAGGAGAAAGAAGGGAAAAGAATCATCCAAATTATTCCCAGGAAACGTTTTAAAAGGCAATTTTTCACAAAAGGAAAACTAGGAACTGACTTAAGCTGAAATAATGAATTTAATTCTTTAGGCTCCCTTCCCAATTGTAACAGTAATTTGCCACTATCATGACCTACAACCACTCTTTGATTAATTATATCATAAACATATGTCTACATACAGTAAAATGTATTGATTTATGTCCTTACAGATAAAAAATTCTATAATCAAGGTAAAGACCAAAGAGTTCCTTCTAGGTTTCTAATACATATATTGAGACATTTAGACATTTTTTATCACATGATTTCACACTGGTAGAGGATACCAGCATAAGTGAGAGCCAATCTGGCATCTATCCCATATAACTCAATTCCTAGAGACAGTAGAAATGGCTCAGGAACTAAAAAGGTAAAATAGGACATGTTGCCTACCCTAGCGAAGATAAGTAGGTTCAGTAACACAAATATACTATGTACTGTAAGAGATGTGCTCAGTATATGATGAGAATGTGGAGACAGTAAATAAAAACAAGGACAGCTGAGGAACAGTACTGACTCTTAAGGATTAATAGGGAGACAGCCAGATGAAAAGGAGGACCAAGATGTTTAAAGCAGAGCAATTTACATGTTCAAAGACTTGGGTTCTTTTGCTGAATTACAAGGAATTCAGATTTCTTGAGCAGTTTGTAAGGCGGGAAGTGGGAGAGCAGGGGAAGGACTCAATAAAGATGAAGCCAGACAGATGAGGCACAGCTTCATGCGCCGAGTCAGAACTTTCTGACTCAGCTGGAAATAGGGGAAATCGTAAAGGATTTTATGCAGAGGAGCGGCGATAATAGAGGTAATAGATTCAAGTTAAGAAGCTACCAGAGAAGTAGCTTCGTTGAGCAATGAGGAGGTCTTGAACAACATTTGAAAAACATTTGATGGCTGGGTGAACATGCGGTTGAGGCATAAGAAAAGAATTTACAAGTCCTCCCACCTTTGTTGTTCAACTAGATAGGAGGTGGGACCATTAACAGAGACATAAAATGCAAGGAAAGAAACAAATTTCACAGGAGAATAGGATAAATCCTGCTTTTAAAATTCTGAGATTGAAATGTACATTACGAATCATACATTCATTTAAGAAATTAGTTAGTGAATGCTGGAATATTAACAGAAGCTCAAGGAAATAATGAAATTGTGATATTCATCATAAAGAATTAATCACTATGTTCTGTTTGATGTTCCAAAAATGTAGCATATATGATCTCCATTAATATGTATTAATTATGCCATACTAACAGTTTCAACAGCAGGCAAAAGCTACCTTCCTCTGGAACTGACAAGGGTAAGAAAACAAGAGTTTCTGCCCTCCTGGGAGCATCCTAAGTTATCTGAAGGTTCTATCTTTGGGTACCAGACCTTCTCTGTTTACTAGCTCATGCATTTCATTCCTTCCAAGCCTGTTAATGATGTCTACTAAGCACTTCTTGGTGCTAGGGATGCAGCTATGAAATGAAAAAGACAGAAATCACTACTGTAGAAAGAGAGGAGGCAAGATTGAATCCATAGTTTGAATTGCCTGGGCAATTCAAAGGCTGACATTTATTAAGATAGAAAAAATATCAGCATAAACAGAGGAAACAGGCTTGGGAAGAAAGATCAGGACTTAAGTTTTGGAGATGTTAAGTTGGAAATATTGTCTATTATTGATCTTCATCGAAAAAACTAGAAAAGGAAATTGGATATAGGAGACTCCAGTTGGAGAAAGAGATTACCATAGCATTTGTATGTAAAAACCAAGATCTTAGATGGAATCATCGAGAGAGTAGTAAAGAGAGAGAAGAGGAGGTACAAGAACTGGTTGGGACATTTCAATTGTAGGTTTTGATTTGAAGGTTGAGGAAATGAGTTAAAGAAAAGTAAAAAGCTATCAACGTGGTAGAAGATAAATGAAGAGACTGTGGTGTCCTGGAAGAATGGGAGAAAAGCGTGTCAACAGGGAGAGTGATCAACTGTGTCAAATGCTCTAATAGGTCAAAGAAGATAACTACCACTGCATCCGGCAAATTGGTGACTTGACAAGAAGTTTCTACAAAGGGACAGAACTGCTGTTGCACATGGAAAACATTTTCCTTCTCACATGTACCATATGCAACCAGTAAATGAAAGCATACAATTAAAATTGGCTCTAAAATATTCTCCTTGCTCCATATGTACCTTTATACTTTAGAAATACTGCTTATTAACCTTTGGTTTAAACAAGGCTTATAAGTAAGACACACCTTTAGGTGTTAGAAATGTACTCAGTTCTAATAATTTGGAAAGTAAATGCTATAAACTCATTTGTTACTCTTGCCCCAATTATAAAAAGGAGGCTCACATGAGAAAAGGTATTTTTAACATAACTTCTAGCTGTAAAGATGTGTCTGCACACACAGGCACGCACATATCCAGCTAGAATTCAGGACAGTTGAGGATTTCCTCAAGAGCAGCAACAGACTGAAAATGTCCTACAAAAGCTGAGACCAGCAAACCCCACACAGCCAAGGATTAGGAAAATAAGCAACCAAAACAGTAATTACAAATAGTGGGACAAATGTCAGCAATGTTGTAAACTAGAAGGGTAAAGACATATAACAGAGGACAAAGTAGATAAACTGTAAGCAAAAATCTCAAAGATATTCAATATGAGGGATAGAGCTTGTCAAAGGCAATCTTAAGAACAAGGCAAATGATCAAAGGAAAATCATTAGAAGTAGAAAGAGGTTAAACAGCAAGACAAAGACACATGCCGGAATTTACATCACTTAATCAGCAAAGCAGCTTTCTGCCCTTGAAAATGAAGTGAGAAGGTTTCTTCATATGTGAATATGTATCACCTAAATTTCTTCTAGTACACAATTTAATTTACTGCTATCACTATGTGCAACTCAAACAGGAGAAAAAATAAACACTTTATGCATCTTTAACCTTTGGTTCCCAACCCTTTTCAGACAAACAAGTTTAAGCACAAAATTCCAGGTATACTAACAGCAGTGATTCTTGAGCCTCAAACACAGGCCTGTCCAGGTTTTTCAAAGGCCACCAGCACAGATGCTTTCTCCATGATTATGTGGAAGGAATTGAAAAGGTATCCAACAAACAGCAAAAGCAAACATTCTTTAGAAAGTTCACATTTGGTCAACATATTCATCCTGAATATAACATGTTTTCACATGTAAAATGATGGCTATACTACAATGAAAACATATCAGCTTCCTAAGCTAAATTCAGACTGGAAACAAGCACCAGTAAAGTACTTAAATAAAAATTCTATCAGAATCTGTGAATACTTACTATCTGGGCCTGGAAGACACAGGTTAGACCGCTATTCGTCTTCTCTACCCCATAGCAGAAATCATCTGTCTCTCTTTGCACAATCAAATTCTACATTATCAAGTTAAAATGAGTAAATGATGCTTATAGAGAAATATCTTGCCTCCAGTGCAACTAAAGAAACTCCAAAGAATTTTAAAATCTCATGCGTTAATTCAGAATATAAACTAAAATAGACTACTACATTATGTAGACAAACACAGAAAGAGTGAAGTATATTAGCATATGTAAAGTCCTATAATTTTACTTATATTTCCAATTAAACATTCGGTAAATGATAGACACAGTAAGAGGACAAGTCAGAGCTTGAGGTAACTGCATATATCTCATACAGATGCAGAGAAATAAACTGAAGGATTCAAGAGGCCCTAATTTATATGAACAGGAACAGTTGGATTCAAGACAGAACTTGGATTTTTAAGTGTTTATTCAGACACTCCCCCTGAGACATCATGAATTTCTTCTGTGTTCTCCCATTTTGTTGAAACTCCTAGTATCGCAATTTTCATATGAAACATTAGCCAGCTATAAATTCCTGAGAATAAGCTTCTTAAGGACTTAAGCAGTGTATTTCATTCATCTTTATAGTTCTAATATCTAGCAGAACCCTGAACGGCAATCTCCGAATAATTAACTAATTGACTGGTTAATTATGAAACTTTGCAGTTACCTTGAGTCGTGAATTAAGTGTATATTTTTGGTGGTCTATTGTAGCATAAGTGAAAAAATGTATTACACAGACTCAGAAAATTGGCAGTATACTCTAGGACAAAAACGTTATTTTTAGTTTAGGAGGTGTGTGCTCCACATGACAATATGAGTTCACGTTAGTATACTATTTTACTCTGTTTCTTTAACGTTTATTAGCTTAATGGCATATTATTTACTAGTCCATTTTAATATGTTTAACATTTTGATTCATACAGATACAGTAACCAAAATGCTGCAAACCTCAATAAAAGTAGTGGTAAAAAAGAGAGGAATTAAAATAAATTGATCTCTGCATCCTTCTGGAACACCCCAACAATGATCCTAAAGATAAACGTTCTACTATACTCTGTATTCGTCATTTGGTCCTTCATTAAATGTACGAATGACTTACTTGATATTAAAAATAACTCTAGTTAACATTGACTTTTTTGAGGGGGTAGGAGATGCTTGAAACAAAAAGAAACAGTAAATCAACATATGACTATTCATTATAGGAAGACCTTCACTTGGTCTCTACAAAATTAAACTTGGGTACATTTTGAGCATTTAAGGGATAAGGGAAATAACAGAAGCTAATAAACTTGGCTAAATTCAAAAAGGCATTGTAACTTATTTGTTTCAATGTCATAGTTGTCGATTATTGCCAAGTAACATATTTCAAAGTACAGTGATAATTGAACTAAGAGTTTTTTTTTTCCTACTCTGGTTTTAAAATTTTAATGAACCTAAACTACTTGTATAATGGGGGAAATATCTCAATTTTTTAATATTAAAAAAACGCCATTTTTTTCCTACTATCATGGAAGAAATTCGATCCAATCAAATTTTCAAAGAGCTATTCTGTAATTGAACTCAATGAAATCCACAGTGAGTGAAGAGGTTCTTAGAGGTTTTTGTTTTGTTTTTAAGTTAAGAAAACTTTGTCTTTACGGCAGCCATGAGAATGCACTTTCAGTCATTGACTGCAGTGAGTATAAATGACCAACAGCCCTGGCTGCTGCACTATGACATCCATCACAACAGGTGAGCTGGAGCTGCACTTCCCATGGGCTCCCCCAGCCAACTTCTGATCACAGCAAGATTACTAAAATGTGCCTGATCCTGGGATGCCCAGGACTTTGGCTGGAGGATTCCCCAACCACCTTGCCAAGTCCTCACAGAAATGCACAGCAACCTATGACACTTCCACCCAACGCTTCTTCCTTCCCTCTCTCCTTCACCTGGGGTCAGATCCGCACTGAGTTTGACATCCCCCAGCTTCCCCCAACTCCCTCTTCAGGTTCCCTTAAAGGCATTTCCCCTAGTCCCTTGCACATCAAATCCCTTGCTTCTCAAGGGACCCAGATGAACAGTCTTGGTTCCATACAAAAAGTTTCATCAAGAGTATCATTTTCAAATTGTCTAACTCATAAGTATTATAAATGAAGTTCATATTTAGCAGAACACTTTCAGTTTTCCTTATTGTTCTCTAAATGTGACCACCCTCTGCACTTTCATATGTAACCATAAGATACTTGTTAAGACCTGAATGTGTCTATAACATAATTTTCCTCTAGTAACAGTTCCAGAGACGCCGAAGACTTGGATTATATTCCTAGTTTTTGCTTCTTTGGAAAATACATTCCAGAATAGAGAAATATCTACCATAGGAATCCTAAAAGGATCTACCAACCACTCCTGTCCACTGAATCTTAGAAGGATATATCTACCATCCTTGTCCACTGTTTCATTAACATCTTCACTAGATCTTAAAATGCCCAAAGAGGGGCTTCTCTGGAAGGTGCAGTGGTTGGGAATCTGCCTGCCAATGCAGGGAACACAGGTTCAAGCCCTGGTCCGGGAAGATCCCACATGCCGTGGAGCAACTAGGCCTGTGCGCCACAACTGCTGAGCCTGTGCACCTAGAGCCCGTGCTCCGCAACAAGAGAAGCCACCACAATGAGAAGCCCATGCGCCGCAACAAAGAGTAGCCCCCACTCGCTGCAACTAGAGAAAGCCCGCCCGCAGCAACGAAGACCCAATGCAGCCAAAGATAAATAAATAAATAAATAAATAAATAAATAAATATTTTTAAAAGGCCAAAGATATGATGTTGCACAATAATGTGAATGTACTTAATGTCACTGAACTGTAAACTTAAAAATGGTTTAAATGGTAAAGTTAATGTTATGTATATTGTACCACAATAAAAAAAAAAAAAAAAAAAACCTAAAGAGAATAATGGCTATGTGTTTCAATAGTGGGTAAAGAAATTACAAGACTTGGGTTATTTTTACTAGGTAATAGTAAAAATAAGTGGTCTGCAGAAATACAGCAAAAATCCAGCTAACTATAAGTATCTAAAGAATATACTAAGTCAAATTTTGAGAAACCAGGAGGTTTAAAGGTTAAAAGGATTTAATTATATTTTAAGTGATCAAGCTCAGAAACTAAAGTTGCTGCAGGTCGACATCAAAGCACCAAAGACAAGAGAACAAGAATTTTGCCCCTCTGAAACAAGCATCCCCAGCTCTCCCCTTATTCATGTTTGCTCTCTGACAGAACTCGTTCTTCTCCTCTCTGATTAAGAAACTTTAGAAAACATGTTTTCCCTTTAGTCAGTAACTAGTGTAGGGAAAATAAGTACTCTGTAGTATCACATGAACCGAAATTAGTGAAGGTTTTGTTCCATTCACTCAGCATCAAGGTACAACAAATGCATACCTTTGTGTATACAGAAACAACACCAGGAGCATCAGGCTGAAGGAAAAGAAGCCAAAAAGGTGACAGAAGGAGGTGCAACGGTCTGCTCTCTGCTGCCAGGCAATTCTCTCTGTGTCTCTGCATGTATTGCAAGTAGAGGTACAGATGGCTTTTCTTCTGCGAGACCCTGACAAGGATGTCTGTATAGCAAACCACCTTGGAAGACAGAGACAGCATCTCCCCTCCAGAGCAAAAGGGCAGGCAGACCCACAGCCCATTCTGAAAGACCTGTGCTCTCCAAGCTCCTGTAACACAATGTGCCATTGCAGCCATGTCTTCAGACAGTCCCTCCAAAATAAAGACTGGACTCAATTGTTTCCTGAACTGAGAACCCAAAAGTTTATCAGCTGGCTGCGAGGCCTTGTTGAAAGCACTGTCACCTGGTAGCCCCCCAACTGATAGAGATCCCAATTGGGGGTCCCCAACAACTATAAACAACATGTTCCTTCCAGGAACACCATGTGCACCTTCAAAACTATGTATCTTGTGGGAAAGCCAGGCATTAGCTTGCCTCTCTCTCCAAAAACACCATGACTTACACCTCAGAGGTGCACATAAGAGATGCTCAGGTGTGTGAGGAAACATTACCAGCACACGTACAGCCTCAGGCAACTGTGGCCATCTCTCCACACCCAGGCCAACTTTGGTTACTCTGGGGAGTTTCCTGGAGAGAACACTGATCACTACATACGTGCACCTGCAGACAGTTATCCCTACGATGAGTCACTGAATTAGAACAGATGATGCAAAATGTGTCCCTGGTTTTAGCTGAAGTGATCAGTGACACTGCGTCAGCCCTGCAAGGCACTCAGATCAGCTTTAACTCACTGGCAGGGTTGTTACAGATGAAAGACTTGCCCCAGATGTCCTCCTTGCTAAACAAAGGGAAGTCTGTGCAATCATTAATACCTCAGGCCGAGTGAAAGAGCAACAGAAGAAGATAAGAAAGTCTCCTGGTGTCCTAAGATAGACCTTGATGGTTTATGGGATTTGTTCAGCTGACGGGATCTGGGACCTGGAAGGCATGCCTGAGGTCAGTACTGCAGGGCAGCCTCAACCTGCTGCTTGAAGCACTGCTGACAAGCAGGCTTAATTAAATACTCCAGGAGAGTAATGGAATGGATCTCATCACAGCCTGTATCATCAGTCAGAGTAACTACTGCCCATGATAGCAGACTTGGATTCTCTAAGCTCAGGGTGTCATCCCTATAACACAACCCACTGCAACTGGAAACTGGGGTTGACAAAGCTGATACTTGAGCTACTGCTATGGCTGTGGGTAACTGAAGTCCTTTGCTTTTGACCTAGGAGTTTGTGTCTTTTGACAGCAGCACCCGTACAAGTGTGGCAGACTAACACGGTAGTTTACAAGTGGCATAAAACCACAGATCCTTTGTGTTCTTGACACTCCAGGAGTCCCGGAAGACACCATAGGAAGGAGGTACAGCGTGCCATCACTGAGGACACAGATGCAGAGGAAAAGTCAAATAGCCAACCCCAAAAACTCCAGGATTCCCACACTTTGATTCCTTTCCTGACAAAAATCTACCACAATTCCATCAGCCCTATGCCCAACAACATGGGTTTGAACAAACTCTTTAGGATCTAGATAATGCTTCTGACACTCGAGCAAAGTATGGCTCTAACAAGAGAACAAAGAAGACACACATAGAAAGAAAAAATAATAATAAGAGGAGAGAAATGAAAATAACAATGAAAATCAAAGTGTGACAGATACTAGAGATTGGTGCACTCACATTATTCCAACCCTCTTCTAAGGAAGACCCAGCCAACACAAGGAGCTAATCACACACATGAAGACTGGACCCTATCAGAATCAGAGGTAGTCACGTTATCTTCATCATTATTATTAGCAGACTTAAGTAAATGTAACAATCCTCCCTTAAAAAGTACTTTGGAATAAATATACTTTGCACTAAAAGAACAATGAGGATTTTTTTAATTTTACTACCTCCTATTTTCTCCAATTTAAAAGCAAACAATTGGTTTCTATTTTATTCAGAGACAAACAAGTTTTATTTTTAATTTGATTTGCTAATATCACCCCTGACTAGTACAGTTTAATAAATGCAACTTAAATAGCTAATGGAATAAAATGTGTACTTAGAGCAATAGCTTTATGGGAAAATTGATAAACAGCTAGTTCTAAAATATTTTTTATTTTTGTTAACTTTAGAAACACCCAGAGAGAAAAGTATTTAGATATTACTGAAGTACTGCTTGATCATTTTAAAGGAAATAGAACACAATTAGCAACCCCAGAAAAGAGAATCTACTTACTTTTTTCCCCCTAAGTTAGCTATCAGGAAAACAATAACTTTACTCTTAACTTAAGCTTCCTACCTGCTAGCTATTTCATACATTTGGCTTAATAGGAAGAAGAAACATCCATTAGAGTATAAACGCACAACAAAATGGTTTAGCAGGGAATATTACAATTGAGAACAATTCTTTCCATTGTCTATTCTTAATCAAGACCACACAAATTTTACCTGAACTTATCAGAAAAATAAGAAAGAAATGAATTTAAATGATGCTAAAATGACCTTTCACTTCTCAGTGAAAATTAAACTTTAAAAACTATATCAAGGGAGGTCCGGGGCAAGATGGCGGAAGAGTAAGACGCGGAGATCACCTTCCTTCCCACAGATACAGTAGAAATACATCTACACGTAGAACTGCTCCTACAGAACACCCACTGAACGCTGGCAGAAGACGTCAGACCTCCGAAAAGGCAAGAAAATCCCCACGTACTTGGGTAGGGCAAAAGAAAAAAGAAATAACAGAGACAAAAGAATACGGACGGGATCTGCACCAGTGGGAGAGAACTGTGAAGGAGGAAAGGTTTCCACAAACTAGGAAGCCCCTTCGCAGGCAGAGACTGCGGGTGGCAGAGGGGGGAAGCTTCGGAGCCACGGAGGCCAGCGCAGCCACAGGGGTGCAGAGGGCAAAGCGGAGAGATTCCCGCACAGAGGAGCGGCGCCGAGCAGCACTCACCAGCCCAAGAGGCTTGTCTGCTCACCCGCCGGGGCGCGCGGGGGCTAGGAGCTGAGGCTCGGGCTTCGGTCGGAGCGCAGGGAGAGGACTGGGGTTGGCGGCGTGAACACAGCCTGAAGAGGTTAGAGCACCACAGCTGGCTGGGAGGGAGACCGGGAAAAGGGTCTGCAGCTGCCGAAGAGGCAAGAGACTTTTTCTTGCCTCTTTGTTTCGCTGCGTGCAAGGAGAGGGGATTCAGAGCGCCGCCTAAACGAACTCCAGAGAAAGGCGCGAGCCGCGGCGATCAGCGCAGACCCCAGAGACGGGCATGAGACGCTGGGGCTGTTGCTGCCGCCTCCAAAAAGCCTGTGTGTGAGCACAGGTCACTCTCCACACCGCCCCTCCGGGGAGCCTGTGCAGCCCGCCACCGCCAGGCTCCCGTGATCCGGGGACAAGTTCCCCGGGAGAACACACGGCGCACCTCAGCCTGCTGCAACGTCACGCCGGACTCTGCCGCCACAGGCTCGCCCCGCCTCCTCTGTACCCCTCCCTCCCCGCGGCCTGGGTGAGCCAGAGCCCCCGAAGCAGCTGCTCCTTTAACCCCGTCCTGTCTGGGTGGGGAATAGACGCCCTCAGGCGACCTACACGCAGAGGCGGGTCCAAATCCAAAGCTGAACCCCAGGAGCTGTGCGAACAGGGAAGAGAAGGGGAAATCTCTCCCAGCAGCCTCAGAAGAAGTGGATTAAAACTCCACAAACAACTTGATGTGCCTGCATCTGTTGAATACCTGAATAGACAACGAATCATCCCAAATTGAGGAGGTGGACTTTGGGAGCAGGATATATTAATTTTTCACCTTTTCCTTTTTTTTGTGAGGGTATATGTATATGCTTCTGGGTGAGATTTTGTCTGTATAGCTTTGCTTTACAATAGCTTTATTTTACTTCACTATATTATAGCCTCTTTCTTTCTTTCTTTCTATTTTTTCTCCCTTTTACTCTGAGCCATGTAGACAAAAGGCTCTTGGTGCTCCACCCAGGCATCAGGGCCGTGCCTCTGAGGTGGGAGAGCCAACTTCAGGACACTGGTCCACAAGAGACCTCCCAGCTCCACGTAATACCAAACGGCAAAAATCTCTCAGAGATCTCAATCTCAACATCAAGACCCAGCTTCACTCAACGACCAGCAAGCTACAGTGCTGGACACCCTATGCCAAACAACTAGCAAGACAGGAACACAGCCCCATCCATTAGCAGAGAGGCTGCCTAAAATCATAATAAGGCCATAGACACCCCAAAATACACCACCAGACGTGGACCTGCCCACCAGAAAGACAAGATCCAGCCTCATCCACCAGAGCTCAGGCACTAGTTCCCTCCACCAGAAAGCCTACACAACCCACTGAACCAACCTTAGCCACTGGGGACAGATACCAAAAACAACGGGAACTACAAACCTGCAGCCTGTGAAAAGGAGACCCCAAACACAGTAAGATAAGCAAAATGAGAAGATAAAAAAACACACAGCAGATGAAGGAGCAGGGTCAAAACACACCACACTTAACAAATGAAGAGGAAATAGGTAGTCTACCTGAAAAAGAATTCAGAATAATGATAGTAAGGATGATCCAAAATCTTGGAAACAGAATAGACAAAATGCAAGAAACATTTAACAAGGACGTAGAAGAACTAAAGAGGAACCAAGCAATGATGAAAAACACAATAAATGAAATTAAAAATACTCTAGATGGGATCAAGAGCAGAATAACTGAGGCAGAAGAAAGGATAAGTGACCTGGAAGATAAAATGGTGGAAATAACTACTACAGAGCAGGATAAAGAAAAAAGAATGAAAAGAACCGAGGACAGTCTCAGAGACCTCTGGGACAACATTAAATGCACCAACATTCGAATTATACGGGTCCCAGAAGAAGAAGAGAAAAAGAAAGGGACTGAGAAAATATTTGAAGAGATTATAGTTGAAAACTTCCCTAATATGGGAAAGGAATTAGTTAATCAAGTCCTGGAAGCACAGAGAGTCCCATACAGGATAAATCCAAGGAGAAACACGCAAAAACACATATTAATCAAATTATCAAAAATTAAATAAAAAGAAAACATATTAAAAGCAGCAAGGGAAAAATAACAAATAACACACAAGGGAATCCCCATAAGGTTAACAACTGATCTTTCAGCAGAAACTCTGCAAGCCAGAAGGGAGTGGCAGGATATACTTAAAGTGATGAAGGAGAAAAACCTACAACCAAGGTTACTCTACCCAGCAAGGATCTCATTCAGATTTGATGGAGAAATTAAAACCTTTACAGACAAGCAAAAGCTGAGAGAGTTCAGCACCACCAAACCAGCTTTACAACAAATGCTAAAGGAACTTCTCTAGGGAGGAAACACAAGAGAAGGATAACACCTACAATAACAAACCCAAAACATTTAAGAAATTGGGAATAGGAAAATACAAATCGATAATTACCTTAAAGGTAAATGGATTAAATGCTCCCACCAAAAGACACAGACTGGCTGAATGGATACAAAAACAAGACCCATATATATGCTGTCTACAAGAGACCCACTTCAGACCTAGAGACACATACAGACTGAAAGTGAGGGGATGGAAAAAGATATTCCATGCAAATGGAAATCAAAACAAAGCTGGAGTAGCAATTCTCATATCAGACAAAATAGACTTTAAAATAAAGACTATTACAAGAGACAAAGGACACTATATAATGATCAAGGGATCGATCCCAGAGGAAGGTGTAACAATTGTAAATATTTATGCACCCAACATAGGAGCACCTCAATACATAAGGCAAATACTAAGAGCCATAAAAGGGAAAATCGACAGTAACACACTCATAGCAGGGGACTTTAACACTCCACTTTCACCAATGGACAGATCATCCAAAATGAAAATAAATAAGGAAAGACAAGCTTTAAATGATACATTAAACAAGATGGACTTAATTGATATTTATAGGACATTCCACCCCAAAACAACAGAATACACATTTTTCTCAAGTGCTCATGGAACATTTTCCAGCATAGATCATATCTTGGGTCACAAATCAAGCCTTGGTAAATTTAAGAAAATTGAAATCGTATCAAGTATCTTTTCCGACCACAACGCTATGAGACTAGATATCAATTACAGGAAAAGTTCTGTAAAAAATACAAACACATGGAGGCTACACAATACATTACTTAATAATGAAGTGATCACTGAAGAAATCAAAGGGGAAATCAAAAAATACCTAGAAACAAATGACAATGGAGACACGACGACCCAAAACCTATGGGATGCAGCAAAAGCAGTGCTAAGAGGGAAGTTTATAGCAATACAAGCCTACATCAAGAAACAGGAAACATCTCGAATAAACAACCTAACCCTGCACGTAAAGCAATTAGGGAAAGAAGAACAAATAAACCCCAAAGCTAACAGAAGGAAAGAAATCATAAAGTTTAGATTAGAAATAAATGAAAAAGAAATGAAGGAAACAATAGCAAAAATCAATGAAACTAAAAGCTGGTTCTTTGAGAAGATAAACAAAATTGATAAACCATTAGCCAGACTCATCAAGAGAAAAAGGGAGAAGACTCAAATCAATAGAATTAGAAATGAAAAAGGAGAAGTAACCACTGACACTGGAGAAATACAAACGATCATGAGAGATTACTACAAGCAACTCTATGCCAATAAAATGGACAACCTGGAAGAAAGGGACAGATTCTTAGAAATGCACAACCTGCTGAGACTGAACCAGGAAGAAATAGAAAATATGAACAGACCAATCACAAGCACTGAAATTGATACTGTGATTAAAAATCTTCCAACACACAAAAGCCCAGGACCAGATGGCTTCACATGTGAATTCTATCAAACATTTAGAGAAGAGCTAACACCTATCCTTCTCAAACTCTTCCAAAATATTGCAGAGGGAGGGACACTCCCAAACTCATTCTACGAGGCCACCATCACCCTGATACCAAAACCAGACAAAGATGTCACAAAGAAAGAAAACTACAGGCCAATATCACTGATGAACATAGATGCAAAAATCCTCAACAAAATACTAGCAAACAGAATCCAACAACACATTAAAAGGATCATAAACCATGATCAAGTGGGGTTTATCCCAGGAATGCAAGGATTCTTCAATATACGCAAATCAATCAACGTGATACATCATATTAACAAACTGAAGGAGAAAAACCATATGATCATCTCAATAGATGCAGAGAAAGCTTTTGACAAAATTCAACACCCATTTATGATAAAAGCCCTGCAGAAAGTAGGCATAGAGGGAACTTTCCTCAACATAATAAAGGCCATATATGACAAAACCACAGCCAATATTGTCCTCAATGGTGAAAAACTGAAACCATTTCCACTAAGATCAGGAACAAGACAAGGTTGCCCACTCTCACCACTATTATTCAACATAGTTTTGGAAGTGTTAGCCACAGCAATCAGAGAAGACAAAGAAATAAAAGGAATCCAAATCAGAAAAGAAGAAGTAAAGCTGTCACTGTTTACAGATGACATGATACTACACATAGAGAATCTTAAAGATGCTACTAGAAAACTACTAGAGCTAATCAATGAATTTGGTAAAGTACCAGGATACAAAATTAATGCACAGAAATCTCTTGCATTCCTATACACTAATGATGAAAAATCTGAAAGTGAAATTAAGAAAACACTCCCGTTTACCATTGCAACAAAAAGAATAAAATATCTAGGAATAAACCTACCTAAGGAGACAAAAGACCTGTATGCAGAAAATTATAAGACACTGATGAAAGAAATTAAAGATGATACAAATAGATGGAGAGATATACCATATTCTTGGATTGGAAGAATCAACATTGTGAAAATGACTCTACTACCCAAAGCAATCTACAGATTCAATGCAATCCCTATCAAACTACCACTGGCATTTTTCACAGAACTAGAACAAAAAATTTCACAATTTGTATGGAAACACAGAAGACCCCAAATAGCCAAAGCAATCTTGAGAAAGAAAAATGGAGCTGGAGGAATCAGGCTCCCTGACTTCAGACTATATTACAAAGCTACAGTAACAAGACAGTTTGGTACTGGCACAAAAACAGAAATATAGATCCATGGAACAGGATAGAAAGCCCAGAGATAAGCCCACGCACATATGGTCACCTTATCTTTGATAAAGGGGGCAAGCATATACAGTGGAGAAAAGACAGCCTCTTCAATAAGTGGTGCTGGGAAAATTGGACAGGTACATGTAAAAGTATGAAATGAGAACACTCCCTGACACCATGCACAAAAGTAAACTCAAAATGGATTAAAGACCTAAGTGTAAGGCCAGACACTATGAAACTCTTAGAGGAAAACATAGGCAGAACACTCTATGACATAAATCACAGCAAGATCCTTGCTCAATGCTCAACATCATTAATCACTAGAGAAATGCAAATCAAAACTGCAATGAGATATCATCTCACACCGGTCAGAATGGCCATCAGCAAAAAATCTAGAAACAATAAATGCTGGAGAGGGTGTGGAGAAAAGGGAACACTCTTGCACTGTTCGTGGGAATGTAAATTGATACAGCCACTACGGAGAACAGTATGGAGGTTCCTTAAAAAACTAAAAATAGAACTACCATATGACCCAGCAATCCCACTACTGGGCATATACCCTGAGAAAACCATAATTCAGAAAGAGTCATGTACCGAAATATTCATTGCAGCTCTGTTTACAATAGCCAGGACATGGAAGCAACCTAGGTGTCCATCATCGGATGAATGGATAAAGAAGATGTGGCACATATATACAATGGAATATTACTCTGCCATAAAAAGAAATGTAATGGAGGTATTTGTAATGAGGTGGATGGAGTTAGAGTCTGTAATACAGAGTGAAGTAAGTCAGAAAGAGAAAAACAAATACAGTATGCTAACACATATATATGGAATCTAAGGAAAAAAAAAAAAAAGGTCATGAAGAACCTAGTGGCAAGACGGGAATAAAGACACAGACCTACTAGAGAATGGACTTGAGGATATTGGGAGGGGGAGGGGTGAGATGTGACAGGGTGAGAGAGTGTCATGGACATATATACACTACCAAATGTAAAATAGATAGCTAGTGGGAAGCAGCCGCATAGCACAGGGAGATCAGCTCGGTGCTTTGTGACCACCTAGAGGGGTGGGATAGGGAGGGAGGGTGGGAGGGAGGGAGATGCAAGAGGCAAGAGATATGGGAACATATGTATATGTATAACTGATTCACTTTGTTATAAAGTAGAAACTAACACACCGTTGTAAAGCAATTATACTTCAATAAAGATGTTTAAAAAGAAAAAACTATATCAAGAAATTTTAGTGTTTATAGGACATCAAAAAATAACAACACTACTAAGTGTAACAGAAAATATACTTAATTACAACTTAAGCAATTAGTTTCATAAAAGCTAATATAATCAGCCACCTG
Organism: Balaenoptera physalus; assembly: GCF_965194825.1. Lineage (NCBI taxonomy): Eukaryota > Metazoa > Chordata > Mammalia > Artiodactyla > Balaenopteridae > Balaenoptera > Balaenoptera physalus. The sequence goes on along the minus strand of NC_138899.1, from coordinate 48,778,045 downwards.
TATCCTGATAAAAATTCCTCAATTTCCACAGCTGTCCAGAAAGAGGTTGCTGCTAGTCCCTCCTCTTCATCCTTAATGCCTTAACACTAAATATGGCAAATAAGCCGTCATTAAGAAAGAAATCATCCCCACAAATATTCACAGTAGCATTGTTCATAATAACCAAAAAGTTTAAAACAGCCCACATGCCCACCACCTGACAACTGATAAACGAAATGCGGGATACCATACAGCAGCATCATATACGGCACCAACAACAACCACAACAAAATGAGGCTCTGATACATCCTACAGCATGGATGAACCTTGAAAATACTATGCTAAGTGAAAGAAGGAAGAAAAGACCACATACTCTGTGATTTCACTGATACCAAACATCTGTAATACAAAACTCTATAGAGGGAGAAAGTAGAGTACTGGCTGCCTACAGCTAGAGATAATGAGGGCACCGTGGGGTGACGGCCAGGGCATGAGGGCTTTCTTTTGGGGATGATGAAAATGTACTAAAATTGATTGTGGTGAAAATTGCACCGTTCTGAATATACATTAAAAAAACATGGAATTGCACACTTTAAATGAATAAATTTTATCTCAATAAAACTGTTTAAAAAAATCATTTCAGAATTATATCAATTCTCTAGATGAATATATTTTCATTTCTTCAAGTCTTACTGTCTTCTATGGAATAGTAATCTTAATTTTCAGTTTTTAATTAATAGTTCTCTTTATCATATTTTATCATAACTATAAAATTTTTTTTCTATAACTTAGCACCTTCAGTAAGATCAGAGTAACTACCCATAATAGAAATGAATAAATTTACCCAAGAATTTTTTTGATTCATGTAGTTTGCCTTCAAGTTCATACAGTAATCAGGATTTTAAAAGACCAGATAGATTTAGTTTAATGTCTGGTAGCCAAAACAAATCTAATATGCCAAATAACCAAGAATTTTAAGGTTGCAATAGTCAAACTTTCCAATTAATGAGTCAATCATGTCATTTACCTAGGCAAAACTGACTTTGTTCTTAACGAGCCCTTCTTTATCCTTTCCCTCACAGCTTTCAAACATCAAATGATGTAATACTGTTGTGAAAAAAGCTGGAACCCCAATTTTATCAAGATTTTTTAAACCTTTTATTTTGAAGTAATTATAGATTCATTGGAAGTTGCAAGAAAAAAAAAAAACAAAAAAAAAAAAACACGTACAGGTTGGTCCTGAGTACTCTTCACACAATTCCTCCCATTGGTAACATCCTGCATCATTATAGTACAATACCAAAACCAAGAAGTTGAAATTGGCACAATCCACAGAGCTTTTTCAGATTTTACCAGCTTTACACTCATCTGTGTATGCGTGTACAGTTCTATGCAATTTCATCACGTGTACAGATTTGTGTAACCATCCCCACAATCAAGACACAGAACTGCTTTAATTGCATGACACTCCTTCCTGCTATTTATTTACAGCCACACCCAACACTTTCCCGGACCCCATTCCAAATCTCTGGCAACCAGTAAAGCAGTAAACTGTTCTTAGAGAACTGTTCTCTATAATTTGGTAATTTCAAGAATGTTATATAAATGAAATCACACAGTGTGTAACCTTTTAGGACTGGCATTTTTCAATCTGCATAATTCTCTGAAGATTCACACAAGTTGTGTAAGTCAGTAGTTCATTCCTCTTGGATGCGGAATAGTATTATATGTACGGTGTACCACAGTGTAACCATTCACCTGTTGAGGGACACCGGGGTTGTTCCCAGTGTGGGGCTATGACAAATAAACCTGCTATAAAAATTAGTGCATGCATTTCTGTGTGAACATAAGTTTTCATTAGCAAGTTTTCATTAAATGCTGGGTTGTATAGTTAAGTATCAATTTTAATATCAACACTGGTAATGTTTCTTTAAAAAATGAAGATCCCATTTAATCTCCACTGATTTTATTTTTTTAATTTACCAAAATTACTTTTTAAAGCTAGCATTTACTGAACGCTTCTGCTAATGAACCAAGCAGCGTACTAAGCATTTAAACCTATATCCTATGTAATCCTTGCATCAACAATGAGCTAGGTACTGAGATTATTGCCATCTTGCAACTGAGAAAACTGAAGTATAGAAAAGATTTGGGAACTGATCCAGAGTCACTAAAGCTATCATGTGAAGAGCTGGGACTCAAATTCAAGCCTGCCTGACTCAGAACTCTATTGTTTTCATCATTCCTGTAACATGTGTGTCATTAAATACAAAAAGTATGTATTAGGACCAAAAGGTCTTTACTTAGGGGATAAACTTTACAAGGGACTATTACATTTCATAGTGAGATTTTTAAACTAGACATAATTTCTAATAAGCTGCACAAATTACCAAAATTAATCTAATAACCTACTGGTATTTGCACAAACACTGTGCAGTAAAAGTTACATGAGTACTAGAGGAAAACCCAGATAAAGTAATTGTTCAGCTTTTCTCTACACAGTTTCTTTTAGGCTCACTCTTCATTAGTCCTGTGGTGAACAGGAAATCTGGGGCCAATGAGAAATGAGAAGGAAAGGGAAATGAGGGTAATGGTATATGGATTAACAGACCCCAGCCCACAGAGCAAGTGAAGGAGCAGGGTTGAGGTCAGCGGTGGACACAAAGCCCAGGCCCCCACTCCCAGATGTGGAAGGAGGAGCTCTTTTCCAGAAGCTCCAGGAACTTGACCCACGCAACAGTGACCGTACACGTACTCAGATCTTCAAGTCTGCATACTGTCCCGAGAAACCAGTCACACAGGGTTGCTCACCACCATTCACAAACACTGTCACCAGAAGCAGATTCACAAAATACCGTCTTCAGAAATGTCATAGTGAATTATTAATTTGACAGTCCCTAACATTTTCTGATTTTTCATCAAATGCCATGTTTATTTTTTATTAATTTAACACTAAGATCTGGCTTTTCTATTCCAACCACAATGAGAAACAATTAAATGGCTAAGGTACACAGAGCTTTCAAGTAAAAATTAAAACTATAATATTTTACTATTAAGTGTGAAACAGATTTACTTCATAACTATTAGCACCTTGGTTTCCAAATTTTATTGCACATTAGAATCACCTGAGGATCTTTCAAAAATCCCAATAGCCAGGTCCCAACCACACCAATTAAATTTTTTAAATTTGAAGGTAGGAATCAGGCATCGATAATTCCTTAAAAATACTTAGGTTTGATTAGCAATGATTGTAACAATACTTACAGCAATAAAATTCCTGTGTCTTTAAAAAAAAGGGAGAAATTAAATGAATATTAGACATGCAGCTTGGGTACTATAATGTTTCAAGTCTAAATGTGACTTTTTGGGAGCGCTTAAAAATCTTTGAAAGGATTTTTCTAAGTGTATCTTGGTCTTTTTACTCATGGACACTCTCAACTTTTCAGATATAAAACTAATACAACGAGAAGCCACAATTCACTCAATTGCCTAGACTTCTTAAAAATTATAAAAATCAACAATTGAGATAACAATTCATGGACTATGATTATATATTTCACAGAGAAATCTAGTAAATCAACTTCTAGGAACCTAAGGAAATAATTATAGGTGTACATAAATTTGTATCTGTAAGATAAATTATGATATGTTAGAATTCTGTATTTATTAAAAATGCTATAAAATATTAAATGGCATGTGCGGTTTCATACTACAGTATTAAATATAAGTCAGTCAGAAAACAGTTACAAAACACAGTATGAATGATAAACATGAAACCTACTTGCAATTGAACTGAATTGTGCCGAAGACCTTCCACAATAGAAGAAAATCTGTCAATTTTTCTTTCTTCTCCAGCTGATGTTAAAGCTTCTAAAACTTCTTCAAGGCTATTGGAAAATTTGAAATTATAAAGTAAATTGCAAACAGCAAATAACCCAAATAACTCCAACTAAGTCCAAACTGAGCGGCGCAACAGTCATCGGCCCCGCAGGACCTCTACATGGACAATTTTTAAATGCGTGCAGGAGGTTTCACTTACAGGGCTCTGCCTACCCTTATAGGAGGGAGGGCCATTTCTGTTTGTTCTTTTGGTTGTTCAGTTTGTATATCTTTATCATTTATAAAAAGTATTTTAAATAATTTTTAACTGCTTTCTTGTAATAAGAACATTAATATTCCTTAAAAAGAAAAACAGGTTTATTTTTATTTATCTTTTAATATGTATGTAATGGTCTTTTAGTTACAGGTCTAGCAATTGTGGATAATGTCTTTAAAGTTAAAACTTTAGTATGTACTTTACTGTCAAGGACCTTGCACCCTCAACCATTACATTATCAATTACTCACTTATTATTGAATTAATTCTATCCAAAAAAAAAAAAAAAATCTTAAGAAACAGAACCAATTTGTATATTTTTCAGTCTTCATTTAGAATGTTTATTTAGGTTTTGAGTTCAGAACAGTTTAAATATAATGAAGAAATCCATTTTTCATAGAAACATGTTAGCCCATAACTACTGTATTGATTAAGAGAAAAAAATTACTACTCAAACATTTCTGTTCAGCCAATATAAATCTAAATCACCTGCTTAAGTATAGTTCATTTTTTTAAAGTAAATTCTAGACTAAAATAGAATAATGTAAACATTATATGACTGAAACTGTATTAAATTATTATGTAATGAGAGAAATAAGTTGAGAAGACTTACATGCTTTCCTCCCCTACAATGCACATTGCAGAAAGGAGTTTAACCACATCCGTCATCATACTGGGCTTCTCAGGATCAATGGCTCTGGCTAACAAAGAAAGACTCCTCTCTTCACTCATAATTCTTTCCAAGCCATACTACAACATTTTGGAAATAAGAGGTTAAATTTTAGTGGTTAGTTGAAAAAATAGTGCCCTGAAGGAAATGTAGTTATTTTTTAAATGTTTATAAGATAATATATGTGTACATGTAGTAAAGCCAGAAAATATAAAGAATGCATAACATCCTAAAAAAATTCATAGAAGTATTCCCTTTACATTAAGAACTATGAGAATCAATCAAATACAGATAACCCCTCAAAGGTAATTTTACAGCAATATGACAGATAATTACTAAGATAGATAAGTGGCCAACTAGAGAAAGAGAGAAGCAGTGAGGAATACTGAGATTTCCCAACAGGAACATAGAAAATGAACAGACTGATACTGAACCAGACACTGAGGCCGTGAGGAGCTCTCCTGGGAAGGAAGGTTGGTAAGAGGTACCACAAATAAATGCACAGATCACTGTCCCAGAGAAACATAATGTGAACCACATGTGCAATGTAAAATTTCAAACAAAAAGTAAAACTGATTTTAATAGAATTATTCCAATATACCCAAAATATTATCATTTTAACATATAATCAATATAAAACATTTATTGATGAGATATTTTTACTTTTTTTTTCTTCCTAAGTATTCAAAATCTAGTGTGTATTGTACACGTACAGCACATCTCAGTTCAGACTAGCCACATTTCAAGGGCTCAGTAGCCACATGTGGCAACCACATTACACAGTGCGGGCCTAGATAGTAACACTTAGTTCATAAACAGGCAAAAGCTGAAGGGTGATTCGGGCTGATACCATGTAGAAACTGCCATAAGAACATGTGTATTCTGATCTGAACGATATTTTGTTATCAGAAAGACAATGCAGTTGTAAACACATTATATAAATGGAATGATTTAGAATGAGGCCAAAGTTTGCTACTGCCAGGATGTCACATTCAATTGGAAGATAAGGAGTTATGTTAACGACTTAGTGTTTTGATTTAAGGATGTATATATCTCTTAGGGTCCACTTACAATCTATGGAAGATAAGTATCAAATAACAGAGGATGAACAGAAGCAATAAAACAGTACTATTTATCTACCATACATCCCAGAGGATCCTTTTAAAGAGTGAGAATTTAGTTGATTAGAATTACTACTAAGCACTAAAAAGGAACTTAAGCCCAATTACAGACCTATGAACTCAAAATCAGCACTAGGTATTGGTATCAAAGTAAAATCTATAACAAGCTTAGATCCAAATGCTTTGAACGTTATGAATGTTATGAAAACTTATTTATAAGTTTCCTGTCTTCTATATCCCATTTACGTAAAGAAGCTTCGCACTGTGGTGAAATATTGCACTTGCTTGAAACCACTATCTAAAGAACACAGGTACAAAGAAGGAAGTACAAACAGAAGGGTCAAGGGCCCCAAGGTATGATTTTTGAAGGGACTTCTCTGTCCTATTGGTGACAGGGAAACGTTTACAAGGAAACAGCTAAACCAGCCAGGAGATGCTCACTTTTGTGATACCCTGGGCTGTTTCATAACTGGAAACAAAGAAAAGTAGGCATGAGGTCAGAGACTACAATATGCCTCGACAATCATTCCAGGGAATTGTCAGAGTTCTGTAATGTACCACTTAGACCCAATTCAAAAAGTCAACCAGCCAATGATTACCAAGTACCAAAGGGCTGGCTCTGTCCTAATAAACCTGAGACTGAGTAAAGCTTGCCTTCAGCACTTCCTCCTTCACTTCCCCCACTCTGGGCTGGCCTGAGCCAGCACCTGCCCTTTGGGAATCAGAATCCTGTGGCTCCTCCAGCCATTCAAAGCAACTCATACTGATTTCCTCTAAGGGATACCACCTACCTTCTCTGTCAGGCCCTCTTACCCTAAACCATGTGTCAAGAGTGGAATAGGAGCATTCTCTGATCTCCTAGTTTCAACCAGTGTCTTGTGAACTCAAAGCTGCATCACTGGCAATATTCTCTGACTTCGCTAATGGAAAATTGTATGGTGCTCATTTTGAGACTGGAATGAGGCCAGATTACCACTACTGAGTATCTAGAATTAAAGACTGAACTGCTGCCTACTTGTATAAAATTACTCTCATTCAATTATTTAAAAAAACAAAGCAAAACTAAACCCATTGACTCTGTGAGAGAAATAGTCAACTTACCAGTGCTGGCACTTAAAGTGCATTAAATGAAGGCTATTACAAGGTTAGAGAGATGGTGACAAATTTTGGAAGGTCTAAGAATGTCTCTCCACTGAATGTCAAGGATCCACTCCAGATTTTAGGAAAACTCACATGTTCTAAACTGAGGACCAGTGCCAGGTTCCCTTTGCACTCTACTTGAGGCCTATTATTACCTAATAGGTGGAACTGCAGGCCACTGAAGGTGTGTTAGGCAGGGGAAGGTGAATACCCTAAATCCCTGTGTCAGATGCCCTACATGAAAACTGGTGCTGAATGACTACACACGGTGAGTTAATACCAGCAGCAGAGATAACGTAGGGAGGGGGCTGGCTTCAGGAACAAGGCACCCTCGTTGGGGGTACACACCTTAACACAAAAAGTTAACTGACAAAAATGAAACCCCTGTTCCGACTACCTCTTAATTTAAAGGTATTTAACTTTTCATCTTGACTTTTATTTTCTTCCTAATAGATATTCAAAATCTTCTTCTATTTAAACACTACTATAAAGTTCAATTTAGTATTATAAAAAAATTCAATTTCATACAATGATATCAGATTCACTCATAATATCAATTATATAATTAATTACTAGTACCAAATAAGGTACTAGTACATACATTTTTTCTCTTAAAGCCTATATTTTTCATCATTCAATGAACTTTTATAAAGACTGCACAGTAAGGTAGAGGAAAAAGCATCAACCAATCTCGGAAAAAAAATATTTACCAAAAAATTTCACATATAATTATGTTTAGAATTCAGACATTATAATTCCAAGTATCAGTAACTTTTTATTCATATCAGCATGACAGTAATAAATGCAAATGACAATATATTCCAGCTCCACATAAACTATAAACAAAATAATCCATTATTATAACAATAAATCACATTATATTAATTAGAATATAAATACATAGTTTACTCCCTTTCCAATTCAGTCTTAAACCAAGTAGGAATATTATCTTCTATATACCACTTCACTTTAACCATGACATTCTTAAATTCAAATTATGATCCAAATGCCCCGTGCCCCTTTGTTCTGGAAAAACGTTTCTGGGTTTTCGCTACTCCTAGCCTTCCCATCACCAATGAAATTTCCAGTTTCTATATTCTTATTTTAGAAGCCCCCCCACCCCGCCTGAAAGCAAGTGTTATACACTCAGTGTGAAAAGATGTCTCCCTATGAGCAATTTGATTCCTTTATTCACTCACTCTTAAAATGTACTCTACAAAGGCTACATAATATATCTAAAATCGAATTCTCACAGAACAGTGAGTTCAGTACAGAAAGTACTTGTGATTTCTACATCAGATATTTTCCCTGAAAATCGTATCTGATTGGAGGAAGCAGGGAGGTGAAAAATATTTCATTGGTTAAAAATAGAAAACTTAACTCCAGAAAATGATGAAAAATCCATAAATAATTCAATTTAAAAAATAATTAGAAAATATAAATATTTGCTGCATTTAATAAAAAGAAATGTAAATGTTAATGATTTAAGTACAAGTACTTAAGTACGAAGTTCTCTAAAAATTTATTTTAAAAATGAGGATAAGGCAAAAATATTAAAAATTAAAATTAATCAGAAATACACAGTTTTGCTATAAAACACAAATCACCCAACATAGGTAAAATTTCCTCTCCCGCTGTCTAATGAATGAAAACACCTATCATTACTGCACGCATCATGAGGTAGATATGTTTAGATGTTAGAGCTAGAGACATGGCATGGAATAAAGCTAATTTCTGCAATTAACAGTATGAAAAAAAGGAAACACAGTTAGATAAACCCAGCTTCAGTACAGAGCATAAACCATTTCTCTCTTCTAATGTATCTTCTTTAAATATTCAAACTGCAGACCTGCCATATTATATTTGGTTTCAATATTACAGTTGACTCTTGAACATCACAGGGGTTAGGGGCACCAACTCCTCATGCAGTCAAAAATCCGAGTATAATTTCTGACTCCCCCAAAACTTAACTACTAATAGCCTACTCTTGACCAGAAGTCTTACCAATAACACAGAGTTGATTAACACATATTTTGTATCTTATATGTATTATATACTATATTCTTACAATAAAGTAAGGTAGAGAAAAGAAAATGTTATTTTTAAAAAGCAGAAGGAAGAAAAAATACACTTACAGTACAAATATATATTTATTTTTAAAAATCCACATATAAGTGAACCAGTGCAGTTCAAACACATATTGTTCAAGGGTCAACTGTACTTGCATTAAGCATCATTGCTCCTCCACCTCTGGGACCTGTTCATATCTGTTCACATTAATTTCATTAAAAATTTAAATCTCTAGACTATAAAAACTAAGTCTTTCCAACTTAATTCTTTGGTAATAAGTATTACTGCAGACCACATTTAATAATCGTGTATGATTTCAAAGCTGATTCATGCTATACTTCTGAAAATTAAAAGAGAAGAAGGAAGGGAGGAAGAGAAGGGAACAAAAAAGAGGACAGACAGGGAGGTAGAGAGGTAGGGAGGAAGGACAGGAGGAAAAGAAAATTAATCTGTGCATGAAGGGTTAAGCACTAGAAGAGGATCTATTCATCCCCAAGTTTCTCCTGTTGAGAGACAGTGGATTTGATAGAAAACTAGAAATCAATACTTCAATATTTTTTCCATTATATACTGAAGAGCTTATCAAAGCAATGTATCACTTTAGTGCAAATTCTATATTACATAACCCTTCTTTCATAAGAATTTCTGTAAGAACTGATAAAGAACTACAATACAATTACCTATGTACATACCTGGGTGTTCATCAAGGCCTTTAGACACTGTATGACTTTGTGCTGATTCTTCTTTATAATTTTTTCTTGTCTGCATAAAGATATCAATGTTGGAATCATCATTGGACATGCAAATGTAGCTTAATTAGAAATAATGATTAGCAATACTTACATTTTGCCACTAATCAGCTTTTCCAAAATGTCCAGTAATAAACCAAGCCCCTCATGTTCAAAGCTCTCCACCCAACTGAAAAACAGAAGAAAGGGTAGTCATATATTAAGTCAGTATTCTAGTTTGGAATATCACAATAATGCTATATACTCACAAATATTTTGTACTTGTTACATTCTAGTCATAAATACAATAAAAGAATAACACTATGTATAAAATCATTCATGATTCATAATCTTTGTGAAAAAAGGAGCGATGATGTGATAAGCCAGTGATGTGCTGAAGCCAGCTTGCACTTGGCTTGTGAGAGCTGAGTGTGCCCAGCTCTTCCATGCCCCATGTCCATTGACATCATGTTAGTAGCTTAAAACCTGCCATGTTGGAAGTATTGACACTACAGAAATCAGCAAATGCTGCCAATCAGAGCATCCCCTCACCCAGAACTGGTTGTTAAACATTTAACAGCACACCACTGGACAAGCCTCACTCTGGACTATTCCAAAGAGCAGATATTGGGCAAGTGAGCAATATTTAAAGAGAAAAGATTCCGGTCTACATAAAGAAAAAGATTACTGAAAAAATTAGTCAAAATATTGTAAAAGCATGTTCTAGGAGAATTTTCCAAACCACTAAAATACATCTTTATAAATGTTAACAATTTCTTAACTTTCAAAGTTCAGTTGTATTTTTAAAAAGAGCTTTATCATTATTTTTAAATGAATATTTTCATCTTGACCCAACCACCTCTATTCCATTAAACCCATTAATATAATCAAAGTATGTATGTAATTAGGATAGCACTGCCAATAGACAACAGCTCACCTTGATTATAGAAAAACTACCTTAGGAGAAATCAGTGTTGATTTGGAAAGCCTAGCACAATAAATAAAATAATGTTAACAATCCGTCTTCCAAAAAGTGGGGAAAAGAAAAAGATATAATATGATATATATGTGTATTTCTTTGTATATATGTGCTTGTATACCTATTTGTTTGTATGTATGATTTTATGTGTGTATGTGTGTCTGCGTGTAGCCTTTGAAAAATGGAATATTAATAACAAACTTTCATCCAATAATCAAAAGCAGGATGTTATAAAGAATAAAAAATTTAAGTCACATACCAGAATATAATACCATTTTCTTACTTAAGACACAGTATTACATTCCTTAGAAAATAAGAGTAAACACCAAATGTAATATATTTGCATGAAAAATAAAAATATTATTTTAAAAATTCCAGTGACTTCCCTGGTGGTCCAGTGGTTACAACTCGGCGCTTCCACTGCAGGGGGCGCAGGTTCGATCCCTTATTGTGGAACTAAGATCCCACATTTTCGGCATGGTACGGCCAAAAATTTTTTTAAAGAATTCCCTCTTCTTCACTTGTACACTTCTGTGAACATGGCTTAATCACCTACAAATAGTCAGAGTTTCTGATTTTAACCACCCCGTCCCCAAGAAAAGAATTTGCCATTTAGATTGGCAGACTCATCTCAGACTATTTTACTCATCTCTTCTCTATGAAAACCACAGAATAACTAATACAAGAATGTACTTAAACAGGAAAGATACTCCCGTGTAAAAGAAAAGACTGAAGATCACTATTATAGCTAAGGTGAAGGAAAAAAGTTCAATATAAGTTGGTGTTTTCAAACCAGGATGCTACTTCAAAAGTTAAGAGTTTACTCTCCACTATCAGCATCGCACAGATTACTTGTAGGCATTTCAAATCTTGCTTTCATATTTCATGAAAACGCCTATAGCATCCCACTTAACTGTATGCCTTGTTGACATCCAATTCTGTATTTATTCTTATTTCACTTGCAGCAGGGAAGCTTGAAATCAAACACACAAGGAGTAATTTGAGCGTTTTGCTTGGACTGGCACTGAGATGTGTGGACAGACTCTGTTCATCAGACCCTCCTGTCTTAGTACCTCACAGTAAGACTTCAGTATTTTGTTTGAAGTGTTTCAACAATCTCTATATTCAAAAGTATATCCATAAAGATATCGTAAAGCTAATATAAATGGTTTAGGATTCTTCATGCTGCTATCACCTTCAATCATCATAGAGAATAAAGTTACTATTCCTAAAACTGCCTTATAACAAAATATACAAAGTATTTTAAAATCATGTTAATGTAACAAAAAGATTTTCTTGCACATGATATGCTCATGTTGGAGCCCACTATAAAATTCAGGAAGCATATCAATCCAGGTAAATCAAGTCTGAGTAATAAATAATAGAACACAGCTATTTTGAAGATGTATCACCCCTATTATAACAACTATTTAACTATAGAATACTGGGACCCACAGAATTTCTCAAATCAACTATTTCTGGACCCACTAAATAACTCTCTTCTACAATGCAGAACATGAGTCATTAAAGTAAAACTTAAGTTCACTCATGCATATTACATATGAACTAATTATAAAAGAAACTTACTAAGATTGAATGTAAAGAAGCATTATACCCAATTACTTTACATTACAACCTTTTAACTCACGGTGGGAATTAATTTCTTGACAATGATAAAATCAGAGATTAGCAACAACCTTCGGAAAGCCAGACTATACTTTACATCATAAAACATATCAATAACAAGGAAAGTCAGACAGGGTGCAGGGAAAGAAAGATAAGATGCTTGATAACAAAAGAAACACTAATATGTAAACATAAAAAGAAAGCTGATGAAAGTATTTATTGAAAAGGTAATATAATACAAACTAAATGTGCATAAAAAGTTTCCATGTTTTTCTTAAAAATTTGCAAGGCCAACATATTGTTGTATTAACAAGTTATCATTCACAAACCCATTCTCTCAAAACCCTTGCCCTCACCCCTGCTATTTTCAGCAATGCTATTTTTAAGAATAGGAGCAAATATCACTTCCTATCTCTTCTGGAAAAGATGTTCAAGATAAAAAAGTGATATTGAGTAGGCAGGTCTGCAGTGCTGACAGAGGTTTATTAAAATCGATAGCTTTCTACAGAAGTGAAAAATTTCTCATCATCAATGTAAGAAGCAACCTGGAAAAAAATTATCAACTGATCTATAAATGATCAATATTCAGGAAACAAAATCTGTGCTATTTACTCTGTGCCTGTCAGCATAGTGCCATAGGGCATTATGTGGTTTAACTAAAACCTGCATTCATGGATGAATAAGCACTGGGCAAATGTTTTTTATTTGTGAATAGAAATGACCCAGATTACTATGACATGTGTAAAGGAAAAAAAAAAAAAAAACGCTTTAAAACAGCAGAAAGTAATGTGCTAAGTACTAATTTAACACAAAATCTACCTCTTAAAATTCCATAACAGGAGAAAGTGAGATTTCCACTATCGAGAAACAATGGAAAAGAGCTGCAGCTGCTCACTGGAGAATTGAAAGATCGAGATAGAGAGCTCAATGATATGGGTGCACTACATCAGAGACAACTTCTTTCACAGGAAGAGGATCGGCAGAAAGTGTTGACTTTGGAAGAACGTTGCAGCAAATGAGAAGGAAACTTTATGTCTTGATTCCATCAAGGATGAATCTGGGAAATGAAAACAGACAACAACTCTCTCAGGCACCTTAACCGGACAGCAGCTACTATTAGAAGCCCTCTTTTTGAAGAGAGAGGGATGCCTACTGTCCCCATTCCTCAGACAGGGTGATCACAGAGAGGACATTCAGATGTTTATCCTGTGGTTTGTGAGCAACCTGTATAGTCTAGAAATATCACAATGCAACTGTCCTTTAAGAAACTACTGCTAGGGTGGACCTTCAAGATGGTGGAGGAGTAAGACGTGGAGATCAACTTCCTCCACACAAGTACATCAAAAATACATCTATGTGTGGAACAACTCCTACAGAACACCTACTGAATGCTGGCAGAGGACCTCAAATGTCCCAAAGGGCAAGAAAATCCCCACGTACCTGGCCATGTGGCTGACAGGGTCTTGGTGCTCCGGTCTGCTGTCAGGACTGAGCCTCTGAGGTGGGAGAGCGGAGTTCAGGACACTGGACCACCAGAGAATTCCTGGCCCCATGTAATATCAATCGCCGAGAGCTCTCCCAGAGACCTAAGACCCAGCTGCACCCAATGGCCAGCAAGCTCCAGTGCCGGACGCCCCATGCCAAACGACTAGCAAGACAAGAAAACAACCCTTTAGGCAGAGAGGCTGCCTAAAGTCATAATAAGTTGACAGACACCACAAAACACACCATTTGACACAGCCCTGCCCACCAGAAAGACAAAATGCAGCCCCACCCACCAGAACACAGGCACCAGTCCCCTCCACCAGGAAGCCTACACAAGCCACTGAACCAACCTTACCCACTGGGGGCAGACACCAAAACCAACGGGAACTACGAACATGCAGCCTGCAAAAAGGAGACCCCAAACACAGTAAGTTAAGCAAAATGGGAAGACAGAGAAATATGCAGCAGATGAAGGAGCTAGGTAAAAACCCACCAGAACAAACAAATGAAGAGGAAATAGGCAGTCTACCTGAAAAAGAATTCAAAGTAATTATAGTAAAGATGATCCAAAATCTTGGAAATAGAATGGAGAAAATACAAGAAACATTCAACAAGGACATAGAAGAACTAAAGAGCAAACAAACAATGATGAACAACATAATAAATGAAATTAAAAATTCTCTAAAAGAAACCAACAGAAGAATAACTGAGGCAGAAAAATGGATAAGTGACGTGGAAGATAAAATAGTGGAAATAACTACCACAGAGCAGAATAAAGAAATGAGAATGAAAAAAAATTGAGGACAGTCTCAGAGACTTCTGGGACAACATTAAATGCAAAAACATTCGAATTATAGGGGTCCAAGAAGAAGAAGAGAAAAAGAAAGGGTCTGAGAAAATATTTGAAGAGATTATAGTTGAAAACTTCCCTAACGTGGGAAAGGAAATAGTCAGTCAAGTCCAGGAAGCACAGAGAGTCCCAAACAGGATAAATCCAAGGAGAAACACGCCAAGACACACATTAATCAAACTGTCAAAAATTAAATACAAAGAAAAAATATTAAAAGCAGCAAGGGAAAAGCAACAAATAACATACAAGGGAATCCCCATAAGGTTTAAGGTTAAAAACTGATTTTTCAGCAGAAACTCTGCAAGCCAGAAGGGAGTGGCAGGACATATTTAAAGTGATGAAGGAAAAAAAACTACAGCCAAGATTACTCTACCCAGCAAGGATCTCATTCAGATTCAACAGAGAAATTAAAACCTTTACACACAAGCAAAAGCTAAGAGAATTCAACACCACCAAAGCAGCTTTACAACAAATGCTAAAGGAACTTCTCTAGGCAGGAAGCACAAAAGAAGGAAAAGACCTACAAAAACAAACCCAAAACAATTAAGAAAGTGGTAATAGGAACATACATATTGATAATTACCTTAAATGTAAATGGATTAAATGCTCCAACCAAAAGATATAGACTGGCTGAATGAATGCAATAACAAGACCCTTATATATGCTGTGTACAAGAGACCCACTTCAGACCTAGGGACATATACAGACTGAAAGTGAGAGGATGGAAAAAGATATTCCATGCAAATGGAAATCAAAAGAAAGCTGGAGTAGCAATTCTCATATCAGACAAAACAGACTTTAAAATAAACACTATTACAAAAGACAAAGAAGGACACTACATAATGATCAAGGGATCAATCCAAGGAGATATAACAAATGTAAATATTTATGCACTCAACACAGGAGCACCTCAATACATAAGGCAAATACTAACAGCCATAAAAGGGGAAATCGACAGTAACACAATCATAGTAGGGGACTTTAACACCCCACTTTCACCAATGGACACATCATCCAAAATGAAAATAAATAAAGAAACACAAGCTTTATACGATACATTAAACAAGATGGACTTAACTGATATTTATAGGACATTCCATCCAAAAACAACAGAATACACTTTCTTCTCAAGTGTTCATGGAATATTCTCCAGGATAGATCATACCTTCGGTCACAGATCAAGCCTTCGTAAATTTAAGAAAACTGAAATCATATCAAGTATCTTTTCCGACCACAACTCCATGAGACTAGATATCAATTACAGGGAAAAAAAATTGTAAAAAATATAAACACATGGAGGGTAAACAATACAGTACTAAATAACCAAGAGATCACTGAAGAAATCAAAGAGGACATCAAAAAATACCTAGAAACAAAGAAACAACCTAACCTTACACCTAAAGGAATTAGAGAAACAAGAACAAAAGAAAACCCAGAGTTAGCAGAAGGAAAGAAATCATAAAGATCAGATCAGAAATAAATGAAAAAGAAATAAAGGACACAATAGCAAAGATAAATAAAACTAAAACCTGGTTCTTTGAGAAGATAAAAAAAAATTGATAAGCCACTAGCCAGACTCATCAAGACAAAAAGGGAGAAGACTCAAATCAACAGAATTAGAAATGAAAAGAGAGAAGTAACAACTGACACTGCAGAAATACAAAGGATCATGAGAGATTACTACAAGCAACTATATATCCCAACAGAATGGACAACCTGGAAGAAATGGACAAATTCTTAGCAAAGCACAAGCTTCCAAAACTGAACCAGGAAGAAATGGAAAATATGGACAGACCAATCACAAGTAATGAAGTTGAAACTGTGATTAAAACTCTTCCAACAGGGCTTCCCTAGTGGCGCAATGGGTGAGAAGCTGCCTGCCAATGCAGGGGACATGGGTTCGATCCCTGGTCTGGGAAGATCTCACATGCCACGGAGCAACTAACTTGTATGCCACAACTACTAAGCCTATGCTCTAGAGCCCGTCAGCCACAACTACTGAGCCCGCGCACCTAGAATCCGTGCCTCGCAGCAAGAGAAGCCACCGCAACAAGAAGCCTGCAGGCAGCACCAAAGACCCAAAACAGCCAAAAATAAATAAATTAAATAAATAAATTTATTTTTTAAAAAAATCTTCCAAGAAACAAAAGCCCAGGACCAGATGCCTTCACAGGCAAATTCTATCAAACTTTTAGAGAAGCGCTAACAGCTATCCTTCTCAAACTCTTCCAAAATATAGCAGAGGGAGGAACACTCCCCAACTCATTCTATGAGGCCACCATCACCCTGATACCAAAACCAGACAAAGATGTCACAAGAAAAGAAAACTACAAACCAATATCACTGATGAACATAGATGCAAAAGTCCTCAACAAAATAGTAGCAAACAGAATCCAACAGCACATTAAAAGGATCATACACCATGACCAAGTGGGGTTTATCACAGGGATGAGAGGATTCTACAATATACGCAAATCAAACAATGTGATACACCATATTAACAAACTGAAGGATAAAAACCATACAATAATCTCAGTAGATGCAGAAAAAGCTCTTGACGAAATTCAACACCCATTTATGATAAAAACTCTCCAGAAAGTAGGCAGAGGGAACTTACTTCAACATAATAAAGGCCATATATGGCAAACCCACAGCCAACTTCGTTCTCAGTGGTGAAAAACTGAAACCATTTCCTCTAACATCAGGAACAAGAAAAGGCTGTCCACTCTCACCACTATTATTCAACATAGTTTTGGAAGTTTTAGCCACAGCAATCAGAGAAGAAAAAGAAATAAAAGGAATCCAAATTGGAAAAGAAGAAGTAAAACTGTCACTGTTTGCAGATGACATGATACTATACATAGAGAATCCTAAAGATACTACCAGGAAACTACTAGAGCTAATCAATGAATTTGGTAAAGTAGCAGGATACAAAATTAATGCACAGAATTCCCTTGCATTCCTATATACTAATGAGGAAAAAATCTGAAAAGAAATTAAGGAAACACTCCCATTTACCATTGCAACAGAAAGAAAAAATACCAAGGAACAAACCTACCTAAGGAGACAAAAGACCTCTATGCAGAAAACTATAAGACACTGATTAATGAAACCAAACACGATACAAACCAGATGGAGAGATACACCATGTTCTTGGATTGGAAGAATCAACATTGTGAAAATGACTATACTACCCAAAGCAATCTACAGATTCAATGCAATCCCTATCAAACTACCAATGGCATTTTTCACAGAACTAGAACAAAAACTTTCACAATTTGTATGGAAACACAAAATACCCTGAATAGCCAAAGCATTACTGAGAAAGAAAAACGGAGCTGGAGGAATCAGGCTCTGTGAATTCAGACTATACTACAAAGCTACAGTAATCAAGACAGTATGGTACTGGCACAATAACAGAAATACAGATCAATGGAACAGGATAGAAAGTCCAGACATAAACTCATGCACATATGGTCACCTTATCTTTGATAAAGGAGGCAGCAAAATGCAATGGAGAAAAGACAGCCCCTTTAATAAGTGGTGCTGGGAAAACTGGACAGCTACGTATAAAAGAATAAAATTAGAACACTTCCTAACACCATATACAAAAATAAACTCAAAATGGATTAAAGACCTAAATGTAAGGCCAGACACTATCAAACTCTTAGAGAAAAGGTTAGGAAGAACACTCTTTGACATAAATCACAGCAAAATCCTTTTTGACCCATCTCCTAGAGAAATGGAAATAAAAACACAAACAAACAAATGGGACCTAATGAAACTTAAAAGCTTTTGCACAGCAAAGGAAACCATAAACAAGATGAAAAGACAACCATCAGAATGGGAGAAAATATTTGCAAATGAAGCAACTGACAAAGGATTAATCTCCAAAATATACAAGCAGCTCATGCAGCTCAATAGCAAAAAAACAAACAACCCAATCCAAAAATGGGCAGAAGATCTACATAGATATTTCTCCAAAAAAGATATACAGATTGCCAACAAACACATGAAAGAATGCTCAACATCACTAATCATTACAGAAATGCAAATCAAAACTACAATGAAGTATCACCTCACACCAGTCAGAATGTCCATCATCAAAAAATCTACAAAGAATAAATGCTGGAGAGGGTGTGGAGAAAAGGGAACACTCTTGCACTGTTGGTGGGAATGTAAATTGATACAGCCACTATGGAGAACAGTATGGAGGTTCCTTAAAAAACTAAAAATAGAACTACCATATGACCCACCAATCCCACTACTGGGCATATACCCTGAGAAAACCATAGTTCTAAAAGAGTCAAGTACCACAATGTTCATTGCATCACTATTTACAATAGCCAGGACATGGAAGCAACCTAAGTGACTCTCGACAGACGAATGGATAAAGAAGATGTGGCACACATATACAATGGAATATTACTCAGCCATAAAAAGAAATGAAATTGAGTTATTTGTAGTGAGGTGGAGGGACCTAGAGTCTGTCATACAGAGTAAAGTAAGTCAGAAAGAGAAAATCAAATACCATATGCTAACACATATATATGGAATCTAAAAAAAAAAAATGGTTCTAACGAACCTAGGGGCAGGACAGGAATAAAGATGCAGACATAGAGGATGGACATGAGGACACGGGGAGGAGGAAGGGTAAGCTGGGACGAAGTGAGAGAGCAGCACTGACATATATACACTACCAAATGTAAAATAGATAGCTAGTGGGAAGCAGCCGCATCACACAGGGAGATCAGCTCGGTGCTTTGTGACCCCCTAGAAAGGTGGGATAGGGAGGGTGGGAGGGAGACGCAAGAGGGAGGGGATATGGGGATATATGTACACATATAGCTGATTCACTTTGTTATACAGCAGAAACTAACACACCAGTGTAAAGCAATTATACTCCAATAAAGATGTTAAAAAAAAAAAGTTCCATAACTGGAAATACCAAAGTCTTCTCTTTTAATTGCTTCAAGAAAAACTTCTAAGTGTATTTCCATTTAGCACTTCCTCGTAGGGGTCTCAATGTAGGAGAAAAGAAGAGGTGAAAAGGTAACAGAAGAATTAAAAAGAGGAGGGAGAGGGGCAACTGGTCTCTAGTATTAAACGTTCAAACCACCTTCAAATGTTCAAGGCAGCCTAGGCTTGGAAATTGTTATTGCTTCCAGAGACAGAGGATGAAATCAAAAGTGCAGAGTGGTTTCCAGTGTAATTTTGGGTTTATGAAGCAAATACAGTCACCACATAAAGCAGAAATGGTAATCAGGTCTCAAATTTACTTCCTGGCCAAAGGAACAAATCACTATCTATATATGTTTCCCATAGACTAAAGTTAAAGTTATTACCTCTCTTCCCAAGTGTGCTCTAAGGAAGAGAAAGACAAATGCATCATGGATTGTCAAAGGTGGAAAAAACCTACCAGATAATAAGGGCAACCTCACCTGTTACATACACCTGCAGGATAGGGACTATTTCTTATTTGTCTTTAAATCCCAGCACCTAGCACAGATTAAGCACTAAAATAGTTTTGGAATGAAAGTGAAACTCCTTCCACTTTTATATACAGTTGACCCTTGAACAACACAGGGCTTAAGGTCACTGACCCTCCATTTAGTCAAAAACCGGTGTATAACTTGTAGTCAGCCCTCCACATCTTTATCTGCGGTACCTCCATGTCCGCGGTTCAGCATCCGCAGATTCAACCAACCTCAGATTGTGTAGTGTAGTAGTATATACAATTGAAAAAAATCTGCTTATAAGTGGACCCATGTAGTTCAAACCTATGTTGTTCAAGGGTCAACTGTATAAGGAAAGGGACACAGAGAGAAGTTAAGGTCGCTTAGAAATAGCACTAAGTCTGCTGATGCATGCCCTAGCTCATGACCTTAACTTTATATATTTAGAAAAAGGCACCAAGTGATGATGCCTTCCACGCAGCATCACTGACACTGTTTCAACCTTCATGCCAGAAATATCAATTCTGATTCTAGAACTGGTACTTATACATACTTAACTAAGGAGGATAAATCTGAGTCCTTGCCCTACATCACACTTTAGGACTTGACTGACTGCTGCTCAAAGGATGATGTTTCACCACTACTAAAACAAATGCTCATTAACTAAGTCAGTCAGCCTTTAGTAGGGCCTCACTGTGTGCTCGATACTGCACTAGGGGTGAGAAATACAAAGCTGAATAAAACATGTTCTCTGCCCGTTAAAAAAATTCACAGACTATTGGTTGAAACAAATGTCAAGCAAAATTATTTCCATAATGTAAGACGTGCTATAACCATGGTGCTAAGGGAACAGAAAGAAGGTGCAGCATCTACCTCTCACCTCTCCTGGGAACAAAGCAGCTGATGTCTGCCCTGAGTCTTGAAGGACAAGACACAGAAAGAAAGAGAAGTCGCTAAGCCAGAGGGAATACATGCAAAAACATTAAATATGAAAGGCATGGCCTGTCCTAAGCACAAGTGGCTGTATCTGAGATAAAACCAAACAGGTAGGAAGGAGCTTGTGAAAACCTATATACAGTCAGCACTCCATATCCATGGGATCAACAAATTGCAGATCGAAAACATTTGAAAAAAAGAAAATTCAAAAAAATTCAAAAGGCAAAAGTTGAACTTGCCACACACCAGCAACTATTTACATAGCATTTCTGTTGTATTTACAACTATTTGCCTAGCCTTTACATTATTAGGTATTATAAGTAATCTAGAGATGATTTAAAGTATACAGGAGAATGTACCTAGGTTATATGCAAATACTATACTATTTTATGTAAGGAACTTGCGCACCCTCAGATTTTGGTACTGAACCCCCGCAGATACCAAGGGATGACTGAACAATGCCATGGGCAATAAGAAGCCACTACAGGGTTAGGCATACGTGGTAGACAGAGTAATCCCACCCCTACCCCTCAAAGATGGTCATGTCCTAACATCAGAACCTATGAATACCCTACATAGCAAAGGGGGAATTAAAAACGGAATTAAAGTTGCTACCAGATGATTTTAAAATAGGGAGATTACTCTAGATTATCCAGATGGACCAAATCTAATTACGTAATTCATTAAAGCTGAGACCCTTTCCCAGGTGGGTTAGAGAGATGAAATGGAAGAAAGAAGAGATTCAAAGCATGAGATGGACTCAACGTGCCTTTAGTCTTTAAAGATGGAGGAAGGGGAATATGAACCAAGGAATGTGGGTGGAATCTACAAAGCTGAGACAAACCTAAACTGACAGCTAGCAAGGAAACAGGGATGCCAGTCTCATGAATGCAGGGAATTGAATTCTAATAACCCAAATGATCAAGCAAACAGGGTTGAGTCTCCTCATTCTTGAACACACAATATGTCTCCATTTATTAAGACCTTCTTTGATTTCCTTCACCATGATTTCATAGTTTTCTGCATAAAAGTCCTGTACACAATTTGTTTAGACTTACACCAGAGTATTTTTTTTTGTTTGCTTTTTTTGGAGCAGTGGTAAATAGTGTTGTTTTCCAAAAGTCATTGCTAGAATATAGAAGCACAATTGATCGTTTTGTTCAGGTAAAAAACAGATAATATAAATTTACCCTCTGAATATTTAAGTGTTCAGTACAGTACTGTCAACTGCATTCCCACTGTTGTACAACAGAGCTCTAAAACTTTTCCTCTTGTGAAGCACATTTGATTTTTGTTTACCTTGAATCCTGCAATCTTGCTGAACTCAGTGATTAGTTCTAGTTCAAAAAGAACTTTTCTGTGTAAACAACTATGTCACCTGTAAATAGGGACAGTTTTATTTCCTCCTTTCTGATTCATATGCGTTTTATTTCATTGTGGCCTCATTGCTCTGGCGAGAACTTCTAGCACTGTGTCAATTTGTAGATTCATGTTATCAAGTTAAAGTACCCCTCTGTATTAGTTTCCTAGGGTTGCTATAACAAAGTATCACACAGTGGGTGACTTAAAACAACAAACTTATTCTCATAGTTCTGGAGGCTGGAAGCTCAAAATTAAATTCTCAGCAGAATCAGGCTCCCACTGAGGCTATGGATAGAATCCTTCTTTGCCTCCTCTTAGCTTCTGGTGGTAGCTGTTAATCTAGGATTCCCACACCTCTGTCATCACGTGTGCTCTCGATGTCTCTTTTCTTCTTATAAGGACACCTGTTATATCAGATTAAGAGTCCATTCTACTCCCTATGATCCCATCTTAATTAATCTGCAATAAAGTCACATTTCTAAGGTGCAAGTTAGGACTTAAACATATCTTTCTGGGGAACACAATCCAATCCATAACATCTATTCTTATTTTTCTGACAGTTTTTATCATGAAATAGGGGTTAAGTTTTATCAAATGCTTTGTCTGCATCAATTGATATGATCATGCGACTGTTCTTCTCTAGCCTTGTCCATATAGTATATTACAATAAGGATTTTTGTGTCTCTATTCATGATGGACATTGCTCTGTAAAGGTGGAGGTTTCAGGTTTGTTTTTGTTTTGTCTTATTATTGTTTTTGTCTGGTTTACTATCTGTACAAACTTCATAAATTGCAAACTGTTCCCTGCTCTTGTATTTTCTGGAAGAGACTGTGTAGAACTGATATTATTTTTCTTCAAATATTTGGTAGAATTCTCTAGTGAAATCATCTGTACTTGATCTTTCAAGGAGTTTCAAATTAGTAATTCAACTTCCTTAATAGAGGACTATTCAAATTTTCTATCTCATATTGGGAATGTTGTAGTACTTTATGCTTTTCAAAGAACTGGTCTTTTTCAACTAAGTTGTCAATTTTGTGTGTTTACAGTTGTTTGTAGCATTCCCTTATTACCCTCTTGATGTAGGGTCTATAGTGATATTCTCTGTTTCATTCCTGATATTGGTAATTTGTGTCTTCCCTTTTTTTCCTCATCAGTATTAACAAAGGCTTGTCAATTTTATTAATCTCTCCAAAGAACAAGCTCCTTGCTTCATTGATTTACTCTATTGTTTTTCTGGTTTCAATTTAATTGATTTCTGCTGTTTATTATTTCCCTCCTTCTGCTTGCTTTGGGCTTACTTGCTTTTCTTTTTTTTTAAGATTCTTTTTTTTTTTTTTTTTTTTTTGGTGGCACCACACAGCTTGCGGGATCTTAGTTCCCTGATCAGGGATTGAACCCAAGGCCTTGGCAGTGAGAGCACGGAGTCCTAACCACTGGACCAGACCGCCAGGGAATTCCCTATTTTTTTTAGATTCTTAAGGTGATAACTAAAATTATTAATGTGAGCCTTTTCCTTTTTTCTAATGTATGTGTTTAGTGCTACAGTACTGCTTTAGATGTGTCCCACAAATTTTGAAATGTGGTATTCCCATTTTCATTATGTTTAGTATATTTTTTATTTCCTTCAAGACTTCTTCTTTGACCCAAGGACTATACAGAAGTGTGTTGTTTACTTTCCAAATGTTCAGAAGTCTTCCTGTTATCTTTCTGTTAGTGATTTCTAGTTTGAGTCCATTTTGGTGAGAGAACACATTTAGTATGATTTCAATTCTTTTAAATTTGATGAGGTTTGCTCTGTAGCCCAGGATATGGTCTGTCTTGGTATATGTTCTGTGGTAATAAGAAAAGAATGTGTATTCTTTTATCATTGGATGGAGTCTTCTATAAATATATACTTTTACTTGATGGTGGTGTTGAATTTTTTATATACCCTTAGTGATTTTCTGTCCACATGTTGTATCAATTATTGACTTAGTTGTTAAGTTTCCATATCTAATTGTGGATTTATCTATTTTTCCTTTCAGTTCTATTATTTCTTGCTTCATGTGTTTTGCACATCTGTGATTTGACACATACACGTTTAGGATTGAGCTTCTGGTGGTTTGACTCTTATTATATAGAATCAATCTCTTTTACTTCTTTACTCTGAGGTCTAAATTATATTAAAAATAGCCACAACTGCTTTCTTTTGATTAACATTTGTATATGTCTATTATCCTTTTACTTTCCATTTGCCTATATCAATATATTTGAAGTAAATTTCTAATAGAAAATATATAACTAGTGATATTTTTAATCCACTCTGCAAATCTCCTTTAATTAGCATATAACCATTTACACCTAATGTAATTATTGATATGTTAAGGCTTCAGCCTACCATTTATTTTTTGGTTTTTGTTTGTTCGTTTTATCTTCTTTTTCCTGACTTCCCATGGTTACTTGAACATGTTTTAGAATTCCATTTTGATTTACCTAATGTGTTTTTTATGTATATCTCTTTGTATGGCCTTTTCAGTGTTTGCTCTAGATATCATGTCATAATATATCACAGTTTATTGGTGTCACCATTTCACAAGTTTGAGTGAATTATAGAAATCTTCCCTCCTGTTACGGACTGAAAAGTGTCCCTCAAAATTCAAATGTCAAAACCCAAACCCACAATGTGACTATATTTGTAGATACGGCCTTTAAAGTGGTAATTAAGGTTAATTGAGGTCATAAGGGTAGGGCCCTGATCCAGTATGACTAGTGTCCTTACAAGAGCAGGAGACACCAGGGATGCAGAGGAAAGGCCAAGTGTGGACACAGTAAGACAGTGGCCATCTACACGTCTAGGAAAGAGGCCTCAGAAGAAACCAACCCTGCTGGCACCTTGATCTTAAGGTTTCAAGCCTCCAGAACTGTGAGAAAATAAATTTCTGTTGTTTAAGTCATCCAGTCTGTAGTATATTGTTATGACAGCTCTCCCTTTACTCTTCCCATTTATAGAATCATTGTTTTTTAAGTATTTCTTCTACATGGATTCAGAACTACATCAGACAGCATTATAAATTTTGCTTCCACCATCAAACATAATTTACAGAAATCACGAGAAGGAAAGTATATTGTATATACCCTTATCTTTACTTACAGCATTCTTTTTTTTCTTACTAATATTCCAAGGTTCTTTCTTTTATCTTTTCCTCTGTTTAGAAAATGTTCTTTAGTCATTCTATTAGGCTAAGTTTACTGGCTACAAATTCTCTTGGTTTTCTTTCGTCTAAGTATGCCTTGATTTTCCCTTCCTTCCTGAAGGATATTTTCACAGTATGTAAGATTCTGAGCTGACTGTTCTTTTCTTTCTTCATTTGAAAACTTTTACCACTTGCTTTTGGCCTCCACAGTTTGATGAGAAATCCAATGTCATTCAAATTGCTTTTTCACATAACTGAAGTGTCATTTCTTGCTGCTTTCAAGATTTTTCTCTCTAAAAAATCTTAGTTTTCAGAAGTTTTACTATGATTTGTCTTAGCGTGAATTTCTTTGGGTTTATCCTGTTTGTGGTTCATTCAGTTTTTTGAATCTGTAGGTTGATGTCTTTTGCCAAATTTGGGGAGTGTGCAGCCATTGTTTCTTCAAGTAATTTTTTATCCTGCTCTCTTTCTCAAATCCTTCCAAGACTCTAAAGACAGCAATGTTAGATCTTTAGTTATAGTACCATAGGCCCCTAAGGCTCTGTTCTTTTTTTTTTTTTAATGTTCTCTCTATTGTTCAGATTAGGTAATTTTTAATTTTTATTATCCTATACTGCAGTTCACTAATCCTTTCCTCTCATTCCTATATTTTGCTATTGAGCCCCCTCCAGTAAGTTTGTTTTTTTTTAATTTCAGTTATCATATTTTTCAATTCTACAATTTCCATTTGGACCTTTAAAGAAGAATAAAGTTTCTCCTATTTCCTTGCTGAAGCTTTCTATTTTTTCTTTTGTTTCAGCATATGCATAATTGATCATTAGAATAGTTTTATGATGGCTGCTTTAAAAATCCTTGTCAGATAATTCTAATATCTATGTCATCTCAGTATTGGCATCTATTAATTATCTTTTTTATTTTATCAGTTTGAGATCTTCCTGCTTCTTGGGATGACAGGTTTTTATATTGAATCCTGGAAATTTGGGGTACTAAGCTAGGAGACTTTGGACCTATTTAAATCTCTTATTTTTAAGCTGGCTTCTTGTGATACTGCTCCAGTAGAGGAGGGAGAGGCAGCACATCAAGACTGCAAGGTGGGAACAGAAGTCCAGGTTCTGCACCTGGCCTCCACTCACATCTCTGAAGAGAGGTTCCCTGTTACTGTGGACATGGTGGGTGTGTGGGCTCCCCACCTGGCCTCCATGGTACCTCCCTGGCAGGGAAAGATAGGACTGCCTCATTATTCTCTCCATGGAACTTCCACTGGCACCAACAAGGGAGGTAGGGAGGAGGGTTATCTTGTTACCCATGGATTGTGGTGCAAGTTTTGACTCTCTACTTGGTGCCCAATGACACCATCGCAGTGGGGAGAGGGAAGAGCTCCTCGCTACTGCTGTCTGGGGGCCTAAGTCCAGGCTCCGTACTAGGCTTTGATGGTGGGGGTGGGGATGGGGCACTATTTTTCTTCTGTGGTATTTGGTAGGCATACACTGGTTACTGTCATAGTTTTCTGTCTTGCTGGCTGCCCCTTTCGTGGTCCCCTGGCTTAAGAGTAGTAGTAGCCTTTTATTGGGATTTTGTCTATGCTCATTAGTATTTCTAGGTTGCTGACTTCTTTAGGTCCAAATCTGGGACAGAAGAGGCAAAAAGAAAATTCACAGAACCCACCACCATGTTGTTCCTTGGGTCCCAAGTTCCCTAGCCTATGTGCCATTTTGTATTTATTTCATATACAATGTCTTATTTTTTTAGTTGTGCTTAGTGAGGAATAGGTAAAAGTACATCTACTCCATCTTCTTAGAAACACAAGTTTGAAACATCTACAGTTAACATGTGAGAATCGGCAGAAACTCCCACAAGGCACCTGAGAAAAGGCAGTGAAGATGATATAACAAATCTTAAGGAATGCACCAGAAACTAATACAACACTATAAATCAATACTTCATAAATAAATAAATTTTTTTAAAAAAACAAATCATAAGAAGAGAGAAAATAGATAAGAGTCAAGGGTCAACTGCTGAAGTGAGGTCAAATAAAAACTGAAAAGAACCATTAAAAGCTGAATTCAAGACCAGTTTATAAATAACTCTGTATTAGTAAAATCCTGATTGCAGAAGAATTAGAAAAAGAAAAAGGGTGGTTAGAATAGACATAATAAACGTAATAGGGGATAAAGATTTGATGGGAAATATCTGAAGGAGAAACAAGAAGAGGTAAACAAACAAATAATTAAAATAGGGTATAACAAGCATTAGGACAAACGTAAGCAAAGGATGCTAAAGAAGCAGGTAAGATAACTACCTAACATGGCAGGGGCTAGAAAAAAATCCTCAATCAAAGAAAATTTTATGCCTACAATCTTCACATGGAAAGATGCTAACATATCTTCAGTTTAAAAAGCAGATATGGTAATACGGTAATTTCTACTTTTTTTCAAAAATATGTGTTTTTGTTCATATATAGGAAATGTGTCACATATGCGGAGCTATACAGACACATTCTTAATTATCTCCTAATCAGCTCACTCATTCACCTGCCAGTTTCCATTCCATGTGTGAAACAGTGGCTAACATCCATGGCAAAGTGGGCATTCCAGGCAAGTGTTCTACTCTCTCATACATCCACATGCTTCTGCTCCCACCAAGAATCAGCTGGATTGGTTTTCAAATCCATTTTTGCCATTTGTACTTATTACTATAATTATGTAATTTAAATTACATAAACAGACAACATATCATTGGGAAAAGAGTTGTTGTTCCTATGAAAATTAAGTCTAATGCTTTGGAAACATTTTTTAAAAGATGACATTTAAACAGTGCTATAGAAGTAGATGTAGACGGAAGCGTAAATATATTGAGAGATCATCAAGAAGACTTTTTTTTAAAGAGTAAGAATCCTATCCTCAGGTTACTTTGTAGAGCCCCCACTTTCCTGTTCCCCAGTAAAACACCATCATCAGGGCGACAACGC
This sequence comes from Balaenoptera physalus, assembly GCF_965194825.1. Classification (NCBI taxonomy): domain Eukaryota; kingdom Metazoa; phylum Chordata; class Mammalia; order Artiodactyla; family Balaenopteridae; genus Balaenoptera; species Balaenoptera physalus. The sequence goes on along the minus strand of NC_138899.1, from coordinate 48,749,406 downwards.
ATCATGACTATGGTTTATGCAGTCAGCCTTTGTCTCCTCCAAGAAAAGCTCTGGGTTCCACATCGAATATCTACAGAAAAAAATGGATGTTTATGTTTTGAATTTTTTTTAAAAAAAGGGTATATGTGAATCATTTAGTTTATGATTCCCTGCTTTAACCAGCTTTTTTCAAATAAACAGCAATAAAGGTAAACAAGAGAACCTCCTCACACACACCCACTCCTACCCAAGAAGTTACAGTGTCCAAGTAGGTGATGCTATTCATTTCTCCTTCATTTTGCTTTTATGTAGTGTTTATTTTCCTGTCATGAATTTATATTTTTAATAGTAAGACAGCATTTTTTAATTACCAAAAACAATAATTTTACATGAATGCCTAGGGAACCATAAAGTTATTTTGCTAAAAATCAACATAAGGAGCTTCTTGACAGAGGAAAAAATACATCACTGGTCACATGTGACAAAGTAACAAATTTCAGACCTTAAACGTAGAAGGTCAGCTTTAATACGTATAATATCCAGATCCAATTTACATTCCTATGTCAGAGCAATATATCACCAATGCTGAATATAATTATAGCTTATTTTAAGCTTTCATTTTTACCTACTCTTAGCAAGGTGACTAATTACTTAAGATGAAGAGTTCTGGGGAGAGTACAAAGCAATTAACATGCCCTGTAGGGCAAAACAAACATACACCTACATCCCATTCAACAGTCCATCCACAAAAATGACACTAAATTATATAGGTGGACAGGGAATTCAGGAACTAAATAATGTTCTGATTGTAAAATCTACCAAACTTCAAAATACAACCATTATATGTATATTTTCTAGGAATTGACTTTTAAAGAAATTATGTATTTAAAACTAGCTACTTATTCCCCCCTCTAATATTAGATGAAATAATGAAGTAACAAACTGAATAATCCATTCTCATAATTACTTTTTAGCTACAACATATTCAAGGGGATAAAATGTCTAGAGAAAGTATTCCAAATAAAATGTAAAGAAAACCAGATGAACTGCAATGACGAAAAACAAAGCACCTTATACAAGAAACATGAGTTCTTTACCTTTAGATGAAAAGATAGTAGGAGAACTACAGATTTAAAATAACATATATCACTAAGCGCTCTAATGAAAACTTAAGCCTATTATTAAAAGTAACATATTGCAGAAATTGAAATAGTTTAAAACTATTAAATAGTTTAAGTATTAGTAAGCAAATTTCTTAGTATCAAATGCATCATTACTTTAGGAAAGCATTAACTGAATTATTCATTTTAAATACAGATTAATTTGACAGCCAACAAATGGGGAAAGAAAAATTGTCATCACACTTCAGGCCTTCCACCTCCCACCCTAAATACTTGCTACTACTGCCCAATACTAGTCCAATAGATTAGATCAGTCCATAAATTTAATTATTAAGTCCATAATCTGCCCTTGATTCTGTCAAGTTCATTCCTAGCTTCACTCATAATGCTCCCTTCCACAGAATTACCTCTTCTCTAACCAATGAAACGATTTCATCTTTCAAGGGCCAGTTCAAGTTTCCTCCTTGTCTGAACTCTCACTAATTTAAATTTCTCCATTTGCTCAAAGGGTTTCATTCCCGTGACCCCAGATATTCCTCCAGTTACTGCCCATTTATTTCTCTCCTTTCTTTTATAGCAGAAAGTCTCAAATGATTTTATCACAAGTGTAATCAGTACATCTTCATCCATTCACTCCATCTCACTTCAATCTGGCTTCTGCCACGCAGACTCCACAAAATTACTTTTCTCAAAGGTCACTAACAGCCCTCCCCCTTGCTAATTCCCACTGTATTACCTCGCCCCACCTCAGCAGCATTCTATGTGGTTTGCCACCCGCCTCTTTTGAAACACTCTTCCTCTCTTAGGTTCAGGAAACCAGCCTCCTGGATTTTCCTCCTCCCCACTAGCCAGAGCTCAATCTGTTTTCCTGGCTTCTCCTCCCTTTCTGTGCCACAAATAATTGCTGAGTTCCTCAGTGCTTCTTCCAGGAACTCTTCTGTACCTTGCTCTTTCTGGATGCATGTGCACACATACACACACCCCAACCCTGGATCTCTGCCATTCTCAGAGCTTTATGTACAACCCACATATAAACAACAGTACATATCTCCACTCCACATTTCTCCACTGAGCTGCAGACTCACATATCTGGCTCCCTGCCCAATATCTCAAATTGTGAAACTCTTGGACATATCAAACTTAACATGTTTAAAAGAGATATTTGATTTTCTTCTCCAAAATGCATGGAATCAGTAACAATCATTTTCCTCTCTCCCGGCATGGATGAAGAATGTCACCTGCCATGCACAAAGGATGTTGCAGACATCAGCCTCTGTAGCCACCCCCAATGGTGCACACTGAGGGAATTCAGGGTGGAGAAAAACATGATACTGGCCCTGGATAGTTAAGGTGCATGTCAAAGGAACAATTTCAAAAAGCCCAGACTCTTGCATCTTCCCATACACAGAAAACTGCTAAATTCATTAACTTGAGATGTCTGATTTTCTTCAATTAGCAGTAATTTTTTGATATTCTGACTACCTGGGGTTTTTTTTTTACAAAAACTCCTATATATCCTGGCTCCTCCCTCACCTCTTCGGAACAGTCCCTCAGAGCTATCTGAGAGGCTGTCTCCTGGGCTTAAGTCCTCAGTAAGTCTGCTAAATAAAACATAATTCTCAACTTTTAGGTTGTGCAATTTTTTTTCAGTCAACACCAGTTAACAGCACTACCATCGACCTCTTTGCTCAAGTCAAAAATCCAGGTACCATTTTTGGGTTCTCCTTTTCATTCACAGCCCACATCCAATCCATCAACATGTCCTACTGTTTCTACTTCACTTTATCTGCAAAATCTACCCAGCTCCTCGCCCACTACTACCATCCTTATCCAAGCCCCCTCATCCCTCCTGTGGCTACTTCCACAGCCTCCCCTCTGCTCTCCCTGTCCACTCTCTCCCATCTTGAATCTATTCTCGCCACAGCATCAGGAGTGATCTTTTTAAACAGGTAAGTTAGAATACATCATTTCCTGCTTTAAACTCCTTAAGAGCCTCCCACTTACTTAGAATAAAAATCCAATTTCCCTACCATGACTTTTAAGACCCTCATGACCTGGCCACTGCCCACCTCTCTGACGGTCCCATCCGCCTGCCACTGTTTCTCCACCTCAGGTCTCTGCTGCCCAAGAGATGCTCCAGGCCCAGCACCAATGCCTAAGCTTCTCTTATCTAGTTCCTTGTCCTTCTGATCTCTTAAACTTCACCATCTCAGAAAGACTTTCTCTGACCAGCTTGCATCTAAAAGCTCTCTATGCTTTACTGTTGGTCCCATACTTTTTCTTGACTGAACTGATGATATCTTTTATTTACTTCTATTTTCTATGACTTTCCCCAGTATGCCTCTTGTTACTGTGGTACCTCAAACAGGTAGAATATTACACCCTCGGCTGTACTCTAGTGGCATGTTATCCATGCCACATACTTAAGGACTTAATTAGATAAGAGCTGGTGGTACATTTATTCTTTAATATTTGTTAGACATTTCTCTCCAAATGGAATCTTAGCAATGTGAGGACCAGGAGAAGTGTTTGCACCTCTTCTAGTTTTGTAACAGGGAGGTCCATATACACTCAAATACCTGGCCTTCTATCCTGAAGAATGAGCAAGACAGGCTCATGCATATCACTTCATTTTATGCTTTAATTTCCCTGTTCTCTCCTTACTATTCAAGTTCATTTAACCTGCACTCTCATCTTCTCTTCTGAGCCCCATATTAAGGTTCTACAACAATTGAACATTTTGTCCCCCTCCTCAGAAATTCACAGCATGACAGAGGAAGCAGCCATACCTAGACTCAAGAGTGCAAAGGCTCAAAACAAATGCACAAGGAAAACTACATGAATTTCTGATCTCTACAACTGTGTTGTCCAATAGGTAGCCACTAGTGACATGTGGATACTTAAATTTAAATTAATTAAAATTTGATTGCTCAGTCACAGTAGCCACATTTCAAGTGCTTGATAGCCACCTGTGATGAGTTCGAAACACCACAGACACAGAGCATTTCCATCGCTGTACAAAGTTACTGGACTTCTGTTCAAATGAGCCTAATTTCTCTTTGGCCCTGCAGAGACACTCCAGGTGACCTTACTGGTTCTAACCTTAATGTGAGTGTTTCTTTTCTGTTACCTTTTATAAATTTTAACATACAAAAGATGTTTAACATATGAAAAGTATACCTATTTCTTTCTGATGTACATTACCCCTGTAACAAAATAAACAGAAATCTGTGGCCAGTATAAAATTGAGTTTTACTCTATACGATTTTCTGAATCAAAGAAATTAAAACTTCCTTCTATTACCAATATATTGTGCCTCCTTTAATATTAAGGCCTTTCTTTATTTATAGTTATATATTTCTCTATGTATAGTTATGTCAGAGAATATCAAGACAAGGATCATCTTATTTAAATTCTTTACTTAACCCACTCAGCAATATACTCAACACATAATGTCAAGACCAAAAAATTAGTCTCAGAACTAAACTATATAAATTTTCGTTTGTAGGATACCAAATAACTAGAAGCTTTAGTGCCTGCAGTACAAATAATTTTTCCACTGAAAATATTTATCTTTACCAAAGAAACCAAAGTATTCAGTAAATAACATCATACTGATAGCTATTATAGATTTGAACACAGAAGGTTTACATTTCTGAAACGCAGACCGAAAAGAAGAAAGTTTCTTATATTTTGCCTATACATCCATAAGAAATTGTTTAAGATTAACAGCAGTTTTTTTTCCCAAATTGCAGTAATCAAATCTTTTCAAATAATTAGTTTTCATTCATATATTCTCCCTTTTATGCCTGAATATCAAACTACTCTATTTTAAAAGCAAAAATTTGAGACCCTATGTTACATTGTAACTGACTTTATATTTGAATAGGATTTTTTAAATTAATCTTGGCTATTCAAACAGCAATTTATATTTCACTTTGAATAGACTGGGAGAAATATATTTTAAAATAGATTGGCAGCACTTTAGAATTCTAGGACTTTTCATGTCAAGTATAAATTGAGCTATATAGCTCTTATTCACCATTTGCAGAAAATATGTATTTCTCTTTTAAAAGCAATTACTCTATTTTCAATGTACTCTACTTTTATTGTTAACCTTGCATTCAAAGTCAAAGCTTTAAGATACAGGTAAAGTTAACTTTGAAACCAAATAATTATAATACATTTTAATATATCTATAAGCCAAAACCAAGCTACAGTATGAATGACAATACACAAAGGAGAAAGCCTCCCAACTAGTGGGGAACATTCAACCTTCTAGAGAGTCTCTCAGAAAAATGACACCAGCTTTGGAGCTGCTGTGAAAAATGCATTGGAAAGTAATGGCTTGCCCTTCAAAAATATCAAGTTAGCATTCACTTGAAAACGTTAATAACTATTTTCTTCCAGGGCATTTTTCATTAATATTTCATTCATTTAAAGCACTTTGGAAAGAACAGCAAGCAAAATGGTCTAAAATTAGAGGTAATTCTCAACAAATATTTCTTTAATAAGAAATACTGTCATAAAAGTTACAAATCCTGAATGATAATTTACACATAAATAATGCAAGGCATATCCCAAGATATATGGCAATGTCTAAAGAGGTAAAGAAGAATATTAACATCCTACCTTACGCTTTGACTTCTTACTGGAAAACAACCTGGAAAAAATGCTTGTAAGAGGTAAAAGTAAGCACATCTCTGAGGAAATTTCTGTTTAAAAAAAACACGAACCTCACTAATATTTTTAATCTACCAAAGGGGATGTTTCTATGACTTCTATGATGTGCCATATTGCCAATTTCCTCATCCTGACCACAGGTAGCCAAAGTCAAGGCCACCATGGACCATAGCTATAGCACTGCGTGTCAGACCAGCCTCTCCTTTCCTTTCCTCCTTTTTATAGTTGGTATGAAGCCCACTCCCTTAGCCTTATCCCACCAAGACTATAGTTCCTGCTGTAGGCAGCCTCCCTTAATCACTCTTTGATTCTCTTGATGTGAATGTCTACTCATCCTTGGAGGTTTTAAAAAATAAGCTTTAATCTTTAAGACTTTAACTTCATATGTATTCCCATAGTCTTGAACATAACTTTGAGAATATAATAATCATGCAATAAATATATCAAAGAAATATGCAGCTACTCAGAAGAACCAAGGCATTTAAGCAGCACTGTATAATAAAATATAACAGAAATGGTATGTATGTGTTGTCCAATATGGTAGCCACAGCCACATGTGTCTACTGAGCACGTGAAATGTTGTCCTTTTTTTCATTAAACTTTAATTAATTAAATTTAAATAGCCACAAGTGACTAGTAGCTACTGTATTGAACAGCACAGGAAAGAAAACACAGAGTCATCTACATTACTTACCTTCCTGACATCATTACTGAAGAGAAAGAAAAAGAAAGAAAGGAAAGGAAAAGGAAAGACAGGAAAACTACAAGAATGTACATTACCAAGGAACACCTTTACTCCTCTTGCCCATTCAGAAATTGTCACTGTAAATCTGTATAAACTGCTAGTTTTTCTAAGCCTGATTTTAAAAAAAAAACTTTTTAATCTCATGTCTTTATTTAAATTCCAAAACACCATGAGAATAAAAATAAACTGGAGCATATTATAACATTATCCTCCTTCCCTCATATAGTCTTCTACTATATTCCCCATAAAGCAACATTGGGCGTTACTTCTGGTCACTCCCTCTACCTCCTTATTGGAATATCCCCCAAGAAAAATTACTTTATCAAATTGGTGAAAGTGGAGAAAAAAACAGATTGCTCCTACCTGCATAGGAAGCTGGCCTGCAGTTACCTATTCTCTCTACCTATGACTACATGGTAAGTGATTCAATGGGAAGAAGTAAGAGGTATATTTCACCTTCAAGCCCCAGTTTTGCTTTTCACTCTAGCTTTTCCAGCAGTACAGCTGATTTTGTTTCTTACCCTGCTTCTGTATCTACTTTTTAAATGTACTTCAGAATGCAAAAGCAAAAAGACAGTGTAATTAGTATCATCATAAAACCCAGTATTTTGCATGTGTACGTGTCAAACAGGATAGCAGTTGAATTACAGGAAACTGAATAAATGGTAACAGGTCTCTTTTTGTGGAATTTAGGGGTGAGTCACAGAGAAAGAAGACTTTGGGAGGCCAAGCAAAAGACAGATACTGAAAAAGTGCTGAAGCAAATGCAGGACCTGAGAGATGACTGTTTATTTCACTTGACCAAGTTGACTGTGCTTAAATAGAGGTCGTTTCAAGAAATTCAGAGCAGGGTAACCCTTTGTATCTTAGAAAGTTTTTGACCTGATTCAAGTCCTGAGGCACATTATAAAAGCACTTTTGTTTATATCTTCTAATACTAAAATAAAGAACCTAAATGTCCAATGAAACTAAAAACTGGAAAAAACAAAAATTTAACACTTATTGACCTATTATGTATCCCAATAAATAATGCACTGGTACTCAGCCCATTTCTTCTCACTCTCCTTCCCCACTTCTATTCTGTTCTGTTGTTGTCTCAAAGGGGCTGAACCTGCAGGCTGCAGTTCCCAGGCTTTGTAATCAACTGCTCTCTGCTAGGTTTGACCAGAGGGAAGGTGAAGAAAGAATAACAAGGATGTTTCTCTCCCTCTCTCTCCCTTGGCAGCTTCTCTGCAACAGTTGCATCTTCCCCATGGATCCAGTTTCTTCCACACTACACCAGGCTGTGAGCTTCCAGAGCATTGCCTTTCCCTCCAGCACAGGGGTGGAGCAACTTCCGGCTGTTGTTAACCTCCACTACCTCACTGCTCCCTATTTGGTCTCTCAGTCTTTCCATCACCTATTTAACCAATTTCTGGCATTAACTTCTTTTTTAAAAAGCGTATAGCATGCACTCTGGTTCCTGTTTTCCTCTTAGGACCCTGACAACATGTATAATACACACATATACATATATGTGCATTACAGTTTGATTCTGATTTCATCTCCAACTTCTTCCTAGGAAAGCATCTTTGGTAAGACCAAGGAAATAAACAGAAACTCTTTAAGAATCATAATATGGTATAATAAAGCTTTAAGAAGAGAAACGTTTGACTTGTAGATGTTTTAGTTTGAGTGCGCTGAAGAGCCTGCACCACCCTTACCCCACCACAATGTCATTGATAGAATTCACTGACCAAGAGGAGGGACTCTGCAGGCACGGTTGAAGGATGAAGGCCTAGGGGGATTGGCGGTGATAATAAAGGAGGGACAAGAAGCCTTCCTCACTCAAGTAACACCCAATCTCTACATCATATTCATTGTCCCTTCCCCCAACTATGGGAGGGAGAGAGGATGTAGGAAACCCAGACTTTTACTGGGTTCACTCTCTCCATGAATTTCTTGGATGTTTCTGAGGAATATTAACACACCCACAAATGTCTAATGTCAAAGTATGATTTTCAAAAAGATAAAAACATTGCTCACCCAAATAAAGTCAGCAGTGTCAAATACTTACCACATTAATGAGAGAACCAGCAAGATGGTGAGGCTGGTTCAAAAAGAATTGGAAAAACATCACAAGATATATAGTGAGTTAAAGAAAGGATAGTAGAAGAAGAACAACAATTTAAATATAAAACTAATTAATATCCTGCAGGGCAATAAACCTGAAACTTCTGGGGTTTATCTTTAAAAAATAAAAATTAAAAAAGCAAGCAACAGTAAGGTAAAATAATATAATACTAACATATGCATTAAAAATTTAGGGCAAAGGCACACAAGACCCTATTAACAGTTCACCACTGAGCAGCAGGCTTTGATAATCAAATGGCAAAAGAGATGAAGACTTTTTCTTTTCTGGTTATACCCGTCTAAGAAATTCAGATTTTTGACATAAGAATATAATGCCTTTATAATTTAAAATTTCTTATCCAGCTTTTTTTTTCCTGGTATTAAACTAAATATCCACAACCACCCTCCCAACAACAGTCACTGAGACATGATTTTAAAATTGTGTCTGAGGTGACAAGAAAGTACAGTCTCCTCAAAAGCAAAATTTAAAGAGAGAGAAAGAGAGAGGAATTTATACAGGTAAGCCTGCCTCAAGCCTCATCTGCTAAGGGGGAAAAACAGGAAGCCCTGGAAACCCAACATCTCCTTTGTGGTAGCTGAGCAGAGCGAATGGAACAAGTGTTACAGCCTCAAGCCCACCATCAAGCCTGAGAAACATCGGCAAAAAGCAAGGCTCTCAAAGGGCCACACCTTAAGTAAGAAGGTGACCTAGCAATAAACCTGCCCAGTAAAGGGGGACATCAAGGCAAATTTCTTCTGATAATTCATAACCCAGTCACACATATATGTGGAGGAAAAAAAAACCAAAAAACAAAAACCTCAAGCTGGTCATTTTAGTTTAAGGCGGCCCTGGATCATTACGTTCCCAGTAGTAGAAAAACATTGATTCATTCTAGCAAAATATCTTCAAAATAAATCTCAAAGAAAAAGTTCCAAGGAATAGGAGGTTACACTCTAAAATTACACAACACACAAAGAAATAAGAAATGAGTAAAGGTGAAAAAATAAATAAACAAATAACCAACACCAGGAGTAAGCCTAGGAAACCTTTATTTACTAAAATTACAGAGAATATAAAATATTTAATATGTTTAGAGAAATAATAAATAGGATAAAAATAAGCAAGGAGCATTATGAAAAATTATGAAAAAAGATAAGGAGTTCTGAAACAGCCAAAAATATTATGAGGATGAAATTATAATAATGGAAATTTAAAATACAACTTATAAATTAAATAGCAGATTAGACAATGGTGAAGAAATAATTAGGAAACCAGAAGATATTACAAAGTATTTCCAGAATACAGTACAGAGAGACAAACAGATGGAAACTTCAAAGAGATTAGGAAATAATGGTGTATGGAGTAAGAAGCTCTAACACATACAAAACTGGGGGAGGGGGGAATCAATATTCAAAGAGTTAATGGCTGAAATTTTCACAGAACTTATGAAAGACACCAATCATATTCAGGAAGCCCAAAAAATCCCTAGTAAAAACAAATAAGAAAGAAATTCCACCTAGACACATAGAACAAACTATAGAACACTAAAAACAAAACATAATAAAACCAGAGAGAAAAGGCAGATTACCTAGAAGAGCACGAGTTTTAGATAAAAGAGCCTACCTCTCAAAAACAGCAATGTAAGGCAGAAGAAAAAATAATATCTTCAATGGACTAAGAAAAGATATCAAAAAACCTCAATTTCATGCCCTGAGGAAAACTATTCTTCAAAAGTAAAGGCAAATAAAGTCACTTTCAAACAAATAAAAGAAAGTTTTACCATCAAAGGACTCTCACTAGAGGAATGTAATGATATACTTGAGCAAAAGTAAAATCAGAAAAAAATGCACAAGAACCAAAAAAGAATGATGAGTACGTATGTGTATAAACATATATACATAAATGGATATTTGTAGTATATCTCAGTAGTAACAATAGCTAACTTACAATACGAAAAAAGAAAAAAGAGAAAATTAAAATATCACACAGAACTAGCATACAAATCAAGAGAGGATGATTGGTGTTAACGTATTTTAGGTTCAGATGAAGAGAGACTGCTTTTTCGTGTCCCTTTTAAGTACACACATGTACAGTTTCCTTTTTAAGTGTGTGCATGTTAAATTTCTCTTCTGTTTTAAGATCGAAGAGAATGTCTTCCAAATTAGTAAATGAGGAAAAATGAAATGAGAAATTTAAAATCTATCAAAAGAATTTGAGGAAAAAGGAAGAAGAAGAATACAGAAAAGAATGGGGGAGGGGTGAGCAGGAGAAGGAGGAAGAGGAACATGGAAAAAGCAGCATAAACTGAAAATTCAGAATGAAATGTCATATAAATCCCAATATATTTCTACAATTGATATGAACAAAGATTATCAGACAAGATTTTTTTAAAAAAGCATCCATGTCCTATTTACAAAGGATGTTCCTAAAATATAAGAACAAGGTATGAACAATGATTAATTGTGATAAAATGTGAGTAGCTGCACACAGCATACATAAATATATGAAATACTGAGAGGAAAATGCAAGTCTTCAAAGAGTACATGGAAGATGATGCCATTTAAATAATGTTCAAAAGATGTAAAACCAAGCAATATATTAGGAATACATATATGGTAATCTATAATGCAAAGAAATCCAAAATTCAGGACAGTGGTCACCACGGAATAGTGCAAGAAAGGGACACTGAATTAAGGAGGGAGGCATAGAAGCTTCAAAGTTATAGGCTGTAATCTATATGCTAGCCTCATTAGTAGGTGAGTGGGCACTTATTTCACTGTAATGACAAACAACCTTTTTTATATGTTTAACATTTTATAAAAATAACTTTTATAGTAAGTCAAACTATTAGTAACTTCAAATTTTTGTCTTGACTTTTTCTCTTCAGATCAGGTTGACACCAAGAAATACAGTGATCTCGTTGCTTGCCACAAGCCTCCTGTCTCTATCCTCACGTGCAGTACGTGGCACAAAACATTCAGCACCTCCAAAGATAAGCTCTCCTACCAGCTTTATGTTTTCAAGCCCAGAAATGCAGGAAAACTACACTCCAAACATAGCACTGATTAAATGGAATAATGACACATACAGGCTGCTTACTTGCTCTGCAGTAAACATATATTTTACTGCAAAATTTTCTAAACTGATCTTCTCGAAGTTACAGTTATTAACTTAAATCAAATCTAGTTCCAAAACCTCCTTAGAAATCTTCTAACAAAATGATAAATTGTAAAATATTTCTTGTAAACTTCAAAATGCACACGTTAAGCATGAGTAAAGGAAGATAATGCCTAAAATCACAAAACACAAAGATCTAAGAAGACTGGTATTTCTGAGACAGAAACCTTATCCTTGACGGCCACATCAACTTGAGCAAATGAAGATGCATTCTATAACTAATTTGCTATATGCAAAGATGAGTATGGACTAAAACGCTTAATATCAATCATAATGATGTTAGTGTCTACCTTTTTATGTTTCTACCTCCACGTATTTGAAAGCTCAAACATAATTGTTGACTATGTTGAGATCCACTAAAAGTTATGTTTGATAATTTGAAGAAATTGGTCTTTTCACTTGTGTTCCAAAAATAAAGCTACTATGTCTTTAAGCTCAAAACTGTCCTTGATGTTGAATAATCAATAAAACTTCAAACAGAAGAACTATGTGATCTTCAAACCAACTCTTTATAAAACAAGGCCAATAATTTGGTACTTAAAGCGCTGGTTTTCACATAATTCACTATGCAGATAGTCAAAGGATGACATGTCTCATAATTGCTACGCAGAGTTTCAGAGGTTGGTGAATGGCTCTAAAATACTGCATATCAGGGATGGGGTGGTGCGGGGGTGGTCTACTTTTTCCTTGATTTTTGATTTAAATAAATCCTGATCCCAAACCAGCATTGGAGAACTGTCATTAATTAGTTCACTTGCTTCTTTTTCAATTGTATTCACAGACATTAAAGAATTTCACTCTGATTTTCTCAATAATACTACAGATCTAATAATAATCTCAAAAGCTTACAAAAAGTTGGAATTCCTTCTCTCTTGAAATTTAGTCACATACTGTACATAAAAAAGAAAATATGAAAAACTGACTTTATCAGCAGACACATCATAACTAACTGCAAAGTCCAAAGATTTGATCAGAAATAGCTTCAAGTTTTACATGTTCAGCTAAGTCATTCCTCTGATTGGAGCACTGGGCACAGAAATACTCGTGAGTGTCTCAATTTTCTATCTACATAAAGTGCCATGATTTCAGAAAAATTTCTCCAATGATATGGTTTTCTATTCTCTCCAATTAAAAAGACTACTTCGTAGGAAACAGCAACACTTGTGAATTGCTGATAATATATTCTATTGTACATATATTGGCTCAATAGAACTGGCCACTCTCAGGGAAATAATTCCACAAATTTTTATTTTTGAAATATTTATTCTTTCATGAAAGAAACATACAGCATTATTTCCCAGTGTCTTTATATGGAATCACAATAAATAATTGTATCCATTGTAATATGCCTGAATTTATACATAAAATCCTCTCACAGTTATTCTTTCACTATCATGTTCATCTACTCAAAATATGAAAAATTAGAAGAGGTAATGGCAGGGCCTATTTCTTATTATACTGAAATTCCATGGTTATTTCCAGTGCCCAGTAGCTGCCAGATAAACTGAAAAATGACTGTAGCTCCCCAGTTGACCCAAAAATACCCTCTTCCTACATTTAAACTCCACAGGAATAGGGCCTGGACCTGCTTTGCTATTTACTCAAGCCCCACATCTAAGATGGTACTTGGAAACGAAACATTGGTACTTGGAAACCAGCAGGTGCTCAATAACCATTTTTTAAATGAAAACATTTAACAGGTAAAGATTAAGCTGGAGACCAGAACTCTCCATGTATGACTATACCTGTCAAATAAATAAACTCCTAATTCAACTTAGTTTCTAGCAATAGCCAACATAAGACTGAAGAAGGTTAAAATTGTTTCAATCAACAAATCTTCACTTAGCACTTTCTATGTGCTAAAAGCACTGTGCCTGGTAAAGAGAGGTATATAAGACATATGAAATCCCTGGTCTCATGCCCACCATTAATTTACAACCTAGAGAACACACTGAAAGTGGTAAAATATGGAAAAATAAAGATAAAATTGAAATAATAGAGATTCTTTGTTCACTCTTCATACTCCTTAGTTAAACCTCACTTTCATGTCTCTCAGCAGGTAGGGTCTTTTTATTTTAAATGCTTATACTGTCAAGGATCTTTATCATACTGTAGCCAAACTTCAGAAACATCCGGAATATCAGAGTATCAAAAAAATTCTTTTACATATCATTAACCTCCAATCATAGTTTTTCATTCTGGCCCTCTAGCCCTTTGTCTATACTTTATACACACACACACACATATATGCATACATATATATATATACATATATATGTATATAGAGCTAGGGCTAGAAAATACTTATATATATTTATGCAGAAATAAGCATTCATTATACAATAAGAAACCAAAACTAATCTACCTTAGACTCTTGCAGCTCAGAAATTCTGATTCTATGACTGTTCAGACATTTTATAACAATTCCTACTTAAAATTTTTCAAGAATATGCTGGACTAAAAGGTCTAAAAACTGATTTATCAAGACACCTATTGTAGTTACAGTAGCTAGATACAGGGCACCCAGTTAAATTTGGAATTCTGGAAAAACAACAAATAATTTTTTAACGTAACTACGTCTAAAACCCAGATTTTACTGGGCGTCCTATATTTTTATTTGCTAAGTCTGACAACGCTAACCTATGGGCTCCTATAAAGATACCAATTCCAATAAAGGAAATAATAAATTAATAGTATTTCTTGCTATATCAAACAGGAATGAGCCAATATATATGTACAATACCAAAATTCAGAGTGAAACTCAGCCCCATTAAATTGACAGTTTCTGATGACTGTTCTCTTTTGAAAAACACCTTAAGCTTTTAAAAATTCTAAGAAAAAAAAAAAAGAATGACTTTTTTAAAAGTCCACAGGCTATATATCACTCAGTAACAAACACAAAAGGTACTATTGAGACTGTATTTCCACATGCATATAAAAATTATGTATTCAATTTTTACCTTGAGAAGTTGTTGAGACAGACCACCTATTTACTCACAGGCACCATGAAGTACTGCATAAAAGTGGCAGATCATGGCATCTGTTTAATTCAGTAATATGCCCTCATATTCAGATAGACAATTACCTCACGGGATTACTCGTCAAAGACACACGGAGGGACTCCAGGCACGTGAAAAGCCTCTCATCTGCAGACCCCATCTTCAGTTCATGGATGAATTCCTGAGGTGAGATCTGTCGACTACTCTTAACACTTCCCTGTAAAATAAGTTTAAAAAATTTAATTCATGTTGTGTGAAGATTATCCATTAAAATAGTAACTACATTAATCCCACCTTTCATATTAACAGTGGCACACAACTACTCTGAGTAGCATTATTTTGAGAGGATGATTTCCTTACTTCTGCCCATAAATCTATAATCCATGGTATCCACAAAAGATAGCAACATAATATCAAAAGGTTTTCAAATTAAAATAATTGCTTTGTCAAATCCAGACTATCATGGAAAACATAAGAAATATCTGAAAATATACCAATGTGTTTTAGGCACATGCAAAATAAAAACCAAAACTTAATACAAGAATGACCCTATTAAAATTAATATTCCAAGCAACACAGAAAAAGCTGTAAATCATTAAGCACCCAGTTCAAGGCAATACAGACACAGAGATTATCAAAACCTAAGTATGGAAGGAGAAACCCAAGCAAGGAAACAGTACTATTCAGTGCAGTCTAATTCCTCTAACATGCCACCAAGGGACCAAAGGAGGAACACCCAACTTGGCAGAACGGACAAGGGAAGCCAAAGGGAAGGTATGTAAGCGTTAGGGAGGCAAAGACTTAGACAAGAATATCTTTCAGACTAAAACATCACACAAAAGCACACACCCAAAAAGAAAAACAAAAGCACATAGCACATACAACTAAAGATAGACGCCAGGTCCTGGAGTGGTAGAGCACCGCCACACAAACAGCTTTTCCAGGGGGTTTGGAAGCATCACACTGGCAGCAGTATGAAATACATATGAGAAGAGCTGGAGTTCATTCATTATTCAACAAACATTAATTCCCTACTAAGTGCCTGTCGCTGTGCTAAGTGCTGAAAAAAGACCAGTGAACAAGAGACAAAGATACCTACCTGCACGGAGCTTTATTCTCCACGGGGAAGAATAAAGAATGACAGACAATAAATGTAAAATAATTAACATACATCTCACTGTAGTGTTAAGTGCTATAGAGAAAAATAAACACAGGAGGAGGAATAAGCAGCATTAGGAGGTGGGATGCAATTTCAAACAGGGTGGTCAAAGAAAAAAGAAAGCTTCACAGAAAAGACTCTGAAGGCCTCAAACCTGAATGTTAGAATAAAGGTTTGAAGGAGGTGAGAGCTCTAAACATGCAGGTATCTGGAAAAAATTTGTGATGGAGGGGACTGTAGGCCTTACAGGCCACCAAAGAACTTGACTTTTACTCTGAGATCAGAAGCATCAGAAGCAGAAAGGCCTGTTGAGAAGGTATGTGTGTAGTCCAGATGGGAAATGATGAGGATGCCCAACTAATAATAAACTCCAGAATTATATCTATTTAAATTACAGATTACAAATCTAATGGGAAGAAAAGGAACTGTACATGCCCAAAAGCAGCTAAGTTGGGATGGTAGGAAATTAGATGTATTTTTTCATTTCTTTTTATTTTTATTAATTTGCTACAATGTTGCACAAGGAAACATTCCCAATAATGCAAAACAAATTAGCCCTGGGAAACAGGTGATTTTCATCAATAGCAAGTCATAATTTACTAAAGAAAAATATGCCATTCCATGAAATGGGAGCTAACTGAATCCACATTCTATGGGGTCCTTACAGCAAAGTGCCTAAAGAAATGAGTTCAGGCATCCAAAAACCCGAACAATGCTTTAATTTGCTTTAATGACCCAGAATAGGGCACTTAATGAACAGAATGTCCCCATTAATAAAGTCTTCCAGCTATTATAACTTCCATGTTGGTCAAATCAACATGTTGGTCCCCCTAAAATTGGGAACAAGAGAAGACATGTCAGCTCTCACCATTCCTATTCAGTATTGTAGTGAAGGTCTTAGATAGTGCAGTAAGGCAGTAACAACAACAGACACACAGATTAGAAAGGAAGAAGTAGATATGTCTATTAGCAAATGAGATGATTATCTACATGAATTTAGCAAACTCACAGAATAAAATTCAATACAGAAAAACAATTTTTTTTCCTAACTACTACCAGCAATTAGAAAATAAAACTTTTAAATATATCATTTTCTAACAGCATCAAAAAAATACAAAATCATTAGGAAAATTTTTAACAAAAGAAGGGAAATATCTATACACTGAAAACTATAAAACATTGTGGAGAGAAAGAAGACCTAAATAAATGAAGATGCTATACCATGTTCCTGGATCAGATGACTCAATATCAAGAAATCCATTAATAAATACATTTAAAAAATAATAATTTATAGATTCAATATAATCACCATCAATGTTCCAGCAAGCTTTTTTGAAGAAATTGAGAAGCAGTTTCTAAAATTAATATGGAAATGCAGAGAACCTACAATAGAACAATTTTGAAAAAGAATAAAGTTGGGGGCTTACTTTATCTGATTTCAAGATTTACTGAAAAGCTACAGTAATCAAAGTAGAATTAACGGAACATTAACAGAACAGAAGAGAGTACAGAAATATACTTGAATCTATGTAGTCAATGATTCTCAACAAAGATCTCAATGTAATTCAATGGGGTAAGAAGAATCTTTTCAACAACTGGTGTTAGAATAATTGAACATTCACATGAAAGAATGTGGACCTAAATTCTAGACCTAAATGTAAAAGCTAAAATTATAAAATGTCTAGAAGAACACATAGTGAAAATCTTCACTACCCTGAGGAAGGCAAAGGTTTCTTAGGATACAAAAGCACTAACTATAAAGTTGGATTTCATCAAAATGTAAACCTTCCACTTTTCAAAAGGCTCTTTTTTTAAGATAGCTTCATTAAGAAAATGAAAGGTAAGCCACAGACTGAGAAAACATTGCAATACCTGTCAAGAACTGTGCAGAGGCTGAGATTTTACCCTACATACAAGCTAAGTTAGCCTGTTACTATTTCATGAATTCTGACAGAAAACACAAGACTCCTCAGTTAGAGACAAAAGGACTCTATTATACATGTTGGTTCCCTAACCCACCAGCCCACAGGGATGATGCAGAGATCCCTGATGAATGATGGATACCTACACACGCAGTGGACTGTATAACAAGGGAAGAACACTGAGCTTGGGGGAATCACCACTTTCATAGTGAACAGTAACAAACCCGCTCATTATCCACAGAGATATAACTTCACCTCTAAAGTTGCTTCACTGTAAATGCAGTCCTGAGAAATGACCTGGATAAAGAATGGTCAGGCCTTGCATGTTGGCATAAGCAGAAAGAATATACAGGGATATCCGGGGCCCATGGTAGACTGTCTCTCCCAACGATAAATATATCTCATAAACAGCAGTTCCCAACCTTTTTGGCGCCAGGGACCAGTTTCGTGGAAGACAATTTTTCCACAGACAGAGGGGCTTGGGGGGATGGTTCAGGCAGTAATGCAAGTGATGGGAAGCGGCAGACGAAGCTTCACTCGCTTGCCTGCCGTTCACCTCCTGCTGTGTGGCCCGGTTCCAAACAGCGCTGGGCTTGGGGACCCCTGTCATAAAGGATTTCTATTCAAACCATTTAATGAACTCCTACAATTCAACAGTAATAAGACAAACAGTCCATTTAAAAACATGAATAACAGACTTTGCAAAAGAAGATGTATGAATGGTCAATAAGCATATGAAATGATGTTCAAGATCATTTGTCATCAGGGAAATGCAAAATAAAACCAAAAACAAAATAATGCTACATACCTCCTGGAATGGTGAAGGTGTGAAGCACCTGGAACTCTCCTACACAACTAGTGGAGATGTAAAACAGTACCACCACTTATAAAACAGTTTAGAGATTTCTTTTAAAGTTAAATAGACACTGACTCAGCAAGTGCACAACTAGGTGTTAAGCAGGAGGGGAAAAAATCCATACAACATTCAGAACAGCTTTATTCATAAAAGCCAAAGACTGGGAACAATGCAAGCATTCATCAACAAGTTGTTCTATATCCATACAATGGAATACTATGCAACAATAAAAAATTTCACTACTGATAATGCAACAAGATAGATGAATCCAAAAAACTATGCTGAGTTAAAGAAGTCAAACAAAAAAAAGAGAACATATGTTTGGTTCCCTTTATAGGAAAGACCGAGGCCAATCTGTCAATCTTTTCTCTGGGGCCACTCTGGTTCAAGACATAGAAGCTGAGCTGTTAATTATTGGTGTGTTTGATTAGAGAATGAAGGTAAACGCAGACAACATCTTAAATGGGGCAGCAAGTAGACTTTCCCAATAAACACTGGGAAAAACAGAATAAACTTACTGGGAAAAACTAACTAATTCTTTATTTCAACCATATTAGGTTTTTCCAGTTTGAAACATTTACTGTGTAAAGGCCTCTGCATTTTCACCTGAGATTCCTGCCTTGACACCCTCCCCTCTTACCCAAACCCTCAGCATCACTACTATGCAGGCTCCTCGCACTGGCTACTCCCAGACATCAGTTAGATCTGGGCCAAAACTAACTTCCCGGGAGGACTTTTTTATAAGCCACACAAACTGAGTCCCCCCCACCCCATCTATGGATTCCTTTTTCAAAACACTCACCACTCTGTATTGTAATAACTTTAATTGCTATTTATTGCTTAAAGGATATATTGAGTACCTACTGTGTGCCGACATTGTTTATATGATGTGGCTACACTGGTGAAATAAAAGTCAAAGATGACTCCTAGGTTTGGGGCCTAAGCCAAAATGTAGTGCTAACTACTTAATTGGAAAAGGTGGAAGAAAAAGAATGAGTAATAGAGGAAGCAGCTATTTCAAAGTCATAAGTTTGATCAAATGACATTTTTTTCTGTCTAAGAAAATAAAATCTGAGCAGAGACCAGAATAAAGAAAAGCAGGGAACATGGGCATTCTGGAAGAAGGGTATTTCAAGCAAACAGAAGAGCAAATACAAAGCCCTAAGGTAGGAATGAACTCGGCATATTTGAAGGACAGCAAGAAGATTCAACTAAATCCCAGTGAGTGTGACAAAGAGTTATAGATGACAAGGACAGATAAGACAGGCAGACATCTAATCCTGGAAGCAGGGGACTGACAAACCACAGCCAAATGTTTTTGTATGACTTGAGCTAAGAATGGTTTTCACATTTTGAAAGCTTGTAAAAAAGAAGAGGAAGAGGAGGAGAAGACAGAGAAAGAAGGGAAAGAAACAACAGCAGAAACAACTAAAAGCATACATAACACCCTAGCCTAAAATGCTTAGGATCTGGCCATTTAAGAAAAAGTTTACTGGCTCCTGATAAGGTCTTAAAAACCATGGTAGAGACTTTGGTAGAGACTTTAGGTTTTATTCTAAGTGGATGGAAAAACATGCATAGAAATTATAAGATAGAACAAACATTTTTAGAAGATTATTCTAACTACTGTGTGGCACCAGACTCTAAGTGGCAAAACATGAAACAAGGAAACAAATTAGAAGCCTTCTACATTGTCTGGTAAAGAGTTGACAGCAGCCTAGTATATGACGCCAGTGATGGAAGGCACAGATTTTCTCAATATGAGGAAGATCAGATCAGACTTACTGATAGTTTGGGTGTGAGGGGTGAGGTGTGAAAGATTTAAAATTCAAAGATGATGACAAAGCTTTTGGTCTCAACAACTAAGGGAATGGTGTCACCATCTACTGATTACTGTGACCCTGACAAGAGCAGCTTGAATGGTGGATTGGAGATAAGCCTGATCAGAAATTCAAGGGAGAAAGCAAGAAGAAGAAGGGACAATTCTTTTGAGAAGATTCTGTAAATGGGAGCAAAGAACAAGGGCAGTAGCTAGAAAGGAACCTGCGGTGTGATTTGGGGTGTTGGGGGGAAAACCACAACATGTTTGCATGCTGATGGGAATAACCAAGCAAAGAGGAAGAAATTGATGATGCAAAGGGTAGGTATAGATGCAGGAAAACAAACAAGTGAACAACAACAAAAAACCCTTGAGTAGGTGACAGAGGATGTGACCTACTATACAAGAGGAAGGACTGACCTTACACAATTGCAGGGAAAGTGGATCATTCTAAGAAGAGCAAAAGCAGAATCTAAGGGAACAGATTCAGGTAGCTTGTTAGATCTGGTGACTAGGAAGTAAGGTATGGCAGTTCTACTCTGATTACATCAACAGTCTCGGTGATAGAAGCAGCAATATAATCAGCTAAAAGTGAGGATGCAGAGCTAAAGGTATGAGAGGAGATATGAAATCATTTTCAGAAAGTAAAAAAGCACGCTGACAAAGGCCATGTGGTAGAATATCTGTTAACGTATCTGTTAAAGGCTCGCTTTGTCAACTGTGGTCATTCAGAAAACACTAGTCAGTGTGGCTGTGTGCTCCCTCCCAGATGTATGTTGTGCTGATGTGCAAATGCAGAGGAGGTGGGAAGTTCCATTTAACCAAGGGCAGAGTTTATATGAACAGAGAGGCAAATGAACTGAAGATTTATGTAAGATAACAAAGGACTGTGTGTCTAAGGTCAATAAGACAAGAAGTAAGAGCATGGTGAGGGTGGGGAGGAGATGGACATGAAAAAATGGTAGAGTCAATAGATTAGCAGTTCTAAAAGGGTTATAGAAGTCTTAAAGTGGGAATATTAAGTAAGTAAGTAGGTCAGGAAAGGAAAGGAAGTTTGTAAACCATATTTAGAGGTGGTATTTTATCAATATTATCCAAGGTAATGGGTGGGTGAGATTGGGTGGAAAAACAAAGATTGTTGGGAGTGATAAAGTCAAGGAAATAAGAGGATGGAATATTAGATTGATCATCTATGTGAATGATCAAGTCAGGAAGGATGATGACAGTGGAGGGAGCAGGAAGAAAAGCAATAAGCTAGGTCAGCAAACCTCCTGGGAATAGTCAGCACCTCTGTGTGGTATCATCTTCTCCATTAGAACACATCTACTAGGGCAGCATCTGCTTCTGGGAGCCTAATTCAGCACTGTGTCACCAGTCCCTGGTAAAGTGCCTAGCATTCAATGAATGAATGAATGAGGTTATAAAATGGAAGGCACACATGGACTAAGGATTACAAGAAAGGAGAGGCAGATAAGTCACACCAAAAAAAAATTCTGAAGAATGAATGCTTAGCTAGAAAGGACTATTTCAATTTAAAGACATAGGAAATAGACCAGATAATTGGGAGATTAGTTTTCAGCACCATTTTCCCCCTTTTATTATATTACTATCAAAATACAGGTACAAAAGAAAGGAAATTGAGGGGAGAAAATATTATGCTACATGAATAATCAGAAATATTCCTTTTAAACACAGCCCTTCCAGTGTTTCTTTCATTTTACATAACTTCAAAGGAAGCAGCCAGGAAGAGGAGGAGGATACTGACGTCTGCATACCTCTAAGTCCATTAGCCATGATGACAAAAATACTTAGAAAGCTTTATCCCCTGCGGTATCAAAACACATTAGCGAGAGAAGGATGTCCGCCTGACATCACAAAAATTAGAATGATATTTATCCAACATAGTTTTTAAACCTTTTTTAATCCCTTAGTAAATTTTACTCTAAAATACCACATGCAGGATAAAAAGAAAAGCACATACACTACTCTTGTCATATTTTTTATTAAAAAATATCCTAAGGTACAAAAAGTAATATACCCTTTCACAACTTATTTCCCTTACCTGTTCTATTTCTCTAAAATCAAACATTCATTCTTTTGTATTAAAGGTAATAGTAACCATTTCCTTTGACCTGTCTTAGAGCAGATTCATTTGTACCTGCCTCGATGCCTGCGTTTCATCTCGGTTTAGGTGTAAGACTTATTCAGAATATTTCTTCATTATTCTGTCTCATTTATTTGTTTGCAGAGTAATTTGGAATACCATTTCTATGACAAATTAAAAATACCATATTTTGTTTTGTTGTATTTCCGAGTTACTAGTGAAAAGTACTAAAGAGCTGACTTTCTTTCCTTTTTCAAATAACTGAACTATTTCTATACAACCATGGAGAATCCACCACTTAATGATGACCTGATTTTTAAAATAATAAAAGTAAAAAGCTAAATCTAGAAAGTCTGCATGCTCTGCAGGAAGCTGACACAGCATAATGCCCATGTGGGTGAGGACAATGGCCTTTTAGTCCCTAGTAGACTGTTTAACACACGGTAGGTTGCTTTAAGCAAAACTTTGCCTACATTATCTGAGACATCACAGAATTCAGAAACTGTATCCTTAAAATACTACTCCAATCACTGTAAACTATCACTCAACTTGTTAAATCGTATCTTATTCCTCTCAGAAAGTAGGTAGCCTGTACCAAAATTCACCGTGCAGCATCTCCAACTGCAGGGAATTGTTTAGTTTTTTTATTACACCTAAACTTATCAAGAAAAATCAGCATTTCTTAACATGAAGACCCAAAATATAGCCTCTAGAGGTTAAAAACTTAAAATATTGGGGGACTGTAAGAATAGATTGAAGATTTAAGTGCTTTTTGTATGAAGATATGAAGAGTTACTAGACTCAAGATCCTTCTCCATGACATTCACTTTGTAATTTTCAGCAGGTTAACTTCAGAATACAGAAAAATTCCATCAACATAAAGCCAAAATAGTCAAAACACCTAAGTTCTCATAGTAATAAGTATGTGTACTCTTGCATGGGTGTGTATATGTCTAGCTCTATGTCTGTCTATTTATGTCAGTAACAAATTAACTGCCTCAGATTCTCTTTAGCATTGTGATTCCCAAATTCTTGGTACCTATTCAGATGATGAGACTTGTGAAGATAAATAAGATGATATGAAATATGGAGACTATTTAAAGAAAAAGTTTGCATTGATAATGACAACATTTTAAAAAAACAGCAGAGTCAGCACTGTACAAAAAAGGGGTAGCACAGTTGCTGCCAAGGGGGTAATTAAAATCTAAATTACTATCATGTGTATTGCTATTAAAATGAATTGTGACAATTTCCTTGCATTTTTCAAATGATTTCTAGCATCTCCAATGTTACTGATCAAAAGAAACATCAACCTGTGTCATTGCAGTATGAATTACCTGTTTTCAGAACATTTGTGATCCCAATAGATCTCCACTGCCAATAAAACCTGTCATTCAGAGATGATATTATGCTATTATGCTATATTATGATATTATGATGTTACGATATTGTTTCATAGTAGAAACAACGAGCGATGAAAAGTACTGCAGAAAGGAGCATTCACTAACAAAATTAAGTTTAGCAAAGAACTCCCTTAAAGAGTTATTTTTTTCCATAAGCATTTAATGAACACCATTATGAACCAAAAATTCTGCCTATAATTTTAAAGGCTGCTTTTAGTGTACAGTAAAAATACCATATGTTAAAAGTTTAGAATTACCACGTACATTTTACAAAGAAACATGACAAAATACAGAAAATCTACTGCTCTTTCCCCTTTCAGTTTCTAAAACATCTTTATAGAGAAAAAAAAGAAACTGATTGACCCCATACTAATTTTAGTCACTAAGAAGTTAACTTGAATAAATAATAAAAGAAATTCAACACACTATATTTCTCTTATTATCCATCAATACCTAACTAGCGTCGATTTCCCTTCCATTCACAGGAAAGCTTTCCTTTGCTGGCCCATTGCCTTCAAAAGACACTTGACTATTTAGACAATTTTATGTATTTAAAAAGTGTTGCTCCAACTGCTGAATGCATTATAACATTTCCACCTGCTTACCATGACCAGAACTAAGGTGTTCTTTAGCTTTTAAGCCTCAAAAAGGATATACCATAACAGTTAACAGTCAGCTGCTTCTACCAGAGGATAGTTACTGAATAAACCACAGTGAGCCACACCCAACAGACACAGCGCAAAAACTATAGCACCACACACCATGAACACATAGCATGAAATACAACATGCAGTTATAAAGAATGAAGATATCACTATGAACTGACATGGCATGCTTATCAGGACATATTTTGAAGTGGAAAAATTATAAAAGAATATCTATAGTATAATACTTTGTATATTATAAAAGAGAAATAAGAAAATATACATATATCTGTTTATTTGTACAGGAAGACACAGGAAGGAATAACCAGGAACTAATGAGACTATCCCTTCCAGAGGTGAAAGGGAACATGGTAGATAAGATGGGGGAATAGGACACCTAAGAGAAAGGATGGTAGGTGACAAGGCTCAGAATATACCTTTTTGTATAGTTCAGATTTTTGGAACTATGGTGATGTTTCATATACTCAAAAAGAAAAAAAAATCAAGAACAATGGGAAGGAAATCCTAAAATGAAATGAATCCAAATACAAATGGATTTCAAATGGATAGTAATGGCAGAGAAATAAGCCAGAATATGAAATTTGAAGGTGTGGTTTTGGGAGGTGGGGGTATTTAGATAGATAGATAGAGAGACAGAGAGAGAGAGAGAGAGAGAGAGAGAGAGAGGGAGAGAGAGATACCTAGATAGATAAAGATAGGGAAAGAAATATATATAAGATGGGTGTCTGTATACACATATCATGTGTTTTCCACATATGGATACACATATATTATATATGTATACATTATACATACATATATGCAATATCCAAGAATGCACAACAAAAATATATATATGTGTCATACATACAAGCATATACATGTATGTATGTCTGTCTACATGCACATACATACACATGTTTATGTCCTAGCTCTGTCTGAAGGGCCTAGAAGTAAAGCCATTCTATTAGTAGAAGACCTAGCACCCAGATAATGATTTTCAAATTGCATTCTCCACAAAAAGGATAAGGGCTAGGACAGAACAAGATGATCCTGGAAGATTTTATGCAAGACAGTAAGGAAGTGCTCAAATAATGAAGGAGATATGCCGAAGGACAAAAGACCAGCTTGAAAGGGTTTCTATTAGTCAAATATACAAGGGGGTAGGGGATGTAGAATGACTGCTTAAAGGACATGTGGTCTCCTTTGGGGTTGTTGAAAATGTTCTGGAACTAGATGGTAGCAATGGTTACACAACACTGTGAAGATAATAAATGCCAATGAATTGTACACTTTAAAATGGCTAAAATGATGAATTTTATATTACCACAAGAAACTTTTTAAAAATTTATAAAACAGAAAAAAATAAATTTTTAGTGTTAGAAGTCAGAACAGGAAATATCTTAGGGAGGAGGAAGGGGAATGACTGGGACACTGGAGCTTGCTAGCGCTGTCCTAGTTCTCCAGCTGAGTCCTGATTACATGGGTGCACTTACCCTGTAATAGTTTATCTAGCACTACACTAAAGATATGTGGACTTTAAGAATGTAAAGTACTAAAAATCCATTTTCAAATTTGCTAATTTTGATGCCTTATGCTATTCCTAAGGTTAGATAGGTACATGCAAATGGAATTCCTTTTAAATCTTTAATTTACATTTAAAAAACATGCCACTTAGGAGGAGCTTCAAGATGGCGGAAGAGTAAGACATGGAGATCACCTTCCTCCCCACAAATACATAAAAAATACATCTACATGTGGAACAATTCCTACAGAACACCTACTGAATGTTGGCAGAAGACCTCAGACCTCCCAAAAGGCAAGAAACTCCCCACATACCTGGGTAGGGCAAAAGAAAACACCAAGAAAAAAGAATAGGGACAGGACCTGCACCAGTGGGAGGGAGCTGTGAAAAAGGAAAGGTTTATACACACTAGGAAGGCACGTTGCAGATGGAGACTGCAGTGGCGGAGGGGGAAAGCTTCAGAGCCACGGAGGAGAGCGCAACAACAGGAGTGCAGAGGGCAAAGCGGAGAGATTCCCGCATAGAGGATCAGTGCCAACCAGCACTCACCAGCCCGAGAGGCTAGTCTGCTCATCCGCCGGGGCGGGCAGGGACTGGGAGCTGAGGCTCGGGCTTTGGTCGGATCTCAGGGAGAGGACTGGTGTTGGCTGCGTGAACACAGCCTGACGGGGGCTAGTGTGCCACAGCTAGCTGGGAGGGAGTCCGGGAAAAACTCTGGAGATGCAAAAGAGGCAAGAGACTTTTTCCTGCCTCTTTGTTTCCTGGTGCGAGAGGAGAGGGGATTAACAGCGCCGCCTAAACGAGCTCCAGAGATGGGCGCGAGCCGCAGCTATCAGCGCAGACCCCACAGACGGGCATGAGACGCTAAGGCTGCTGCTGCCGCCACCAAGAAGCCTGTGTGCAAGCAGAGGTCACTCCCTACACCTCCCCTCCCAGGAGCCTGAGCAGCCCACAAATGCCAGGGTCCCGTGATCCCGGGACAACTTCCCCAAGAGAATTCACAGTGCGCCTCACGATGGCGCAACGTCACACTGGCCTCTGCCGCCACAGTCTCGCCCCGCACTCCGTAAGGCCTGGGTGAGCCAGAGCCCCCGAAACAGCTGCTCCTTTAACCCCGTCCTGTCTGAGTGAAGAACAGACGCCCTCAGGCGACCTGCACGCAGAGGCGGGTCCAAATCCAAAGCTGAACCCCGGGAGCTGTACAAACAAAGACGAGAAAGGGAAATCTCTCCCAGCAGCATCAGGAGCAGCGGATTAAATCTCCGGAATCAACTTGACGGACCCTGCATCTGTGGAATACCTGAATAAACAATGAATCATCCCAAATTGAGGAGGCGGACCTCGGGAGCAACGATATATATTTTTTTTTCCCTTTTCCTCTTTTTGTCAGTGTGTATGTGTATGCTTCTGTGTGAAATTTTGTCTGTATAGCTTGGTATTACCATTTCTCCTGGGGTTCTGTCTCTCCGTTGTTTTTTTAATTACTTTTTAAAAATATTTTTTAATAATTATGTTTTTTACTTTAATAACTTTATTTTAATTTATCTTCTTCTTTCTTGCTTTCTTTTTTTTTTCTCCCTTTTATTCTGAGCCGTGGGGATGACACGCTCCTGGTGCTCCAGCCAGGCATCAGGGCTGTGCTTCTGAGGTGGCAGAGCCAAGTTCAGGACACTGGTCCACAAAAGACCTCCCAGCTCCACATAATACCAAATGGTGAAAATCTCCCAGAGATCTCCATCTCAATGCCAAGACCCACCTCCACTCAACAACCAGCAAGCTACAGTGCTGGACACCCTATGCCAAACAACTAGCAAGACAGGAACACAACCCCATCCATTAGCAGAGAGGCTACCTAAAATCATAATAAGGCCACAGAAACCCCCAAACACACCACCAGACGTGGACCTGCCACCAGAAAGACAAGATCGACCCTCATCCACCAGAAAACAGGCACTAGTCCCCTCCACCAGGAAGCCTACACAACACACTGAACCAAATTTACCTACTAGGGACAGACAACAAAAACAACAGGAACTACGAACATGCAGCCTGTGAAAAGGAGACCCCAAACACAGTAAGTTAAGCAAAATGAGAAGAGAGACAAACACACAGCAGACGAAGGAGCAAGGCAAAAACCCACCAGACCTAACAAATGAAGAGGAAATAGGCAGTCTACCTCAAAAAGAATTCAGAATAATGATAGGAAAGATGATCCAAAATCTTGAAAATAGAATGGAGAACATACAATAAACGTTTAACAAGGACCTAGAATAACTAAAGAGCAAACACTGATGAACAACACAATAAATGAAATTAAAAATTCTCTAGAAGGGATCAATAGCAGAATAACTGAGGCAGAAGAACGGATAAGTGACCTGGAAGATAAAATAGTAGAAATAACTACTGCAGAGCAGAATAAAGAAAAAAGAATGAAAAGAATTGAGGACAGTCTCAGAGACCTCTGGGACAACATTAAACACACCAACATTCGAATTACAGGGGTTCCAGAAGAAGAAGAGAAAAAGAAAGGGATTGAGAAAATATTTGAAGAGATTATAGTTGAAAACTTCCCTAATATGGGAAAGGAAACAGTTAATCAAGTCCAGGACGCACAGAGATTCCCATACAGGATAAACCAAGGAGAAACATGCCAAGACACATATTAATCAAACTATCAAAAATGAAATACAAGGAAAAAAATATTAAAAGCAGCAAGGGAAAAACAACAAATAACATACAAGGGAATCCTCATAAGGTTAACAGCTGATCTTTCAGCAGAAAATCTGCAAGCCAGAAGGGAGTGGCAAGACATATTTAAAGCGATGAAGGAGAAAAACCTACAACCAAGATTACTTTACCCAGCAAGGATCTCATTCAGATTTGACGGAGAAATTAAAACCTTTACAAACAAGCAAAAGCTAAGAGAATTCAGCACCACCAAACCAACTTTACAACAAATGCTAAAGGAACTTCTCTAGGCAGGAAAGACAAGAGAAGGAAAAGACCTACAATAACAAACCCAAAACAATTAAGAAAATGATAAAATGAACATACATATCGATAATTACCTTAAATGTAAATGGATCAAATGCTCCAACCAAAAGACATAGACTGGCTGAATGGATACAAAAACAAGACGGGTATATATGCTGTCTACAAGAGACCCACTTCAGCCCTAGGGACACATACAGACTGCAAGTGAGGGGATGGAAAAAGATATTGCATGCAAATGGAAATTAAAAGAAAGCTGGAGCAGCAATTCTCACATCAGACAAAATAGACTTTAAAACAAGACTATTACAACAAACACAGAAGGACACTACATAATGATCAAGGGATCAATCCAAGAAGAAGATATAACAATTGTAAATATTTATGCACCCAACATAGGAGCACCTCAATACATAAGGTAAATACTAACAGCCATAAAAGGTGAAATCGACACTAACACAATCATAGTAGGGGACTTTACCACCCCACTTTCACCAGTGGACAGATCATCCAAAATGAAAATAAATAAGGAAACACAAGTTTAAAATGATACACTAAACAAGATGAACTTAATTGATATTTATAGGACATTCCATCCAAAAACAACAGAATACACATTCTTCTCAAGTGCTCATGGAACATTCTCCAGGGTAGATCATATCTTGGGTCACAAATGAAGCCTTGGTAAGTTTAAGAAAGTTGAAATCGTATCAAGTATCTTTTCCGACCACAATGCTATGAGACTAGATATCAATTACACGGAAAAATCTGTAAAAAATACAAACACATGGAGGTTAAACAACACTACTTAATAACCAATAGATCACTGAAGAAATCAAAGAGGAAATAAAAAAATACCTAGAAACAAATGACAATGAAAACACCATGACCCAAAACCTATGGGATGCAGCAAAAGCAGTTCTAAGAGGGAAGTTTAGAGCAATACAATCCTACCTTAAGAAACAAGAAACATCTCAAATAAACAACCTAACCTTACATCTAAAGCAATTAGAAAAAGAAGAAACAAAAAACCCCAAAGTTTGCAGAAGGAAAGAAATCATAAAGATCAGATCAGAAATAAATGAAAAAGAAATGAAGGAAACGATAGCAAAGATCAATAAAACTAAAAGCTGGTTCTTCGAGAACATAAACAAAATTGATAAACCATTAGCCAGACTCATCAAGAGAAAAAGGGAGAAGACTCAAATCAACAGAATTAGAAATGAAAAAGGAGAAGTAACAACTGACATTGCAGAAATAAAAAGGATCATGAGAGATTACTACAAGCAACTATATGCCAACAACATGGACAATCTGGAAGAAATGGACAAATTCTTAGAAATGCACAACCTTCCGAGACTGAACCAGGAAGAAATAGAAAATATGAACAGACCAATCACAAGCACTGAAATTGAAACTATGATTAAAAATCTTGCAACAAACAAAAGCCCAGGACCAGATGGCTTCACAGGCGAATTCTTTCAAACATTTAGAGAAGACCTAACACCTATCCTTCTCAAACTCTTCCAAAATATAGCAGAGGGAGGAACACTCCCAAACTCATTCTACGAGGCCACCATCACTCTGATACCAAAACCAGACAAACATGTCACAAAGAAAGAAAACTACAGGCCAATATCACTGATAAACATAGATGCAAAAATCCTCAACAAAATACTAGCAAACAAAATCCAACAGCAGATTAAAAGGATCATACACCATGATCAAGTGGGATTTAACCCAGGAATGCAAGGATTTTTCAATATACGCAAATCAAACAATGTGATACACCATATTAACAAATTGAAGGAGAAAAACCATATGATCATCTCAAGAGATGCAGAGAAAGCTTTTGACAAAATTCAACACCCATTTATTATAAAAACTCTCCAGAAAGCAGGGATACAGGGAACTTTCCTCAACATAATAAAGGCCACATATGACAAACCCACAGCCAACATCATCCTCAATGATGAAAAACTGAAACGATTTCCACTAAGATCAGGAACAAGACAAGGTTGCCCACTCTCACCACTATTATTCAACAGAGTTTTCGAAGTTTTAGCCACAGCAATCAGAGAAGAAAAAGAAATAAAGGAATACAAATCAGAAAAGAAGAAGTAAAGCTGTCACTGTTTGCAGATGACATGCTACTATTACTATACATAGAGAATCCTAAAGATGCTACCAGAAAACTACTAGAGCTAATCAATGAATTTGGTAAAGTAGCAGGATACAAAATTAATGCACAGAAATCTCTTGCATTCCTATACACGAAGGATGAAAAATCTGAAAGTGAAATTAAGAAAACACTCCCATTTACCATTGCAACAAAAAGAATAAAATATCTAGGAATACACCTACCTAAGGAGACAAAAGACCTGTATGCAGAAAATTATAAGACACTGATGAAAGAAATTAAAGATGATACAAATAGATGGAGAGATATACCATGTTCTTGGATTGGAAGAATCAACATTGTGAAAATGACTCTATTACCCAAAGCAATCTACAGATTCAATGCAATCCCTATCAAACTACCACTGGCATTTTTCACAGAACTAGAACAAAAACTTTCACAATTTGTATGGAAACACAAAAGACCCCAGATATCCAAAGCAATCTTGAGAACGAAAAATGGAGCTGGAGGAATCAGGCTCCCTGACTTCAGACTATACTACAAAGCTACAGTAAACAAGACAGTATGGTACTGGCACAGAAACAGAAATTTAGATCAGTGGAACAGGATGAAAAGCCCAGAAAACCCATGCACATATGGGCACTTTATCTTTGATAAAGGAGGCAAGAATATACAGTGGAGTTGAGACAGCCTCTTCAATAAGTGGTGCTGGGAAAACTGGACAGGTACATGTAAAAGTATGAAATTAGAACACTCCCTAACACCATACACAAAAATAAACTCTACATGGATTAAAGACCTAAATGTAAGGCCAGACACTATCAAACTCTTAGAGGAAAACATAGGAAGAACACTCTATGACATAAATCACAGCAAGATCCTTTTTGACCCACCTCCTTGAGAAATGGAAATAAAAACAAAAATAAACAAATGGGACCTAATGAAACTTAACAGCTTTTGCACAGCAAAGGAAACCATAAACAAGACCAAAAGACAACTCTCAGAATGGGAGAAAATATTTGCAAATGAAGCAACTGACAAAGGATTAATCTCCAAGATTTACAAGCAGCTCATGCAGCTCAATAACAAAAAAACGAACAACCCAATCCAAAAATGGGCAGAAGACCTAAATAGACATTTCTCCAAAGAAGATATACAGATTGCCAACAGACACATGAAAGAATGCTCAACATCATTAATCATTAGAGAAATGCCAATCAAAACTACAATGAGGTACCATCTCACACCGGTCAGAATGGCCATCATCAAAAAATCTAGAAACAATAAATGCTGGAGAGGGTGTGGAGAAAAGGGAACCCTCTTGCACTGTTGGTGGGAATGTAAATTGATACAGTCACTATGGAGAACAGGATGGAGGTTCCTTAAAAAACTAAAAATAGAACTACCATACGACCCAGCAATCCCACTACTGGGCATATACCCTGAGAAAACCATAATTCAAAAAGACACATGCACCCCAATGTTCATTGCAGCACTATTTACAATAGCCAGGTCATGGAAGCAATGTAAATGTCCATCGACACATGAATGGATAAAGAAGATGTGGCACATATATACAATGCAATATTACTCAGCCATGAAAAGAAACGAAACTGAGTTATTTGTAGTGAGGTGGATGGACCTAGAGAGTGTCACACAGAGTGAAGCCAGAAAGAGAAAAACAAATATCGTATGCTAACACATATATATGGAATCTAAAAAAAAAAAAAATGGTCATGAAGAACCTAGGGGCAAGATGGGAATAAGGACACAGACTTACTAGAGAATGCACTTGAGGATACGGGGAGGGGGAAGGGTAAGCTGGGACAAAGTGAGAGAGTGGCATGGACATATATACACTACCAAACGTAAAATAGATAGCTAGTGGGAAGCAGCCACATAGCACAGGGAGATCACCTCGGTGTTTTGTGACCACCTAGAGGGGTGGGATAGGGAGGGTAGGCGGGAGGGAGATGCAAGAGGTTAGAGATTTGGGGACATATGTATATGTATAGCTGATTAATTTTGTTATAAAGCAGGTACTAACACACCATTGTAAAGCAATTTTACTCCAATAAAGATGTTTAAAAAAATGCCATTTAAAATACTTTATACAGACTATTGTATATTTCCCTGCTAAAACATCAAATTAAATGAAAAAAGTTACACTAAGTCAAATAAGGCCAACTTGTTTTTGTTTAGCATCTTCAGTATATTTTTTGGAAATGGGGGGAAAAAAGCCCAAATCTGGGGGTGGAGGGAGCTGATTAAATAAACATGGATGTTCTAATTTGCCAGTCTCTATTTGATGGTTCAATGAAGGATAAAGATTTATTTGGCATATCTGAAAACATAGAACAAAATGTGCTGATGCTTTAAGTCATTGGTTCCTTATCTTCTTCACTGTGTTGATTATGTTTATGTAGAAAGAAATAACACAACAAAACTTTATTGGGCATTTACCGAAAAAGGCTGTGGTGGGGTGAGGAGTTAGAAAACACCAGCTGTTCCAGTCTTTAAAATTAGGCAATTTGTTTTTCCACCCCTCGAGGTAATTACACAATTATTTGCCTCCACAATTCTGAATACTACTTTCAAGTGTCACTGTCACATTTATAGTGTAAGCCCATCTTCCTTTGTTTCTTCTTTCTTTTTCTTGATTTATAGAAGAAAACCACCCTGCCTCTTCATATATACATGCTAGCCTACAAATCTAATCTGTATATGTTAGTAAAAATCTCAAAAACATATAACAGCACAAAATCTAATACACTTCTAAAGCTGTCACTGTTTGCAGATGACATGATACTATACATAGAGAATCCTAAAGATGCTACCAGAAAACTACTTGAGCTTCTCAATGAATTTGGTAAAGTAGCAGGATACAAAATTAATGCAAAGAAATCTCTTGCATTCCTATACACGAATAATGAAAAATCTGAAAGTGAAATTAAGAAAGCACTCCCATTTACTATTGCAACAAAAAGAATAAAATACCTAGGAATAAACCTACCTAAGAAGACAAAAGACCTGTATGCAGAAAATTATAAGACACTGATGAAAGAAATTAAAGATGATACAAATAGATGGAGAGATATACCATGTTCTTGGATTGGAAGAATCAACATTGTGAAAATGACTCTACTACCCAAAGCAATCTACAGATTCAATGCAATCCCTATCAAACTACCACTGGCATTTTTCACAGAACTAGAACAAAAACTTTCACAATTTGTATGGAAACACAAAAGACCCCGAATAGCCAAAGCAATCTTGAGAATGAAAAATGGAGCTGGAGGAATCAGGCTCCCTGACTTCAGACTATATTACAAAGCTACAGTAATCAAGACAGTTTGGTACTGGCACAAAAACAGAAATATAGATCAATGGAACAGGATAGAAAGCCCAGAGATAAACCCACGCACATATGGTCACCTTATCTTTGATAAAGGAGGCAAGCATATACAATGGAGAAAAGACAGTCTCTTCAATAAGTGGTGCTGGGAAAATTGGACAGGTACACGTAAAAGTATGAAATTAGAACACTCCCTGACACCATACACAAAAATAAACTCAAAATGGATTAAAGACCTAAGTGTAAGGCCAGACACTATCAAACTCTTAGAGGAAAACATAGGCAGAACACTCTATGACATAAATCACAGCAAGATCCTTGCTCAATGCTCAACATCATTAATCACTAGAGAAATGCAAATCAAAACTGCAATGAGATATCATCTCACACCGGTCAGAATGGCCATCAGCAAAAAATCTAGAAACAATAAATGCTGGAGAGGGTGTGGAGAAAAGGGAACACTCTTGCACTGTTCATGGGAATGTAAATTGATACAGCCACTACGGAGAACAGTATGGAGGTTCCTTAAAAAACTAAAAATAGAACTACCATATGACCCAGCAATCCCACTACTGGGCATATACCCTGAGAAAACCATAATTCAAAGAGTCATGTACCAAAATGTTCATTGCAGCTCTATTTACAATAGCCAGGACATGGAAGCAACCTAAGTGTCCATCATCGGATGAATGGATAAAGAAGATGTGGCACATATATACAATGGAATATTACTCAGCCATAAAAAGAAACAAAATGGAGTTATTTGTTGTGACGTGGATGGAGTTAGAGTCTGTCATACAGAGTGAAGTAAGTCAGAAAGAGAAAAACAAATACAGTATGCTAACACATATATATGGAATCTAAGGGAAAAAAAAAAAAAGGTCATGAAGAACCTAGTGGTAAGACGGGAATAAAGACACAGACCTACTAGAGAATGGACTTGAGGATATGGGGAGGGAGAAGGGTAAGCTGTGACAAAGTGAGAGAGTGGCATAGACATATATACACTACCAAACGTAAAATAGATGGCTAGTGGGAAGCAACCGCATAGCACAGGGAGATCAGCTCGGTGCTTTGTGACCACCTAGAGGGGTGGGATAGGGAGGGTGGGAGGGAGGGAGATGCAAGAGGGAAGAGATATGGAAACATATGTATATGTATAACTGATTCACTTTGTTATGAAGCAGAAACTAACACACCATTGTAAAGCAATTATACTCCAATAAAGATGTCAAAAAAAAAATCTATTACACTTCTGAGAATATTCTTCTTATAAATAACATTAACAGCTATATATAGAACAAAAATAAATAGCAGAGAGGAAGAAACAAGATCTTTGCATCAGAATCTCATTCCACTCTTACCTATGATTTCCTCGGTGTAAAATATTTACAGTGCTTACGGAGTGGAGGAAGCTGTGCAACTGAAATACACTTGAAATATACCTGTATTATCTGATTTTGTCATAATAAACAAATATTCCCTTCTCTTAAATTAGGTTTTAAAGCTGTGTAGTATACAGATCAAAGCAAAGGAAGGAAGGACTCACAGTCTGTAGGGTGGGTGAGAGAAGGAGCCACAGGAACTATTGAATTCATCAAAATGAGAAGCAACTCAAGTCCAAAAGGGGTTAGATGTTCACCCTCCTTGAAACTAAGTATATAGATATGAAAAGGCTGAAACTGTCTCAAATTTCTTAGTATTTCCCAGAATCCCTGGCCTTATTATGTTCTAAGCAGATACTATATAAATGCTTCTTAAATAAATGAGAAAGCAAAGAGGGTAATGGATCTGAATTGACTGAGCAACTACTGTTCTCCTGATAACAACATCCAAAAAAGGTTAAAAACTTTGATAGTAGCACGGTAACAATTTTATAAGTTTATAATTTCTAGGATGTTCTATAAAACCTATCTATCCATCTAAGAATTGATTCAATAATAACCATCTGTATCTTTTATGTACCAACCATTATTATGAACACTGAGACTCAAAATCGTTAG
This sequence comes from Balaenoptera physalus, assembly GCF_965194825.1. Classification (NCBI taxonomy): domain Eukaryota; kingdom Metazoa; phylum Chordata; class Mammalia; order Artiodactyla; family Balaenopteridae; genus Balaenoptera; species Balaenoptera physalus. The sequence goes on along the minus strand of NC_138899.1, from coordinate 48,712,668 downwards.
GAGAAAATCCTGTCCATGAGGTGCTCATCATCAGGCGAGAAAGAGCATCTAAACAGTTATAAGATGGGGGAGGCTGGATATGAATCCATTCTCAATGAGCAGAAGGGAGGATGTCCCAACTGTCATCTGGATAATCGGGGAAGGCTGCCCATTAGAGATAATTCAAGAACCAAGTCTTAAAGGATGGGGAATGCAAAGTAGAATAACACAGACAACAGTTAGGTGAAAGAGCCAGTGCCTTTCAGGAACTACATGTCTACATACATCACTGGTGGTGTAGGGAGGAGAGAGAATGCAGTCAGAAAATACGCAGGAACCAGAACACACAAGGTGCCTACTTCACACCAAGGAAAGTAGACTTTCACCCACATATATTAGGAAGTCGCTGCAGAATTGGAAATAAAATACAATAAGCTGTATGTTAGACAGATACTCTGGCAATAGTGAGGAAGGCAGAAACGTGAGCCTCTAGAACGCTTATAAGGTTAGAGAGACAAGGCCAGTTCAGAACCTGTACGAAAGAACTCATCTTCTCAGCTCTATTATAACCTTAAAAAGAAAGGAAGAGGCAGACACACAGAAAAGCAGAGAGAAGGTGAGAGAGGGAAGGAGGGAGGGATGAACAAATGAGTTACTAGAGTTGGTCACGAAAGTGGGTTCACCTCACATTACGGAAACCTGACATGTTCTGTCTCCAAGGCACTTAAGAGACAAAATACAGGAAGAATCGTTTCTCCTGTAATTAGACACAAAGGACTCTCTCTCTAAACATCCCACTCTTCTCAAAAATATTCAATGCTCTACCAAAAAAAAAAATATTTTTCCAAGCCTACCTTTTCAACCCCATATCCCACTGTTCTCTTTCACAGGAACTTCACTGCAGACAAAAGAACAAATTCCCATCCACATGTGCACATCACAGTTTTCCCCACATACATGCATCTTTGCGGGCGTGCTTCCTACAGCCTGCTATACTTCCACATCCCTGCACCCCCAAATGTTTAAATCCTACCTGTCCTTCATTCTTACTCATGCCACCTTCCTACGAAAACCTCCAAATTCCCACTTTCTTATTCACTTATTTCTCCTATTGTACTTTAATTATTCTGCCTGGTTTCATTAACATATTTATACATTTTATGACTTCTACCAGATTAAAAACTCCTTGGGAATAAGATAAATGTTGGGTTTATATGTTTATATGCATCCCAGAAAACAGGAACTCAAACCATTTAAGAAATTTAAAAATCTTACCTTCATCAAAACTATTAATACATTAGGGCAGTTGGTTAAAACAATAGTTACACTCATTCATTCATTCAAAAATATTTGCAGAGCATCTATTACATGCAGGCAGTGTTCTATATGTTAAAAATAGTGAAATGAACAAAACCATCAAAAATTCCTACTAAGTTTTGGAAATATACTCTTGAGATTTTTACCTATTTGGTAGGTAATTCTTTCCTTCCCAGAGTAGTTCCAGTATCACTACTACTTAGACAGTGATTCAGTATATTTCTTTTCAATTACCTCCTAAACCTTTCCTTCAGATATCTACCAAGCACTGCCCCTCGTGACCCTTATGGATAAATAAGAATATCTGTCCTGGTAGAAAGGATGAACATGTCAGATTCTCAAACTCTGTGGTACTCTGGAAGAACATGAACAAAAGTACTACTAGTAAAAAATAATTAATACAAGTTCCTCGCGTTCTCAGACCCAACCTTATATTACATATTTATTGATTATCTGTCTCCTCTATTAAAGTACAGGCTACATGAGAGCAGGGATATGGTCAGCTTTGTTCATCACAATAACCCTACTGCCTAGAACACTGCCAGGCACAGAGCAATATTTCTTTAAAGAAAAAAAAAAAATGAATGAATGAATGGACAAATGAATGAGAGTTAAACATCTCTATTATTCTAAGAGATACACTGCTACTATAATGACTCAAAATAAAGATCATGACTTGGAGACCAGCCCTGTGTCAATCCATCAACATTTTTCATCTCTGGACTGGATCTTAAAAAACAATTTTCGGGGCTTCCCTGGTGGCACAGTGGTTAAGAATCTGCCTGCCAGGGGGCTTCCCTGGTGGCGCAGTGGTTGAGAATCTGCCTGCCAATGCAGGTGACACGGGTTCGAGCCCTGGTCTGGGAAGATCCCACATGCCACGGAGCAGCTAGGCCCGTGAGCCACAACTACTGAGCCTGCGCGTCTGGAGCCTATGCTCCGCAACAAGAGAGGCTGCGATAGTGAGAGGCCCGCGCACCGCGATGAAGAGTGGCCCCCGCTTGCCACAACTAGAGAAAGCCCTCACACAGAAACGAAGACCCAACACAGCCATAAATAAAAATAAAAAAAAAAAAAAAAGAATCTGCCTGCCAATGCAGGGGACACAGGTTCAATCCCTGGTCTGGGAAGATCCCACATGCTGTGGTGCAACTAAGCCCACATGCCACAACTACTGAGCCTGTGCTCTAGAGCCCGCGAGCCACAACTACTGAGCCCGCATGCCACAACTACTGAGGCCCACGCATCTAGAGCCCATGCTCCGCAACGGGAGAAGCCACCACAATGAGAAGTCCATGGGCACCGCAACAAAGAGTAGCCCCTGCTCGCTGAAACTACAGAAAGCCCGCACAGCAACAAAGACCCAATGCAGCCAAAAATAAATAAATTAAATAAATAAATTTTTTTAAAAAATTTTTTTCAAAAAGTCCCCTGGGTAGTTTGTAAATAGGCTACCTTCCCAGCCCCTGTCATTAACTTGTACTGTCATCACTGCTAACACAAGAGGAGGGTAAATCCACTCATCATAGCTTTGAGCAACAAAACACAGTGCTCCATAAAGAACTGTACACATTCGGGTATAGGAAGGAGATAAGGTAATTAAGTATCTAATTGTCAACAGAAAACCAATGAGAAAATACAGTGGTCCTGAAAAGGCATTATTTAATCACTGCTTTGATTGATATATTTCAGAATGATGAATAATGCTCACGATCTGCAGAAACTTACACATTCCCTACAAATTATTACTAAATAACAAAATAAAATATGACTTTTAATAAAACATATTTCTTGATAAATAGGCTAAGAAAATTCAAGTAGATAATATTAATTTACAGGAATATAATTTTAATGCCATTTCCATTCACTGATATGTATCATAAGCATAGGCCACTTACTAAGCATAAACTGGGTTTATTACTACCACACCCAAATGTAATAACGGAAAAGCAATAAATTCACACTTGAATTTTTAAGTAAGAATGCATAAAACAGAATTATAAAGCTTTAAGTATAAGAAAAGCAAATATCCTATATGTTATAAATATGTTACACTTGAATTCCTGATAAAAAAACTAAATTCTGGAATATATAATTGGTTTTCCCTTTTTTACAGCTACCACCTCACAGGTCATGATTTATAATTAAATACAGTGGCGTCGCTGGTAAATGTTTTACAACCATCTCTCAGGGAAAGAAAAACAACTTACTGGTAGTATTTGCCAATGTATGGGATGTAAATACTCCCAAATGGCCGATTACAAGCAACAAATGCAATGCCACTAAATGTGACAGAGAAACTGGCTCTAGACCACCAGTGAAAAATACACTGTGCTAGACTAATTTGTGTTTGGCACATACTGTACTTATAAATCATGGATTTATTCATCAGTAACTTACTGTACATACGCTACATTGAGGGTTGGATGGAGGCATGATAAAAATTACACAATTCCTGCCTTCAGTGAAATTAGAGTTCTTGTGAAAATTGGAGTGGCACAATGGCATGTGAATTTCAAATTACTTAAAAATCTAAAACAAACATATTTCTTTCATCTTCACATTTACAACAGCTAATATTCATCTTAGGTTGCTCAACCACAAATCTCACTTCATCCTGTCTCAATATTAAGTAACAAGTTAACCTAAATATAGCAAAGTGACAATGACTTAAACATTTCTTCCTAAGAGTTTTATGCTTATTACATGTATGTAATCAGTACTCTAAATTATATTTTTTAAAATTATTTTCTTGCTAAAAGTCTGATTCTCTTTTAATTTGCATCTTCCAATACATTTACTCAACCAATATTATTAAGCATTTTATATATGGGGGGGCACAAGCATGCCTGGGGTGTGTGAGAGAGAGAGAGAGAGAGAGAGAGAGAGAGAGATTCATTAGGCATATACATTTCTTTATTCAACATTTATTAAATGCCAGATATACATATATATACTGATAGCAGACCCCTTGCTAGGATGAGAAGATACAAAAGTGATTAAGATATGTCATTGCCTCAAGTTTATTTCCTTCACAGTAAATCTATTAGTCATCTTCAATTTATGCCCAAAGATCAGGGTCTTCAATGTTTCTCAACTTCTTTAATTTGAGCAGTGGGACTTAAAACATAGCATTCTCAGAAGGAACTGGGGGGTGGGGGTGGGTAGGTGAAGGGGATTAAGAGTACAAACCTCCAGGGCTTCCCTGGTGGCGCAATGGTTGAGAGTCTGCCTGCCAGTGCAGGGGACATGGGTTCGAGCCCTGGTCTAGGAAGATCCCACATGCCGTGGAGCGGCTGGGCCCGTGAGCCACAATTACTGAGCCTGCGCGTCTGGAGCCTGTGCCCCGCAACAAGAAAGGCCGCGACAGTGAAAGGCCCGCACACCGCGATGAAGAGTGGCCCCTGCTTGCCACAACTAGAGAAAGCCCTCGCACAGAAACGAAGACCCAACGCAGCCATAAATAAATAAAATAAATAAATAAAAATTTAAAAAAAAGAGTACAAACCTCCAGTGTTATTATTATATAATAAATAAGTCATGGGGATGCAATACACAGCATAAAGAATATGGACAATAATTTGTAATAACTTTGCATGGGTACAGATGGTTGTTAGACTTATCATGGTGATCATTTCATAATGTATGCAAATGTCAAGTCATTTTGTAGTATACCTGAAATACAATATTGTACATCAACTATATTTCAATGTAAAATGTTATTGATACATGTGACATTCTGTAATCCTTTAGTATAATTTCTGAGCATAACCAAACCTGTATTGCAGTCTTGATAAGGTTTTCATAATTTTTAAAACTCTTAATTTCTTTATTCATGTGTGTGTGTGTACATATATATATAAAACTTCTCATAAATCCATAAAAGTGAAATTTTTTACCTAGCTGTTCTTTCCCCACCTTCCCATTGTAAGGTAACCCATGTAAAAAGCCTGGTATATATAACCTTCCATATTTTAACCCATGCTCACATAATTTCATACATATATACATACATACATACACACACACACACACACACACACACACAACTATACAGGTAGAAAGTTTATTTTTTAATGTTATCATCTTACATAATTTTCTTTTCGGTTATTGTCTTGTTCATTTCCGTTTGTTTGTTCTTTAGTTCTTCTAGGTCCTTGTTAAACTTTTCTTGTTATCTTCTCAATCCGTGCCTCCATTCTTTTTCCAAGATCTTGAATCATCTTTACTATCATTACTCGTAATTCTTTTTCAGATAGATTGTTTATCTCCTCTTCATTTAGTTGTTCTTGTAGGTTTTTATCTTACTCCTTTGTCTGCAACATATTTCTTTATCATCTCATTTTGTCAAACTTTACTGTGTTTGTGGTCTCCTTTCCACAGGCTGCAGGATTGCAGTTCCTCTTGTTTCTGGTGTCTGCCCCCTAGTGGGTGAGGTTATTCCAGAGGCTTGTGCTATTATCCCCTTGATAGGGGGGTTTTGTTGTGGTGACCAGGGCCTGCCCTAGAGATTGAGTGGGGCCTCCCCTTTGTTCTGTGGTTGTCACTGTCAGGGGCGGGGGCTGCTCCCTAGTTGTTGCAGTTGAGGCCCCTGGATCTGTTTCTCAGCTGTGATTCTGATCTATGGTGCGAGGTAAGTGGGACTGGAGCACTCCCACTAGGAGAGAAGCCACTGAGTTTTCTTCCTTTGGAGCTGTTCACCTGTGAATGTGCTCTGTTGCATCCCCTTTCGCCTGTTGTGCGGGCACACAAAGTACACTGCTGTTGGCACTGCTCTCAGTCCTGCCTTAACTGGGGTTATGCCAGCCATTGCCCTTGGTGACCCTCAGGCGTTGTTTTCACTCAGCCACCAGCACAGGTCCACTGAGATCAGGTCCCAGAGCTGCACTAGTCATGCACCTGGACCCGCTGTGGGAGCTATGGAGGCCGTTTGAACTCTGGCCTGGCCCAACCCCCACGTGTACGTGCCCACAGAGCCCACGGCTGCTAAAGCCAGACCCGTCCCAGCTGCAGGAGCACTTGTTGTCCTTTCGGATGTTTCGCAGGCGCTGAATTTTGGAAGTCATCAGCAGGGGTGTAACTCTGCAGTTCATGCAGCCGCAAGGAGAGATTTCAGCTCTTTTTCCTTAGTCACATAGCCCCTGCGGCTCAGCTGTGGTTTCAGCCCCTCCTCTAGGCAAATTTCCTAGTGGGGGCACCTATCTGCACCCTCCCGGGCCAGCAGGGCAGGTCCCAGCACCCACTGACAGATTTCCTAGTAGGGAGAGTTATCCGTGCCTCATCTTACATAATTTTCTGCATCTTGCTTTTCTCTGATTCACACCTCATGGAAGTTTCTCAAATTATCTAGTATAACTCTAATTCATTCTTTTTAATATTGGCATAATACTCCCCGGTATGGCTACCCATAATTTATTTAGCCATTGCCTTTTGTTTCCAGGTTTTTAACTTAGTAAATAATAATGAAAGAAGCACCCTTGTGCATATGTCCTCATCTATTAGTGCTTTTGCTCCGTCCTCACAGATTCCCAGGAGTGGAATCCCTGGGTCAAAGAGCATGTATATTTGCCTTTTTCATAAACATTTAAGATAGCTTTCCAAAAATGCTGTATTCATTTTACAGCTCCACCAGCAACATATGAAGGTACTTTTTCCCCACATTCCCACTTAAACAGTAAAAATATCTGATGGATATAGTTACTTTAATTTGAATATCCATAACTACAAATCTTTACATATGTATTTATCTTCTTGGATTTGTTCTTAGCCCATTTTTCTATTGGATTTTTTTTCCAGTCAACTCATGAAAGCTCACCGTAGGGTAACAGATATTAGCCCTTTGTCAAAATCATTAGTAATATTTTTTACTACATCTATTGTCTTTTACCTATGCTTAGTTTGCTATACAAATTCTTCTTTGAACACTTGATTATGCCTATGTTTTCTTTTACAGTTTCAAGGTTCCATTTCTGGGAGAAAGATGTTCTGTAGTCAGAAGACAACACCAATGTTCAGAGGCCAAGGGGAAAGGGGAGAGAAGGTCCTGGCATTAGATCTTCATTTTAGCCATCCCTTCTCTTCCAGGTAGGAGTCAATAAATCAATAAATTGCCTTTTCTGCTCAAGTTAGTTCAAGGTAGGCTTCTATCACTGACAACTAAAAGAGATTTGATTGATACTGCAATGTTCTTACCCAAATGAATTGCTAAGTTTGATACAAGGTGGGTTTTATGACAGTACCAGAAAATCAGTACTATATAAATTATTTCCTATTCTCATTACCCATGTCAATGTTCCTAAGTCTCCCCATGTTTATAAAGAGAAAATATCACTACATGGTTTAAGAAAAATGAATCAAATTATTTCTTAATGCACAACAGCTAAAGCTTTTGAAACTTATGTATAATTGACAGTATTATTTAAATTACCCTTAAGAACTACAGTAATAGTACACTCAGAGTTTCCATTTGACAAATGTGTCTTTTTCTTAGCACACAATTTCACGCAATTTTTATCCTTTGAATTTTCTATCTTTTTATACCGTAAGTGAGGTAAGCTTCATTTCCAGATACTGGGCTAGAAAGTTATGGATATGATGGCTAATCCTTAGTTTTAGAAAGTACAATTTTACATGGTTGTTCTCATTTTAAAACTTAGATTCCTGAAGGCTTTGTTCCTATATATATAATTCTACCATTCTTCCTCTTCACAATTAGAGGAAGATGAGAAAAGAAAGTTGGGCTACATAATAACCATTTAATAACAACCACATAAGGCAAAATTTATGTCAACATTTTCCTGCCCCAAATACCCAGTGCTGAGATCATCTCATGCTGGGAGGAAAGGAGTGAGAATTCAGACACGCAGGCTCAGCACACAGGAGCTCTGAATCTGGGCAAAAACAGAGCCATGAACCCCTATCAAGATCTCTAGGAAATTTTAATAAAGCTCACACTGCATTTACACAACTTGATGGGCTATTGCAACGCCTTCCCTGAGCTTTACATGCCACACTTCAAGGCGGCAGCAGACTCACGGAAGCACTGAGTGCTGTTTGCAGCACCCACGCAATGGGATCTTGAGGAAGCCTCCAGACACCTCCTCCCAACAATGGCCAAACATAAATCCAGAAGCAACATTTGTCTTTAGTCCCCAGACCTCATTCCCAACACACACACCACACTCAGACTTATCCATACCCAGTGGTATCACGAAGATGGGATGACGGCCAATCACTCGGTACTGACCTCATCCGTTATACTGTTTCTGCACTACTTCTCTTTGACTCCCAGACTCATGGAAGCACTTGTTTAACATGAACCCCTCAGAACCACATGTTTCCTTCTTTGAATGATTTCCTAGGCATGTATTCTAGCTTCTTACTTGACCTTCTGGTATTTACTTGCTCCTCAGCCTGGCCTTAACCTCGGAGTCAATTGAATTGGTGCTATTTGCCGGATCAGAATTGTTCTGGCCTATTTGTAGTCAAATGGAAGATGATATCAAGGTTCTAATTTATCATCTTCCTTTACTGTGCCTTCTACTTGTCCCCTATCAGGACAGGCTGTATCAGTCTGTACTGTATCCCCTGGAACTCTAGGCTTCTGTAGACGTGGTCGGAGTTGACCATAGGAGGGTTAACCATGGCCTCTAAGGCCCACTACTCTTTTTCAATAAAACAGATCCACTTTTATCTTTGAGATATGATGGGGGAGTAGGGAGGGAGCTATATAAGACTATATAGTTACAAAAAGGTTCTTACACTAAAGAGAATTTTCATTAGTAGTTGTTTATATTTTCCAACCTCACATGGGCCCTCAAGAAGCTTTCAGATATTTTTATTCATATTCCATTCCTTCAATACCTGTTTAAATCCCATCGGCTCTTTTCAAAGCTCTATCCCTATCTCTGCCCTATTCTTAGTGTTATGACTTTGCCCCTTAATTCACTAAGAACAGTGAAACTAGGCAGTTGACTCAACTTTCCTCTTCCATCAAGGAAACCAGTTTTCTTCTATCTTTACCAGACTCCCTGCCCAGAAAAACATGTGTGCTTCTTTATTCTTATGACTTTTAACATTAAACCATCAGTCTAATCCCAGTCCTTATTTCCCTCTTTCTCTGTAGTGAGTCCTTTTCTACAAACCTTTCAACCAGACCCACCCTCTCACCCAAACCTCCCTCAATTCTGCTTCCCCTCAGGCTACTAATCCATTTCTTTTTTTCTATCACCACTAAAACACTGACAAGTATGGTGTGTATTCACTATCCCCCCTTCCTCAATATGCATTCACTTCTTAAGCCTTCATAGATTTGGTTACCTCTGCCCTCATCAGCCCTCTCCCAGAGTTTCTCTTACAAATGACCATCAGGGAACTCCTAACCCATGTCTCTTCTCGGTCCCCCTCTCCTAGTCTCCCCGAAGCAAAACTTTTTTTGTATTTTTCCACCTGAGCCTCCTCTCCCTAGACTATCCCTTCTAATTCTTCTCTAGCTGTCTATATCATATCTCTAGATGAAGATACAGCTGTAGCACCTTTCCAGAATCTCCTCCTCTATCCACTTAACAGAAGCTTTCACAATGGTTCCATCATTTCTCTCTTCTTGCTAAGTTAACTTTATTGAGAAGTTTTCAACCATGTCTTTATACCAAGGAACATGAAAACTAATCTCCGGCATGACCAATTTCTGACATGCCATGACCAATTTCTTGAATTTCAGGAAAAAATACATACTTCTTGAACTTTTATATACACAAACACTAAAATTTTCTTGAAATGGGACATCGGATAATGCCAAAAAACACTTAGAGGACAAATGTATTTTTTACAAAGAGTATCTTATACTACTTACTATAAATTACAGTTACTAAGGGTCTTTAACCAGTCTCAGAACAAAAGGAGTTGTAACATAATTAGGACAACATTAAAAGAAAAAAAAGAAAAACATCAGAAATAATGCTGACACTTTAAAAAACAAAGAATATACCTTTCATTAGTACTACTAGATGCTTTACCTAACATATATGCCAGACACCATGTGTGTGGTAATAACACTCAGTATTTCATTCTTTCCACAACTACATCTTGAGGTTGGTATTCTCAACCACATTTTCCATTCTGAATAAAAGTAACCAAAAATGTTTAACAACAGTTATCTCTGGTGAAGAAATTGTGGATGGTTTTCATTTTTTTCTTTTTGGTTTATATGTATTTTCTGCAATGATTATATATTACTTTTGAAAACATATTAAGATGAAGACATCAAGTGTTTGAAAGCAGGAAATCTAACTGAGAAACATTTCCTGGTAAAGGAAGGAATCAAAGAATTTTCAGAAATGAAAAGCAACTTAGATGTTATCAGATCTAGCCCCCTAATTTTTCATATTGAAAAAAAATCAATTTTAGTAATACTTAATAAATTCTAAGGCAGACAGAAAAATCACATGAAATACTTCAAGTATAAATAATTCTTTTCATATATTTTAATGTAGTAATACACCTCTTATGAGTCAAGTCTCCAAGGTTTCCTATATTTTTCATTTATTATGGTATTTGCATCATCCAGCATTGTCACGCATAGGTAAGTGCTTAATAAACACTATTTGGCAATGATCACAAACTGAACATTTAAATTATTCATAGATTTATCCAGATGTTTCCAAAACTTAAGTTCTGTAAATAAAAGTGATTATTAAATGAGTGCCAATTTACTACAAGAATGTAAAATGAATCTGTGTGCTATTCCAAGTTACATTTAAAAGCTCTGCAAACAGCATACTATTAGCTCTGCTGATTTATTTTTATTTTCCTAATTGAAATGTGGTCCGTGTTATCAGGCCATCTGCGCCATGACAAAATGACTTGGTAAACAAGATAAAAATGGTATTTTCTGTTAGCAACAACATCAGATTTTGTTTCTGCCAAGAAAATATTATTCTAAAAAGACAGTTTCTGGTACCAATACCGAAAACTTGGATAAAGGAAGCCGAAGGAGGAGCAGGCTGTAGGAGACTGCGGAGAGTCCAGGGTCTCCCCACTAACCCCCCCAAGACAGAGTATGAGGCCTTCTCAACATGGCTGCAGGCAACAATCCAGCACTTTAACATGCACTTAGGGCCCATGTATTCCACTGTACTCGTTTCACTTGCCAATACATTTTGTCTCTACTAAACTGTGAGCTCCTTGATGTACTTGAGACCTTGTCTTAACTGACATTAGCTTCCCCAAGTTTCTCGCATGTAGTAGAAGAAAGACCAGATTACTACAGCTTAAAATCAAGCAGCAAGCACCTGGCAACATGCAAAAGTCTGATATAATCTGGTAGATGGTTGTCCCGCTCTTCCCCCCACATCATCCTCTTTGCTTTTTGTCCAGAAACAACCCTGTTCATCTTGAGAAATACACAAAAACATCAAAAAGCAGGTCACCCATAATCCCACTACTCCTTTTTGTTTGAGTATGAGACAAAATGGGAATTCTTGCCTCAGTTTCTCCAATTCTAGGCCAAAATGACAGACAACTGTGAGTGCTTTTAACAAGTTTGGTTAGAATACATAAAGAGTTTTCCTTTAAATGAATAAATACACACAGGTACCAACTCATTCACATATACATGTGCATCCTCACACAACAACTTCCTTTAAACAAAAAGTGGTTCATACTATACATGTGCTTCTATATCATTTTCTATATCAGCTAACTTTCCAAATCATAAACTTATTCATTTTAATAGCTGTATTATCGATCACTACATGAAGGTGCTATAAATTACTTAATCATTTCTCCATTGATGGTTACTTTGGTTATTTTAAATTTCTTTGACATTTTACCCAGTGCTACAAGGGACAACCTCATACATAGATCTTTATATATTAAAGCTATTGATAAAAATAGATTCAAAATCTAGGACTGTTAAATCAGTAGGGTATGCAAGTTTTTTATTTTGAAAGATACTGCCAAATTATACTCCCAAAAGGTTGAATTGCTTTATATTTCTACACCCTCACCAAACACTTACTGTCAGCACTCTTTTTTAGCTTTTCTATTTTGACAGATGAAAAATGCTCTCCATACCTATTTTAATTTACATATTGAGATTGAACATCATTTCAAGTGGCTGTTTGCCATTTGTATTTTTCTTGGGCAAATTGCTTACTCATACTAAGTAAAAAATTTCCTATTGGGTTATTCATCTTTTTCGTAATGATTTGTAGGTGTTCTTTACACGTTAGTGATACGTTAGCAACTATTTTCTTCCAGTTTTTTATGTCTTCTAACTTTGTTTACTCCCTCCCTCTCCCTGTCACTGCCCATATAGAAGTTTTGAGTTATTACATTAACAAATGTACCCATCTTTTCCTTTACAATTTCTGGATTTAAACTTGCTTAAAAACACTGTCTCACTCCAAGATTATTTTTAGTAATATCACCCCAGAATGATATTCTACATTTCATATAACTTACCCAGCCTAGCAAAGATGAGTTTTCCTTACTGAAGAGGTAGGCCTAATCTTAAAACTTCAATCTTAACTAACGTAAAGTTCCCCTTTCCTCAGTGAGGCCCTCACTCGGACTAGGAAATCTATAATGTTGAACAGGGCTGTGGATCTTCACTATCTTTCCACCTTGTCCTTCAATTCCATCATCCCTACTCACCAGGTTTCCTCCAACACCTTCAGGGCTGAACAGAGAGAGAGTAGGGAGGAAAGAAAGTTAAGATGTAGAAAACTGCTGTAATCAGGTATCACTGTCACACTCGGGTGCCACTGTCCTCTGGATATGGCTGATAGGCAAATGCTGCCTCCTTCTGTGGGATGCGCATATGGGTTACTCAGACTCCCTTGCTGAGACTTGGCAGTCCACCCCACCTAGACTCTCTCTGTTGGGGGTCATTTCATGTGCAGGTGGGCCCCTTGGGCAAAACTCCTTCCAAGACAACTCAAAGTCAACTCCCTTCGGAGAGGTCCACATCCAGTCAATGTTCTGGTACAAGTCCAACTTGTTCCAACAATAGGTCTAAGCCTTTCTGCTTGCTCTGCCACCAAAGCAGTTCACATAGCCCTTACCTTTAGAGCCACCATTCACAAATAGAGTCAGTTTCTAATTCCTATGTGTCCTTAAATTGAAAAGGATACAGTCAGCTTCTCAGTGGTTCTCTCAAATGTCCACTCATTTGGTTCTACTCCCTTAAAAGGTGTTGGAGATAATGCCATAGCTGACACCTGTATCTCCAAAGAAAGCCTCTCTATCAATCTTCTATTTTTTACATATTTGTTAACCTATTCTTATTGAGCCTGGAATTGAATGAGCTAATGGTAGCACAATCCGTTTCACAATCACTTTTCATGGCCACATTGCTCTGGTATCTGCTATCATTATCCCACTTGCTATCCTTGACCTTTGTACTTCTGCCAAAATGCTAACACAGTAGGAGAAGTCACATTTAATATTTCTGCTATAGAAACCTTAGTTTTACTGTTATAATAATTCCTTTTTAGACTTTTTCAGAATCAAAACAGCCTTAATACTGTAGCTGAATGCCTTATCTTGGGTTGATAGATTTTTTTTCTTTCCTTCTTTATGATGACTTATACTTCTTAAATTTTCTGTAACAATGCATTTTTTTGAAATAAGAAAAAAAATTGTTAGAATTGTTACAGTTTAAGTACCTTTATTCAGTCCATTCCCCATTAGTCACATTCTTAACTTAGATTTTGTTATTAACTTTAAATAAGCTTTATACAAAAGTAAATAATTGCTTACAGCCATTCTATTCCTTCATTTTTTTATTTCTATTTTGTATTAAGATGATATTTGAATTCTGATCATATCTCACAAGAAAACCAGGCCTCTACAGAACTTTTAATGTGAAAAGTATTTAGAAATCATATACTTTTCTCAGTAAGGAAGAACAGACAAAACAACAGGATAGTTAGAAATTATACCATATGGGTTAAAGACCACCTCATTAAGTGATACTCTAGCTTTTTAAGATGTATCTTTGATTTTAATAATTTAAAATTTGAGCATCTGAATAAATGAATGACACTTAGAATGCTACTTGATTACTAAATAAGTTGATCTTAGAATTTCTAATCATTTTGATTATTTAAACAGCCTTTGTCTCCTAAGAAAATTTTTTAAAATGACAGGGGGAAATATATAAAGATCACAAGCTATAAAAATAAAAATTCTTAGTGAAAGAGTAAAATGAGGACACCAGTTCCTGTCACATTCTCCTCTAAAAGGAGTTAAGAAGTGAACCTCAAGGGAGGTAATTTTACCAACTGTTAAGATACCCCCATATCTTAAATTACAACTGACTTCAGATAATGAATTAGGAAAATCAAAATATAACCGATAATTAGCCTCCTATTAAAATGACCCAAGAGATTACACATGTGCACCAAGATCAAGTATGACCTCAAGATAAAATGAATTTATTTTAATTACAATAAAAAGTATGGCCTCCAGAATTGCAGGGTACGCTAACAGTGGTGAGTATGTGCTATAAGAGGAAGCAGTCTGCAGGCCTACCTGCAGACATGTCCAGAGACCCAGAGTTCTTCAGAGAGCCCCACTAAGACTCCCCAGGAAAAGGGGTGCCAGAAATATTAACACAATCATCTAATTTGTGCTGCATCATGTATTCCCTGCCTTCATGGGGTTTCTAGTCCATCACATTAACTCAACTAATTTAATTCATACATGAAGTATGAGGACAGTTCAGATAGGAAAAGCATAAGATGCTATGGGCACACACCCCATTATCTTCATAGTGGATCATCCAACAAACCAAGTAAGCAACTCTCTGCCATTTGGCATCTAACATAGACTAGCCTAAAAAGAGAGAAGAAAATATAGGAATCTTCTCCTTAATAATAGTATTTCTGATTACGGATTGTTAAAGTGATATTTGGATTTTAATACATCAGTCCCTATTAGCTTAGATTGTATACCTGCCCACATAATACATACTGAGTCTTAGAATGCTGACCGGTCAAGTTTGTGAGGCTTCAAACTCCATCACTTGTAGACAGTCATGAATTCACAAAGGTAATACTGTCACAAAGGAGTCTATCTTGTCCAGATAACACATTAGCTCGATGCATGTCTTTCTTCTGTCTTTTTCCTCCAAGTACAGTACACAAAGGCAGAGCCAGGGCACGTTGTACCTTCTCTGGGCCCTCAAGCACTAACCAAATTGGCAAAGAGAGTGGCAGTACTGAGGTCAAAACAGCACAAACTGAGTCTTTAATTAAATGTGGCTAAGTGGAGGATGGGAGCTAGATAGCGGTACAAGAATAGAGGAACTAGTACAGGCAAGAACAAGAAAGAGTTGATGTGGACAAGATGGAAGTCAACAGGAACTTCGGGGAACAAAGGTTTCCCCATGAACAAAGGTTACTGCCGGTTTGGACATGCTCCCAGAACATTCCTGAATGGGTATGATAGATTCCATTATAAGAGGATGAATATAATGGGTAATTAAAGTTAAAAAGGAGATTTAAAATTGGGGGTTAGAGTATAATTTTTAGAAGAAAACTGATAAAAAAAATTTTTTAAGTTAAAAGTTTACTTTTAAAAAGGCACCAAGCCCAGAAAGTTGTATAGTTCTTGAAAATAACAAGTCATCAAGTAATTTGTAGGTTGTGCAAAAATATGTGAGTAGGGAAAAAAGGCATATTTATCTGTTTGTCATGAAGCTAGCATAAAGTGTGATAAAAACTAAACAAAAAAAGAAAAACCAAATGGGTTTGTGAATGAGGCAAAATTTTCTAATGAATTATTAAAACTTTGATTTATATCTTAATGATATCTTCAATTCATATTATATATTAGGGATAAAATATTAATACATTAATTTATATTACAGTAAGTCCCCTACATACAAACCTTCAAGTTGTGAAATTTCAAAGATGCAAGCGTGCGTTCGCATGTCCAATCATGTAAGGTGTGAGTGAAATTGCAGCTTGCCCTCCATCTCCTATTTTGACGATCCTTCAGCTCTACCATCTCCCACCTCCTTCCCTTCCTCTAGTCAGTAAATCTTCTTGCCTGTTCACTTCATGCCAGCCCCTGTATGCCAGCTGTTGTACTGTACTACTGTACTTTTCAAGGTACTGTACTGTAAGATTAAAAATGTTTTCTTTATTTGTTGTGTTTGTTTTTTAATGTATTATTTGTGTGGAAAGTATTATAAGCCTGCTATAGTAGAGTACTATATAGCCGATTGTGTTAGTTGGGTACCTAGGCTAACTTTGTTGGACTTAAAAACAAATTGGACTCACAAACAAATTGGACTCTTACGAATGCACTCTCCGAACAGAACTCGATCGTATGTAGGGGACTTAGTGTAATATATATGAAGTATTAATACAATGGACATGTTTATAATAAACGTTTATTGGCTTCGTGGCATATATGATCAGCTTTTTTTAAATTGATAGGGTAAGTGATCAAAAATTTTTGGAGATTACTGACCTAAAATACAGGAAACGAGCCAGAAGCTTCTGTTAACCATCTAGATATACCATGGAAAGAACCTGCATGAATGAAGCCAAGACACAGGGAAACAGTGCTAAGAGATACGGAAGACCGAGTCCTTACGTCACCTGAGAACTCAGATCCAGGCCTGCCTGAAGCCAGCATATCCCAGGGCTTCCCAGATGCAGGAACCAACATGTTCCTGTTTTTCTGAGTCACGTGGAGTTGAGTCGGTCACTTCTAACAGAGGGTAGAACATTCACATAGGGTAACAAATAAAACAAGTTACAGAAAATTGTATTTTTATGACCCCACTGGAGAGAGAAAGGAAAGAAAAAAATAAAGTTCACCAGAGTGTGAATTGTTTAAGGTGCTAGAGACAGACATCCAGTATCAGGCTCTCCACTAGTCTGTAACAGAGTGATTGATGCCCGAAGTATGCTGTAGACGACACAGTTACTCCTATGAATCAAATTCTGAAAATACCAAGAGGTGATTTTTTTTAAATAAACCCCAAACTGTTTATGATGTATGATAATATTGTTCTTGTTAAGGTAATAATATACGAGAATGAAAAAAGTTGTTTCTGTGACAAATTAATGCTTAGAAACATCAAGATCAGGCTGAGTTGCTTTAAAAAAACTTGTTTTCAAATTAGGTATGATCAAGAGAACTGAAAAGATCTCACTGTAAAAATCATACAAATTCTCATAGGTCTGAACTTAGACTGTTTTTACAAATATAAATTCTTGGCTGAATTAAAATACACAAGCAGAGATCACAGATGATGCTTCATGCTTAATGTAGGAAAAATCAAAGTAGGAACAACTCCTACTCAAAGAAAAGGGCTTGGCTCTGTATTCAAATACTGAGGTGTGAATATATAATTTTAGGTTCTAAGTAGAAAAAAGACTGTATGTATTTTTTTATGATGACCAGTTTTAATAATTTGTATTCAACTTTTTATTCCAATATAATCAGACTTAAGAATGCTTCATCTGTAGCATTCACACAGTCCCATTTTACACTTTAAACTTTGATAAGATGACTTATCAAGAGACTTAAGATAAAGATAACATAAGAGACTTTATTTAGTCATTGCCCTACTTCTCATCCCATAATTCCCATACAAACACTCCTAAATTGTATTATTTAGTAAACTAAGTTTTCAAGGGGCATAATGAATTTTCTGAAATCACAAAGCTAAAAGTAACAAAGCTGGATTCTCAACTCCTAAAAACAAAGTATGGTCTGCCGTGATGAATAAAATAACATTTTATAAAATATTGCAGAACACAGCTTTAATTCACACCATCCAGAAAACAATATAATGTATTCTTTGTTCCTATTTCAAATCATTAATATTACTATACTATTTCAGTAATTTTCTTAGTATTTAAAAATAGTATCTAAATATACTCACCATTTTTGTAATTTATTTTACTACTATATATATAATAAAGTCCTAATGTCCATAACATTTTACAATGTGTTACAGAAATTGATGAGTTTAATTACTTAATGTTCACAGATCAATTTGAAATAAATTGAAAATGAGCACGCCGTACACTCTACTTAATCTTGTTACAAACTTGTTTCAAAATTCACTTCCTAATTTGCAACCCAGTAGGTTATATTTTAAAATAATAAATAGAAAACTTTCTTTTACATCTCAGCAGTTTAAAGCCAAAGCAACTAAAGGTAAGAAGAGTCCAACTAGTCAAAAGATCTGACCTCAAGGGGAAAAAAAGTCCTATGCTTTTATTATCTAAACCAACACATCTGGCTTGTTTGTTATACTCTTTTTCTTTTTAAAAATGGAAATGAAGTAACATTATACTTCCTTCTCTGTCTATAGAATAATTTTCAAATGAATTACAGGCATAAAAGGTAGAAAAAATTGGTAGACAAATGAAATAACGAAGGAAAATAATCATTCAAAGTCAATTCTAGTTGGTTAAGGATGGCACGGAACTACATACGTAAGATGAATAATACATTTTCATTCTAAGTAATACAGGTATCTGCATAAGGGGTCACACATCACTTCTCACATTGCTAAACCATTTTAAAGCACAAGGTGATAGAAACTCTCAGATGCCTATGAACTCCATTTACATGGAGTACATCACTATAATTTTTTAAATGCATTCATATTCAAATCTGAGAAACATGATTCTGAGGCTCATCAGGCCTGCTTAATTGCACCAACATCTGCAATCAATTTAAATTCTTTAAGATAGTCTTTCAGCACTTGAAGTGATTTCATGCTGTGATAGAATTAACACACTCACTAATTTATAGACACACACAAGCAGATGTGACCTATTTTTCCAGGGGTGGGGTTAAAGTGCTGAAGGGCAGTCTGAATTTCCCAACTATCAGTGGGATATAAAAAAGAATGCATTTTGCATAACTTACTTAAATTATATAAGATGATAGCACTGCACAAACATAATATAGAAATTAAGACTAAAACTAGTGTTTTATTTAATTCTATTTGTAGGTCATGGACCATTAAGAGGTTTGATGACAGTTTATCGGTGAAATAAACAGCAAAATCTAGAGCTATCAGTTGACATTATATAGGAAAAAGTCATGCATTAATATATCATCATTTTCTACCCTGAAAGTCAAGAGGGGCTGGGGGCGAGCAAGAGGAAGAATACTAACAATCCAGAAATGGTTTTCTAACCAAACACATAAACTGACATAAAATAAGGAAAAGAATACAAAATTCAAAAATCAGAAGACTAGAGGACCTGGGCAGATGGCAGCAGCAGCATAGTTTTTGAAAGTGCCTGGATCTCCACAGAAAAAGAAACAAAACAACTAAATAGCAAAACCAAAAACCCAACAATATTGAGCAATAAGGTATCTCCATGATCCTCAAAATACAAGCAGCTGGAGAGAAACCACTAACAGTCACACGATCTGCACAGCATCAAGGTCTGTGTGGAAAGAAGCAGAGAAATAAACAAGATGTCTGATGATGTGAAAACAGGAGAATTCTAAAGTAGCCCAGAGGTATTCTTTAGCAATTTGAGAACAGCAGCTGAAAATGAGTGGGGTTTGGCCCACACCAGCTGTGGGTGAGTGTAGGAAGCAGAAAAGAGCTGAAGAGGCTGGAGCTGTCAATGTCCTCTGAGTCCCAACACTGAGGTCAGGGCTCCCTTCCAGGACAGGACCCCACAATGTGGAGAAAGTGTTGAGAGTGAAATCAACACGGAGCTAAACATTCCTACTGACCACAAAAACATAACCATAAAACACGGCAAACTGTAACTTACGATTTCAAAATGAACTAAGAGACATTTAAAAAATATATAAAACATGAAAAAAAAATACCTAAAGCAGAATTAGAAAAACTCAGACAACTGAGGTGAGAAAACTCAGGAAAAAGAATGGAAATAAATCACTTCAGAAATGAAGTCTGAACTAGAAGAAATATAAGAACAAAAAATAATAAATCATATTATAAGAGATTCAGAAATGAAACACAGAATTTTTTTTCAAAAATAATCAAAAAGAAATGAATAAGGTAAAAGTATTTGGGAAAAAGTGGCATATTGAAGATATATAAAAATCCAACATACCGATAATAGGATCCATGAAGAAGAAAACCAAAGCAAGTATATAATGAAAGGGTATCTGCATATTTTATAATCCCAAGTCAGACATATAAATAAAGAGAGCTAGTAATCTATAGGGAATGAAAATTAGTTATCTGCAGACCTTTTAAGAGCAATGCTGTCATGCTTTATGTTAGAAAAATTTTTAAATTGTGGGACTTCCCTGGTGGTCCAGTGGTTAAGAATCTGTGCTTCCACTGCAGGGGGCGTGTGTTCAATCCCTGGTCGGGGAACTAAGGTCCCACATGCCACGAGGCCAAAAATAAAAATTAAATTAAAAAAAAAAGAAAAAAGAAAAAAATTGTAAATTTAAGATCTTACAGGAAAAAAACATGTGAGCCAAAGATTTTATATCCAGTAAAACTGACTAAACAATAAAGGGCAAATACTGTTATCAACATGAAAAACTCAGGGAATACTGTTTCCATGACCTCTTCAGACAAATCTACTAAAGAACAAACTTCAGACAAACAAAATGACTAAGAGAAATATTAACAAAAGGACTGGTTGTGAGCATTAAAATATAGTTACTCACAGAATTAAAGACTAACTAGGGGTTAAATACAGTTAGTAAATGCTAAAGGAGTATAAAATGTAATGGCTATATGCTCCATGTAGATATAGTACAACAAGAAAAACAACAGCTGGAGATGTGGGCAGCACATGCAAAAGAAAAAAATTTTAAATACATACACATAAATACATACGCATACTTTTTTCCTTTGCTCTCTCTCCACTGAAAACAGTGATTAACCCACTAGCAGTAAGTATCCTTCACCCCCAGATTGTTCTTGAAATATCATTTCCCACTAAAAGAAATGACAGATTCCAGGTCTAGTGTGGGAAAAGAGGGGAGTCTGCAGTAATCTTACCTTACCAGATAGAAATGAAACAATGTAAAATAACAGGGCCATGCCAACCAAAATGACTAGAAGCCAACTGGACAAGGTCCCACTGGTTGAAGATGGGACAACTTAAGCTTCACTTAAGAATAATAACATTAAAAATAATATACCACCTTTAGAGGATGATAGGGAACCAATTCAATATCTTGAAAACTGGCAAATAAAAGAATCAAGCATTTATCCTAAATTTCCTATATCATAAGGTAATCAGTATTTGAGAGAAAATGTCTCTTTATAAATATAGTCCAACTAATAAATGAAAATAAAATTACAGAATTTTAACGATAAACTGGACATGAAGTACTCCCTAATACAGAACATACCTCCTACAGTCTTACCAAAGGGATCAAACCTGAATCTGATCAAGCCTCTGGATGTAGCTGCCACTTTGCAGGAAATACAAAGGAAAAAGAAACATGTTAACTTTACCACGAGTATGCAATTGGCAAAATACAGACTGCCTTAGATAAAATAAAGGGAACTTGAAGATTAAAAAAAGTTAAAGATATTCCAATTTTAAAATATAAACAACAATAAACTATGGTGTCTGGTGGTATAATTTTGGGAGATAAAATTAAAGAAAGTCAAGGAAGTAGTTCCTATAGAAGTCAAGGTAGTGATTTAGGAAAAAAAGCAAGATTTGAGACAGGGTAGGTGGAGGGCTTTCTAAGGTGGCTGACAAGGTTCTTTTTGTTGATCTGGGTGGTGTTCTTATGATAACTTATTAAGCTACATATTTATTTGTTGGTGTTTTCTATAACTGTGTTTTATTTTATAAATCAAAAGTTAAAAAAATCAGAAACCCTGGTTTCTAGTCCTAGCTACTAACTGGGGGCTGTCACACACTTCATTTGCAAAATGTAGAGAGGCTCTAAGATAATTCCAGACGTGATGTAAATAAAAAACCACCTCAGTAACTACAAAAATCTCTACTAAATGAAAGAGTATAACAAAGCCATCCTTAACAAAAAAAAAAAAGGGCAGAAGATGATTTTTAACTCAACAAAACAATGCAATACAGCTTTCCCAAAGGCTACCAAAGGAAAAAAAAAAAAGAGAAAAATCTAGCATAACAGTAATAATATAAAAGGAGTAGATAAAACCTCAGATTGTCTGAATTTTCTTTCAGACAATTTTATTTTCATACCTCAAAGAATCCCAAGGGCAGAGTTCCCAGTTCATGTAACCTACCCTGGAAAACTTCTGACAGTAAAAGAATTTGAAATAATTTTTACATTGAGGGTAAGAAGCTATACCAACCACACTTATTTTCTTGAGGGTGGGGAGAAACCATTATATTGTACCAGTTAGGAAATGGTAGCAAATCAGGGAAGCATGAAATTAGGAATGAATGCCTTTTGTATATCAAGATGATTAACCCATTATGGATTTTTAAAGTATGTATAGAATTTATTCTCTTCAGGAATAAGTAAGAACTGAAAGGATGTCTCTCAAGTACAAACCAAAATAAAGAGGGGTTTAAGTTTACTGCCACCTTTGAAGCTTTAAAACCAGACACACTCTTCTCCTCCTTGCTCATACCTGTTCTACTGGGCATCCTTTTCCAAAAAAGACCAAGTTCTTCCATCTGTTACAGTAGATAACCTTCCCCCCTTTGATGACTTTTACAAGAGGCCAAGGGTCGGAGAATTTCTTCATAGCTACAGTATGCCCTTTGAACATTCATTTTGACGTTATGCATGTGCAAACTAGCGTGGAACCCACAATGGCTTGATAACAGTTTTATGAGTCATGTTCACCATGTTCAGCCTTTCAATCCTATTAAATTCTAGTCTTTGGCTGAATTAACGTTACACTAAAAGACTCTCATCTTGTCCAGCCCAGTAGTTCTCATCCTTGACTGTACCCTAGAAACACTGAGAGAAGATTACTAAATACTGATGCCTGGGGCCCACCTGACTTAATTGTAAATGACAGGACCCAGATATCAAGATTTTTAAAGCTCCCCAGATGATTCTAACGGATATCAAGGTTGAGCGCCACTGTACCTGGCAACTTTTTTTCCTATTTCTTCAATTACCTAATAGAAGAAATTTTCACATATTGAGGTATGGGGACATTATTCTGGCTTATACATGAGTTAATTTGTATTCTATGCTGACTAAAACAGCCTGTTTGTGGCTTATCAAACATACACTGTACATCTGCTTTAATCATTAAAGAAAAGTGTGCACTGACCAGGAGTAAAGAATGTCCATGTTAAAAATAAAGATTAAATGTCTCCCTTCCTGGGAGGCCAATGCTGATAGTCCTTAAATGATAAGACTCCCTTCCCAGATGCCAAGACCATACTGTGTACATGCTGATCTGTGTTTTGGGTATTTTTTTGAAACCCTGAAGGAATGTATCCCTGACTTGTTTGATGTTCTTTGTTCTGACAAGACATAAAACTGTGCTGAAAACCGTGCTTCTCCGGAGCAGTTCCTCAGAGTTATCTGAGAGGCTGTCTCCCAAGCTATAGTCTTCAGTTTGGCTCAAATAAAACTCTTTTCTATTCCCATTATAGATCATTTATTGATTATTTGCATTGACATACCTTTTCCCTTCATTCACTGAAAAACAATTATACATAGCATTTTTCTCAATTTTTCACTTATTCCTTCAGAACTGTTCCTTCTTTCAAAAGGTTCATTCCATATGGATATTTGCTCTTCACTTTCATCTCCATTATAATCACATGCCTCTTCTTTCTGGCACTTTCAAAGTTTTCACTACTTTTGCAGTTATCAGACATAAGCTTAATTATATTCATTAAAGTCTAAAAAGTAAGCATGAACATAGAAAAATATCTTAGATCAAGAAACAACTCAATAACCAAGATGAAAACAACCTCAGATGACCTCTAATGCCACAACTGGTATAAGCACCATTGGCCCTGTCAGGCTCTAAAATTCTAGTAAATTTTACTAGTAAATAACAATGTTTCTGTATCTGGCGAATCTTTTAAAAAGTGCTGTAATGAAAGAAAAGACGTCTTAACGAGCCATAAGATTTTTTAAAAGACCAAAAATACACAATTCTAGTTTGAACCTAATATAATTTCATCCTATAAAAAAAAAAAGAAAAGAAGACTGTTTTCTTCATATTCATCTCCTGCCTAAACAAAAACACAATGCAGTAACAGCAGAGAACACTATACACCACTGGTGCTGCTCAGAACGACTTGTAAGAAAGCTGGATGAATCTGAGCTGTTAGAAGATAATTTTAATTGTACATAAATAAAACCTGTCCTATATAGGCACAAATGGAAATTAAAATGCCAGACAGATTAGGAAATACTCTTAAGAAGAAGTTGGTTCATTGCCCTGAGGCTCTGAAATTTTCTCCTCGTCAGCAAGCAAGACCTGGAGACAAACAGGCAAAGTATTGTAAGGGTACTGATGATAAACAGGTAAGTGTCTAATACTGAGTACCAGCCACTTTTACCAAGCTTTTGTGTGGCAGGGATGCTTTGATCAAATCCCTAACCTGAAATGTAAGCCAAAAAATAACCCGTGTTTATTTTACCAAGAATGTATAACTATTTATGGTTCATCTAAGTTTCTAGTGGTTAAAATATAAGCTTTTTAAATAACAACGATGACAAAAAATAGAGGAAATAAAACAAGGACAACAACAACTTGATTTACCTGTATCTGACAATGTTTCCAAAATTTACATATGAAACTGAAATCTAAAACATAAAATACACACTGAAAGTTATGAAAACACCCTCAATCAAGTCTAGATTTTCTACTTGGAGAAAACGTTCATACATACAAATGAACACACACCTAATATTTTCTCAAAACACAGTTCTCTTCTGATCAAAATATGCCTAGAAGGCTGATACTGCAGAAAACTCTGTCCTCCATGTTTGAGAACACCATGACCTACTGAGCTAGAACAAGTGATAATACCTTTCAAAATACTTTTGAACACTACATATACACACCTCTATACATACACATACGTGAAAGTCTCTAATCCTGCGCTTACGAACTCAATTTACACTCAGTCATTTCATCATGCTTTTTGAGAAACTTTTGTTACAATCTTTCTATGTGCCTTTTAAAATTATGTTCTATAATACTTGTTATTTAACTTTATTTTTTATCAAAGAAGACTAAGCAAGAACTACAGAAATACTTCAGAAAGGATTCAAGGAGTAAAGCTAAACGCCATCCAAACTTTTCTAACAAATGCCTCGGAGGAGCCCTTGCAGTCACTTGACTGCAGTCTAGATTGACTAGGAAAGAAAAAAATTAGAAGCAAAGTCAAAGGAAGCTAGTAAACTTCCAGGAGCACTTATAAAAGAGGATTTCTGCTTCATTCCCTGAAAAAAGAAATCAGAAAGGAAAAAACTAAATACAAATAGGGAATAAAGGATGGATGTTATAATTATGCACCTTAGAAATGAGATTAGGCCCTTTTTATTTCATGTCAGCCCACCTAAAATGAGCTTGTTACTTGCAGCTGGGATACAGTTTCCAATGACATATTGGGGGGCGGCGGGGGATGTCAAGGAGCCTGTAAGAACTTTGGATTCCAACCTAGTGCAATCCTCAGGAACTAGAAGTATACATTTTGAAGAGAGATTTTTAAAGCATTATATCCACACCTAATGGTACAGCCAAAAAAGACCATGTGCTGATAGGTCATAGTTGTAGTGGTTGTAGTCTGTATAGAAGTAAACTGCCTGGACAGTGTCATCATCTCAATATATAAAAATAAATTAGGAAAAAAAGAAAAAGAAGATGAATGGTTCTTAGAGACATAATCGTTCTTAAAGACATCATAAAGGTGTTATACTACACAGCATAAAACAGAATGTCCCTCAAAACTCTTTAAATGTCTCTCTCTCTCTCTCCCCCTGAAACTCCACCTCCCCACAGAGGACCAGACATCTTTCTGGTTCTCCTGTCCTATCGCTCAAACACGCCTGGCTGATTCTCCTCTTCCTCCTTTCACTTTCTGGGATATAGGTTTTGGCCTCTCTAAGTTGTCTCTAGTTTTGAATTGCCACGCATCACCCTGAAAAAGCCTAAAAGTGGAACAGCAAATTCTTTCTTCTCAACAAATAGAAAAGAGATTTTATTTTTACTAATCCTTTGCAACGGGTTGGGGTGGGAGTAGGGGGATGTAGGCAACTCATTGATCTAAATCCTACTCTCTACAGCTATCCTCTTTAACACATTCTTTAGCTGCATATAAATTAATCCATGGTTTTCTGTTAACCCTGTCATGGGAGACTTCCACATTACCCAGACAAAATACACCCAGAAAATAAACACAACATATACACTGATGTCACAGATAAAGGGTATGATATACCTAAACAAAAAAGAAATAAGAAAAGGAAAACTTGGTGAAGGCAGCAACTCTATTAGGATATATCTCCCAAGCCTGGTTGGTTCCACTCAAAGCACAAGAATCTTGACTACAAAAATCATAACTTAATATCTGAAGGGGGCTTTAAAAAATGTTTAAGGAAAAAAAGGATTAAAAATAATTGAACCACACATAATAAAAGAGAATTATACTCACAGTTGGGTTAAGCATAATTAAATACATTTATATGGTAGATTTGTATTTTAAATTCTAGTTCACTTCCATTTAGAAAATAGGAAAATTCTTTGGCAACTGTGGTTTAAGAGATCCTCTCTTGTTCTAGAATTTTCTTCATCCTACCTTGTTCAGGAACTGTGGGTTCTCTTCCATTTGGACTATCGTGTCACATCCTACTTCTAAGGTCCTTACCACTAATTGCAGAATAGTCTTACCCTCCAGCAAGTAATCGTACATAGGTAAAATCTGTATCGTTCTGTTTTGAAAGAAGTTTTCTCCAATAAACTTGCTGCTAAGCACAAGTCATTTACCAAGGGATGGGCACCTGGCCTTGTAGTGCCTCCCCATCTATGGTCTGAGTATACTGGGTGAGGGGAAGATCTTGTAAGATACTCCTTTGGATGGAAAGAGAAATTTCCATAGTGAATTAAAGAGATAGCCCACATAGGCCAAAGTGTATCTGGATGGTCTATCAGGTGTTTACAGCAGCAAAGCAAAAACCCAGCTGAAAGCAGCTTCAATAAGAACTGGCATCACCTCACATAATAGAAGAGTTTGGAGGCAGGACTGCACTGGGCCAGAGCAGCAGCTCCATGACGTCAGGCGTCAAGCACCCCACACACCCTCACAGCCACGACAAGTAGCAGGGAAAGGCAGCTTTCCTGCTCTGGACCCTTTTATGAGGGAGAGAAACCTTTCTCAGAAGCCCCCACCAGACCTGGCCATCAGACTGTACTGGCCAAACCTGGATCACATACCCACGCCCTAGGAACTTAGAAACACGTCAATCTGGCATTTTTAGCCTCAAATATAATATTTGCTTAGTAAATTTTAATAATCTTTCCTAACTGAAGAAATTCAGTCTTACTATTTGGCCACCTAAACTGAAACCTACTAAGATCTTGGAAACAACCTAGTTTGATCAATGGTTTTTATTGTTTTTTTGTTTTTTCCTATTTTAAAACCAAGCTGATCTACTTTAGGGCTAGTCTGAGTGTTAACATTTCAAAAGCGTTTTCAAAAAATCAACTGTAGGCATCAATACTATTTTCCAAAAAATAATATTAATGCTTACCCACAAAAGAGAATCTCAAAGCAAATTCTAAGGCTAAAATGTTAACATCTGACAAAGTCCCCACATCCTCCCTAGAACAACCTATCTAGGAGCTTTGTTTTTCTCAGAGAAACTTTTTCAGTACTCATTAACTTAAATATACTGGCGTAACAAAGTCCATATCCTAGAGTTAATAAAATGTGTTTTTACTTCCAGAGCAAAAATAGATGACTGGTCAGCTTGAAGCTTCTACAATGTTAACCATTTGCTGAATTATTCAGAACCCTCCTAGGAAAAGCCATGACTCTCCACACACCAATTAAATGCTTTAATCATACTTTAGATAACTAATCTATTTCAATCCTGATAATCTAATTACTTAATTCTGGTAAATAAATTCCAGCCCAAGTCCAAAATAATTAGAGGATTAAACTTTAAAATCAGTGAATGTAAGCTGAAACAGATCCACTGTGAAGAAGTTCCAAATGGTTTATTCTATTAAAAAGTCTGTTTATCTGAAATCCCAGAATTAAACTGCACTATTATGCTAGGGTTTTCTATACCAGTTCTAACTAATGTATTATCTCTTGTAATTATATTAAGTGGATTCATGCTTGTTGGATTTTAAATTCCCTAACAGGAGACTCTGCCCTGATGACTCTACATAAAACAGGTACACCATCTCCACTCCCCCTGCATTTTTTTCCCCACATCACATTTCACCTCCCATTACATGTGTTTGTGTGTTTCTGTCATTTGTGTCTCATTGCTCCATAGGATACAATGACGCACTATCTTGGTGCTCAATCGCCAGGGCCTTAAATACAGACACTTTTATTAAGTGCCTGACACACAGATGCTTAATAAATGTGTTGAGTGAACAAATGAACTTCTAGAAATGTAGACTCACTAATAAGAAATTTGTATTTTTACTGAGGTACATTTACTTATATTTTTAATTGTGGTGTAATGATTTCAACAGTAAGAATTTCGACAGTAAATCACAAAGAAAAATAAAAAACAAACAATTGCTACTACAACCACTGCTACCACAAGAGGCAGCCACCAGTTAAAAATCTGTTACGGGGGCTTCCCTGGTGGCACAGAGGCTGAGGGTCTACCTGCCAATGCAGGGGACACGGGTTCGAGCCCTGATCTGGGAAGATCCCACATGCCGGAGAGCAACTAGGCCCGTGAGCCACAACTACTGAGCCTGCGCGTCTGGAGCTTGTGCTCCGCAACAAGAGAGGCCGCGACAGTGAGAGGCCCACGCACCGCTATGAAGAGTGGCCCCCACTTGCCGCAACTAGAGAAAGCCCTCGCACAGAAACAAAGACCCAACACAGCCAAAAATAAATATAAATAAATAAAAATTAAAAAAAAATCTGTTAAGTTCTAATCACAGAATAAACAATTTAATTCTAACAACAAGCCTATGGTGTAGGTATTAGCCCCATCTTATGGACGAGGGGATTGAGGATCAGAAAGATAAAATAAGATGTCCAAGACCAAACAGAGGATAGTCAATCCAAATCACGGAGCTCTGACTCCTAAATCCCCACTGTTAATTTGTGATGGCCAAGTACCATCAAGGGACAAAAGCAATTCACATCTCAATGGCAAGATACAGAGCCCATAGAAAGAACTGGGAAAAGCACAGTACTCAGTGAATTCTACATCTGAACATCAGGCAGCCAAAAAATGAGACATGTTTAAAAATTAAACATCACTTGAATCTTTCTTCCAAAAGAAATACCTCAGAATCACTGACTAGTCTAGTAGATAAATGGAGTTAAAGTATAAATAACTTATATTCTTGTAAGCTGGCCTTGGGTTAAAGTATCCAGTGAAAACTACAGTGTGTTTAGTTATTTTTCTCCAATCCAATTCTATTTTACATTCAACCAAAAGCATTTTCTACTGTCTTTCTACCGAGCCTTTTCTTCTTCATTAGCTTCCATTTTATATTTTTCATCCAATCCACTTAGTCGCAATTTTTTTTATGACAACAAAGCTCATTTGTTGTTCCATGAAATAAATATAATTGATTCTGTGTGCCGGTCATGTTTCTCAGACATTTAGTTATTACTTCCACTCACATATTTCATGTTTCCCTAGAAAAGTGGCAGCCACGTGGATTCTTAATGCTCCTTTCAGTGTCTACATTTATAATTTGTTACAAGCTAATTTTATCCACAGGGAAACTCACATTAAAGATATGCCTCTAAGCCACTATTATGTATCCTGATTTAGGTAGTTAGAGTAAAATCAGTCTCACTTTTCTACAATACAAGTATTATCCCAGTTTATAAGTGACATTAGAAATCAATACCCATCTTAATTCACTAACAAGGAGGGGTGTCCTAGAGTGAGTGGACCAAGCAACCACAGTGCTTCTTAACAGTGTGAGTGGCCAAAAAGCAAAAGCAGTTTAAAAGTTATAAGGTAAGAAATACTTTCAAATTAAACAAACTTATTATAATACTTGTACCTTTAATTATACATACGAAAGCTCTATGATTACAGTTGCCCGCAAACTTAGGCACTTCATTAGACAAATGTATTGTTTTCCATACCACAACATGCTTCAGCAGTACTTCTCAACTTGACAGTTTTACTTACTGTCTTGGAAGCAGTATTAATGTACTGCATCACCATTTCTTTTTTGGTACTGAAGTCCTTTTCCCGCAATGGTGCCTTTTTTTCTTCATTTAAATTCATATCTTCCTGGAAAACACAATTAAAAAGCCTCGTTTTAGAATCTAAGTAGAGCAACAATTCTACATACACAATGAACAGAAAATCAATAATTTGTGACTAAAGCAGCATTAACTGTTTTGGAATGATTTGCATGTAGCTCTGCCAGGAGAAAAAAGAGAAAGGACCTGGAGACACAGAGAACAGAGTATTCTAGATCATTTTAGCAGGTAAAACACTTACCAGAAAAACTTTTTAAATTCACAGCAGGCTAGTAAAATTACATTCACATCACTATAGATAACTAGACAGTTGAAGATTTCTGCCTTCCATAAGCTTATTAGGATTCACAATTTATATATAATTATGAAATGTATATATTACATATAAAAATATATTTATCTATATAAATTATAAATATTATATATTATATGTAATATATAATATTTATAATTTATATAGATAAATATATTTTAAAATATAAACATATTTTTACAACAGCTGTACCTGAAGCCATCTTGCACCATTCTGAAAGCGCTGCTCCATATATCATAAGAATTAAAAGGTAAATAAGCCAATCCCTTTCCAGATTCTGATAAGCTACAAGCACATACCAAATACCTAATACTGATCCTAGCAAAAGGTGAAGCATCCTACAGTTTTAACTGTCTCTTCTCCACCCCTATCAAAAATATTCATTAATTAATTTATTGCATGTTCTAAATCACATAAAAGTGGCACTCATGAAAAGAAGTACCACCTAAAAACCTAACATTTCTCAACAGCACCAATCAAAATAAAGGTTTAAGTAAGCTAGATCTTGCTACAGGCCTAATTCTGACTAAAAATACAAGTCAAGAATATCCACATAAAGATATGAATTGCGACCAGAATCTATCAGCTCAGCTGACAAAGGAAGGGAGGCTGAGGTAAGACAGAAGTGGCTGAAGGAGAGGGCAGCTCAACTGGATTTCCTCCTGATCTTAGCCTTGGGTCATCTGTGTGCAATTTAGGACATCTTAATGTATATAAACTACATATCCACTCAGAAAAGTGCCCATAAAAATCAGGACTTTGGATCACCTAGGGAGCCCAGAAAGTTTAATTTCTTCTAAGTTTTACAAGGGTCTTACAATTCAGACACTGTAGTTTATGCCTTTAGCTGACTCAGTTTTTGGCTACCAAAACTTTGAAGCAATTAAAAGTCAAAATTCCCTTCATTTCACCTTGATATAAAACTTAAGATCTTAGAAGTTGTCCCATTTGACACTCCAATAAAAGGTAGCAATTAGTAATGTCACTCTTGGCTACTCTGGTTAGAAATATCCTATTATGTGAATAATGGTTTATTTTGTTTCTTTTTTTTTTTTCTCTAAGCCAGTGATTTTCAATACGCCTTAACACCACTTAGGAAGCATTCTAGAAATGTCTCGGGGCATTTTGGTTGTCATGGTGACTGAGGTGACGCTACCAGCATTTACAGGGGAAAGGTGTGCTAGACATTCTGCTACACATGAGCTAATCCTACACAATAAGAAACTGTCCTGCATCCCACGGAGAGATACACAGAGAGAACAAGAGAGGGAAAATCATAATTATCTACGCCTAGACTCTAATTCAACGAAATTAGATGTACAACAGAATATGTAAATTGTTACATATTTAATACTTCATATATTATGTAACTTAATATACATTGAATTTTCCAAGAATCCAACTACTCTGTAAATTATAGTTACACTGTTTTTGTTTTAAGCTTTACCATCATTTGTGTTCCATTTCTGAAATTTAGGTATCCCAGGACAATCCTAGCAAAAGGTGAAGGACCTAGCTTACTTAAACCTTCACCTTTTGCTGCTTGTGGTATCTGAATCAACAGAACAGCACACCTACATCAACCTACATCGTAGCTGTTGTACCCACAGTGGCATGAGGCAAAGACTCCAGAATGTGACTTTATTGTGCCTTCTTGAGTAGTCGATGGCCAACTGTTTACACTGAAATATGTACTGTTTTATTATATAGTACAGTAAGGCATTATATGTTGATTTTTTTTTAAATTATGAGTGGAGACAGCTTATATAATCTATAAAGAATTTAACTAAGAAAAAGTAATGAGGAAGTTAAGGAGCAATTGTTATAAAAGTTGTGTGTGGGGGGCACCTAAGAGCACTGAGAACATCTGTTTTAAATTATTCACTGTATTTTTTATTTTCTGTCTAATGGCCAAATGTGATCCAGCCTCTTTAACCAGCAAATTAAAATACTTAATAGATATAGAAAACTAAAAAACAGAAAACCCATTAGCTGTGGCTGAAATCAAAATAAAATTTTAAGGTGGAGGGTTGTAAGAAAGAAGAGGCTACTGCTTTCTTTCTGCAAAGGCATCTTCAAGATGACATGAGCTTATACACAAAAGTTGTATGTTTGGAATTACGGAAGAAACCCAGAGTTCTCCCAACTTCTTTCCTCTGGCTTACCCCACCTCTCTTGTCTAAATATGACACTCAACTCCATAACAAAAGTTTGATGACAGTGCCTGCTTAAAAACAAGAGGAAACAAAGAAGAAATGACACTACAGAGAAGTTTGGAATCAACTACATAATCGCACAAACCTTCCAGGATCGCTCACTAGGTACGTAACTTCATCTAACAGATGGTCCTTCTCTTTACATCCAGAAGAAATGGCACTCGAAAGAGTAAGAAAAGTTCTGCCCTTTACAAAAGAGAAATAAGGGAGTGATGGAAAGAAAAAAAATATGTATGTACCTATGGAATAGGGTACAGGATTTTTAGAATAGATTTTGAATCTTTATCAGTGGAGAACAGGGCTACAAAAGAAGAAAACTCTACAAGACACTGACACTGAACCTCTGAGGGTCACAGAGTCCTAGTGAAATGTATTGGAAGCTTCTTCCTAGAAAATGCACATCCATATTTTATGTTACAGTTCCAATTCAAGTTAAGCTGAACATCTTCCAAAGCTATCCAAGAACCTGGAGGTGGGAGGCAATGGGGGAGCCAAGTATCTCTATTTAATAAGCCCCTGCCATAAGGCAAAACCTTCAGCATGAGATTTTGAATATCACATAGTCTAAACTCCATGTATGTATTACACAACAGAAAATACAGGCCCATAGAAATGAAATGACTTTTCAGAGCTATCTGGTTGTTAGAAGCTTGAGAACTGAAGCCCACACACCCAGTCTAGTGCAGTTTCCAGATAACTGTAAAGGGTCTCTTGTGAGCAAGTCATCAGTTTTCACATTAGTGAGTTCACAGCTTGTTAGTATGATCATATCGCATTTCTGTTGTCTTAGGTCACGTTCCCTAGAGGCAGACCTGGGACAGGGATGCAGGTACAGGTGATTAATGAGGGGGATGCTCTCAGGAAAAGGGGACTGAGACAGGGACATTCGAAAATGTGGCCTCAGCTGGATTCTCGCTTCAGCCTGAAATGCACAGCAGTAGATAGCACCTGGAGGGAGAGGCCAGCCTTGACACCACCCAAGTCAGTCAGCCATTAGCTGCAGGACCCCAGTTCCCTGAGGCCAAATCTCTGGATTAAGAGGGCAGCTGGGAACCACCAGGAGCCAACACTCACACCTGGGTATGCCCACAACCAGCCTGGTGAAGGGGGTCTTGGAGGGGCACCAACAGTGTCCACTACACCATTTGAAAATAACTTACTTTATATTATAATAAGGCTTCTTTCTAAGCAGAACTGAATAATACAGAAACCCACATTTATGGCCTACACAAGCAATATAAACCTCTGTGTGTTAACCAATTCTTCCATTCAAACATAGGTCAGGACATGTAGTACACTGTATAGATACAAAATGATACTGTAGCTACAGATTTTATAACAGCCCTGAAAAACAGTTTACTTCAATATATATCTATATATTGATATATATGTAACTCAATAAATACCTATAATAAATAAAATAATAAACAGGAAATACATAGAACACATAATTGTACAAGGCCTGAGGAATGATTTGAATGAGGCTAATATTTCAGTGGATATGAGATAAATATCTATTTCTTTAAATGGAAAAACCTTATCAGTTGGCTATTTAACTGAATATAGCTCATTTAAAAATATTTTTTGAGTAGTCATCAATCAAAACTTTAGTGTCTGTCAATCTGAAGAGGTTTTGTTGTGAAAGTTCTATTAATACCTTAGCAACGTACATTATGAATTAACTCACTTATAGCACTACCTTCATATACATGCTTAAACACAGTTTTTTGCCTGGGGAAATTGGGAGTTGCAGCATCAAAAAGTAATTTTCCTCTAGTTAATTACTTTCTAATTAAAAACTATACTTAAATTGAATCACTGTGCTACTTCACTATGTGAGTCTGACTGGCACTAGGGGCAGATTTCAGAAATACAGGGAAGAAATACTGAAGAAAAAAATTAAGGGGCATGCTAAAAAATAAGCAGGATTCTTGGATAGTGTCAAGGTCATGAGAGATGAGGAAGTACCACTGATCAGGAGATGAAAGAGACATGGCAAACCAAACATAAGATGTGATGCTGGGCTGGAACCTAGAACAGGAAAAGCACATGAGTGAGAAAACTGCTAAAACCTGAATAAAGTCTGTGGTTTGGTAACTACTGTACCAACATTAATTTCTTAGTATTAATAACTGTACTAAAGTTATATAAGATGCTGGCATTAGAGGAAGTTGGGTGAAGGGTATAAAAGAATTCTCTGTACTACTTTTGCAACTCTTCTGTAAGTCTAAGTTTATTTCAAAATAAAGTTTTTTAAAAACTAAATTAAAATATTCATAAAAATTCTGCTTTAAAAAATAATTTGAAAAGAACAAGAAAAATGGAACATCCTACATTCTTTAAAAACACAGTAGTTTTTTAAACCTCCACTAAATAAAAGTTTGTAGTGTACTGGCCACAATAAACACACACAAACTTGATGGAGGAGAGGGAAGTAAAGAAACCACTATCAAGACGAATCTGAGGCTACCGAGAGGAAGAGTTAAGACACAGGTAACAGAAGTCCATTCAAAACCTAAAGGTCAGGCATCCTTTGGAATTTTCCAAAACACAAAGTTCAAGTTGCTCACATGTCTTCCCATTTTCATTCCAAATCTGCTCTCTGAACCATCCTTCTCACTCATTCTCCCAGCAACACTTGCTACACCTTTTCACAAGGACCTGGTATTTCTATAATCTTAAATAACGGTTAAGTCTGAGCCAGGCACTGTGCTAAACACTTATAAGCACAATTTATTTAATACTCAGTAATAACCCTTTGAGGTATGTACTATCCTCTCTTTATTGGTGAGAGAACTGAAACTGAGGGAAATCCTGTAAGTTGGCCACAGTCCTGTAGCTTAGATTTGTCTCTCCATTCTTATTTCCATATTATTTATCTCCATTATCTAAAATCCCACTTCCTCTGGGGCTAATGCCATCTGACATGCTCGGCAGCCAACACCTTGTGTTGACTCCTCTTCCAGCCCATGCCTTCACACCCACAACCAGCAATCTTCATTTCCACTTTCCTCAGCCACGGTCTTCATGACCACACCTGGGCCTTTTCATTAGCTAAAAACTGTTCCACCTCTAGTATCATCATAATCTCCAAGATCCTTTTCTCTGACCTCAATCTTCTATCTTTTCACTTCTCCCACTCCCAAGCCACCTATTTTCTGACCTCAATAAAACCTCCAGTGTCATGACCCCCTCCATTTTCTCCCAATTAGGCTTTTATGGTCCATCACTTCCTACAACATTGATGGGAAATCCTAGTAGTCTCTCCTCACATTCCCTAGAGTACTCATTTCAAACTTGCCATTCCCCAGGAGCTATGAAACCATTGCTTCTACCTACCATTTTCGGTAAGCAAATTTTAATTTCCTCCATGAAAAGGAACCTATAATTCAATTTCCTGTTTCCTCTATTACCAATTTATTTGCACACTAATTTTTCTGTGCCAACTCTTGCCTCTGTCCAAAGATAATCCCATTCATTTATGCTCTGGATCCTCTTTCCTCTCACCTCCTAAAAGGGCACTGCACATCAATTACCCTGTTTTAATCCCGTTTCACTAAACTCTTCTCAGTTGGTTGGGTCTCAGTATATAAACATGTTAATCCTTAATGGATTAAAAATTAAAAGAAAAAAGCCTCCCCTCAACCCTAGCTCTCCTTTGTATATGCCATTCTTTTCCCGCCTTCACAGATAATTTTCTTTAATTTATTTATTTATTTCTGGCTGTGTTGGGTCTTCGTTTCTGTGCGAGGGCTTTCTCTAGTTGCAGCGAGTGGGGGCCACTCTTCATCGCGGTGCGCGGGCCTGTCACTATCGCGGCCTCTCTTGTTGCGGAGCACAGGTTCCAGACGCGCAGGCTCAGTAGTTGTGGCTCACAGGCCCAGTTGCTCCGCGGCATGTGGGATCTTCCCAGACCAGGGCTCGAACCCGTGTCCCCTGCATTGGCAGGCAGATTCTCAACCACTGTGCCACCAGGGAAGCCCCTACAGATAATTTTTAAAAGAACTTTTTTCTACACTTGCTGTCTCTTTTATATTGCATATACTTTTTAGATATTTGTCAAATGAGATATAATAAAACTTCCCAAATAGAATTTGCTAATCCTATTTTGGGACAAACATGAAATGCGGGTAATTTTCTCAGAAATGGAGCTGGAGCCAGAGATAATACTCACAGCCCCAGCCTTGAACAGTAATGGAAACAAAGTCCAGCTCCAGAGGCAGGGTCTCCAGGCAGTGGTACTGGCACAGGTAAAACTGGCCAAGCTAAAATCCATCATGTCTTCAGGGAGCACTAGCAGAACCACACACAACCTCTGTGACCTGGAACCGTCAATGTGTGGTTGAGCTGTGCAAAGTAGCACCTGCTTGAGAGGTGAATAGCGCTGAGATCCTACCAAGACTTCACTCACCAGGCTGTGTGACTTCGTGAGGTGCTGTGTCCTCTCAGAGGAAAGAAGGTGTACACATTTTTCTAACTTGCACAAGGACACCAAATGGGTATTTGTGGCCCTGACCTGCAAACCAGGTCAATGACATGTAGTCAAGCCAGCAGCTTTTTTTTTTTTTTTTAACACTTTATACTGTATTTATTTTATGTATGTATGTATGTATGTATGGCTGTGTTGGGTCTTCGTTTCTGTATGAGGGCTTCCTCTAGTTGTGGCAAGCGGGGGCCACTCTTCATCGCGGTGCGCGGGCCTCTCACTATCGCGGCCTCTCTTGTTGCGGAGCACAGGCTCCAGACGCGCAGGCTCAGCAATTGTATCTCACGGGCCCAGTTGCTCCGTGGCATGTGGGATTTTCCCAGACGAGGGCTCGAACCCGTGTCCCCTGCATTGGCAGGCAGACTCTCAACCACTGCGCCACCAGGGAAGCCCAAGCCAGCAGCTTTTAAGATGCTCCAAAGGATTTTTCCTATGTGTCAGATGGGGCCAGAAGTTCCCACAAACCAGGAAAATCCAAGTTTGCTACTATCTTTAGACACCTTGACTCCATCCTAGGCTGATAAAACACCAACACAAAAGAAATACCTTCTACGTCTTCTCTGGCAAAACTGAGAGAGAAAAAAAAGGTGTAATCTTAATACTCCTGCACATACATGCAATTAGTGAGCACCAAGGAGTAATCAAGCAGAGAATGGCAAACAGAGAGTGGACATTTTTTCAACTGAATTACAAACATTAGACTCACTATTTTCATTCATGGATGTGGATTTTACAAGACAGCATGTTCATTAAATTTACATACATCAAGTTGAGTGGGATAGTTAACGCCATGGAGAGTCAGACTAAATTTAAAATGATTGACTTATTTGGAGAATTAAGTGAATATACAAGCAGCAAATTGAAGATGGTCAGGTGTGAGGAAATTTACCCAGAGAGGAAAAACACTACAGACAGGCAGAAGCATGACTAGAGTTATAAAATCGATCCTGGAAAAACAGTACAATAACGGATCAAAACATTCATAAGGATCAATAAGCATAATATTAAAAGGTAAAAATTGGAAGCACAGCAATATCAAAACCAAACATTCTCATTAAGTCAACAGCTATCATCTCATTTCAGTAGTGTTCAATGCTTTGTTTCATGGGTTAAAGTCAAAATAATTGTTCTTGGTAGCAGTTTTGCTAATATTTTTTTTCACAACAGCCACAAATTGGTTCTACGTTTTAAGAGGTCCACAGTGATCCCCTAATTACTTCTCCTGAGACCTCAGAGCTCAACATCCTACAAGAGCAATTTTACCCATACTTCTTCTAAAAGTATAATTCTGTTCTTCACCACATTGGAATTCATCTTCCATATCACACAATGTCAAAAGGTCTTGCTGATGTTTATCCCTACTGAGGAATGTTCTTACTACCATGAGTGGTTTAGTGCCAAATAAAAACATCAAAGATTTCATGATCTCATTCCAGGTAATTATATACTCCCAAATAGTGCACATTAACTGAATCTCATGTAGTTCTGCAATTTAATATATTATATTCTTAGATTAGGCTTAAGTAAAATTAGAAAACCTGTAAAAGATAAATACAACCAAAACCCTGAAACTTGGAATTAACTTTATTACTACTTTAAATTGAAGAGGCCCATAAATATGCTAAAGCTATAAAATAGCTTATCTTTCTTTGTCCATCATTTTTACTACATTCTTATATAAACCTTTATATAAGGTTTTATAACCTTTATATAATCCTTTCATTTTTTTACATAACTGTGATTATAAAGAGGTCAGATTTTTTGGTTTCACCAATAGTGGGGTTGGATTCACTCTTCTATCCACAATGTCCTTACTTAATCCCAATTAAAATTAAAAGGAAATCAGACAGCTAGCTCATTAACAGGACAGCAGCCAGAAAATAGCATTTACCCAGAGATTGACAACAAACTCATAAACGTTGTTATTCAACCAAATATTCTAACTGGAGTTTATAGAAAGAGTGCAAACTATTTCAACTTGAAACCAAATTACAATTTAACCTAATGCCAGTATCAGGGAATAAACAAACATAGAAGAAACTTAAATATCACTTTTTTTCTCACATGCTATAAATTTTAGCAGAATAGACAAGAAATGAGATGAATATGCAGCATGCTGCACAACTCTACTTTGGAATATAATCTGGCTGAAACTGTTCAAGCTTATGCATAAGCACCTACAATCACAGGCAACTGTTATGTAATCCAGCAGAAAAGAACACTGCTACTTACAAAAAGGGTTTCATTCACTTATTTGCTTTTCAACTTTTCTAAACAAATGGCCATTTCTTCATAAATTACATAAAGGATAAAATGGTTATTTCACAAAGCACAAAGGCTGACGTTTCTAGAGAAGAAAATAAGACTAAAAAAAAGCCTTCATCGTTTGGAAAGGCTGTACCTGCACACTTCCTAATTAGTGAAAGAGCAAGCTTAAACGTTAACATAACCTTTATCCTTTTAAAACTCTCCTTTCTATCCATTTGACTGGTTCCACGAACTCCCACCAGGCAAAATCTAAGGCTCCTAAATCATTTATTTTCTCATTTATCTGGATCTAGAAGAAACAACGAGGCACTGACATTATCCCCCTGACAAACACAACCCATGAATCAAGTTGACAATAGCCTTACACTTCTACCCTCTCTTCCTCCTCCTCCCATTTGGATTATTATTTGGATTGCTTTTAAACAACCTCTCCCTGAAGTTTTCAATTTCTACCTGAAGGAGAGGGAGATGGGTGACAACTAATAGATCAGAACAAAGCATTACCATAGAACCTCTCTCGTTTTATCTGGTCAACCCAAAATATACTTTTATAGTTTATAAGAAATAAAAAACACCCATGATACGGAAAAGTAGATTTGTAAAAAATGCTAATACTTGAAATAAACGAACTGCTAGTAACACCCATGATACAGAAAAGTAAATTTGTAAAAAACGCTAATACTTGAAATAAGCAAACTGCTAGTAGGAATCTATAGCAGTCAATTAGCACTTAAAGAACTAACACAAACGAGTTTTCCTTGGTGTTTCATTCAGACTCCTGGTGACCCTTAAGACATCACTTACACATCCAACACAATAGGTGTTCATTTGTCTGACTGAAGAAATAGCTATGCATAAATCTTTAACACCAACAATGAAAGCAGAAAAAAAGATTAAAAATGAAAAAAGAAAAATTATCTTTAGCATGTACCCAGAGAGTGGCAATGTGGAATAAAGATAGCAATAAGAACCCTCCTCCCACCAACTGTACCAAAAAGTATCAAATTCAATTTTATCAGTTCACTTGAGCTCTTCTTTCTTCCTCTGGACCTTAGTTTCAAAGATATCTGAGTTGACTACAAAGCTAAGAACACAAAGACATCTCAGTATTTAACTCTATGTGTACTAATTTATATCTTTTCTTGCTTAGACATGGTATTCACCAAAGCAGAAGAAACAGACTAACTCATTCAACAATACATGAAGTATGCACTGTGAAGACACGAAGGGAACAAAGATGAATAAAGTTAAATGTTCATAGTCCAATAAAATAGAGTTCTTATGAAAAGATTAGAAAACTGATCTAATGACATAATAAATAAAAGAAAACAGAAATGTATCATACATAGCCACTCATTTAATCAGTAATGGAGGATATACTCAGTTTAAAGGATAAAAATTAGCAGAACTACACGTCTACCTCATTGGAAGGCGAGTGTAGTGAAGGGCTAGCCAACTTAATTCAAATAACTGAAATGTAAAATGAAAAAAAGGCCTTTACCAAATACTTTAGGAACAGGAAAGAAAAAAAAAATTAACTCTTTTCTGGGGCTTTCTACTCCGTGCAATGAAAGGAAAAAGAAAGGAATAAGAATAGGAAAAGATACAAAAGTTAGTCACAGATATTCTGATTACATACATAGAAAAATATGAGGAACTCTACAATTAATAAAAACTGAGAGTTCAATAAGATTACTGAATACCAAAAGCAACACACAAATTAATAATCTTGGTAAAAATGTTAATTTTTTAAAAATACTAGTTACATTTTAGAAATAAACCAAGGATTAAAGCTCATAAAAGATGTACACGACCTCTAGGGAGAAAATTATAAACTTGTACAGTTCAGGAACAGAGAAAATCGAAATAAATAAACAGATAGATATAAGATATCCAATGTTCACAGAAAAATTTAATATTACAAAGGCATTTATCCTGTCTAAATCAATAAATTTATTGCAATTCCAATCAAGATCCCAACAGGGTTTATAATAAAACTTAACTAATTGATTGTAAAATTAATATAAAATCACAAAGGGGCCAAGAAGAGCCAGGACAATTTTGAAGTAGGGAAGGGGGTCCTAGATATGAAGGCTTATTATACAGTTATATTAATTAAGACAATGGATATAAATGCAGAGCTAGACAAACAGACCAATGGACAAAATCAAACCTCAGAAACAAACCCACATATGAGCAATACCTTGATGTATAACAGTGGAGATATTACAAATGATGGACAAGAATGGCTATTCAATAAATGCTGCTAGAAAAACTAGTTATCCATGTAGGAAAAGTATTGGATCCAATCTCTCACGTCAGACATAAAGATATCATAATTCTAACAATTTTAGGAATATAGAAGAACAGATCTATGATGTCAGGATAGAGAAGGATTTCTTAAATAATACACTTATGACATATTTAAGACCGTTTAAAAATCAAAATGGAGCAACTATGGCTCAGGCATCCAAAATGGAGCCAGACCATTGTTGATGTGTTTTCAGATACATTCCTGCATCTCTAAGAACTTGAATTTTCTCTGAACTGTATCAAACTCAAGAACAGGACCAGCCATTTCAAAACAGTATCTCCTAGTATCTGCTAGCTGCACCCTTGTAGTTTTCTAACAGAGAAGGACAAACCTGACTCCATATTGTATCTATTCCTTTAGCTCTAACCTTTGTGCTCTGTTGCCTTGCTTAGTCATGCTGACTCTGCACCTTTGTAAAAGAAGTTGCCTATAGCCTAAAATATACATGATAGCCCATTCTTAAGGGTCTGCCTCCCAGGCTTGACCTCTAAGGTATAAAACTTTCATTCCTATAGAGATAAAAAGTTCCGGAACAGAAATAACATTTGTGTTGTTGAAGATTTACAGGAACATTGTGATCAGACCTAAGTGGACAGCTGCAAGAACAAGGGATTCCTGCACCAAGAAGTCTGCAACAACAAGCCACACCTCCACCTCTTTTAGTATAAAAGCCTGAATTCTAACTCAGGTAAGATGGTTCTTTGGGACCCTAGTCCACCATCTTCTAGGTCTGCTGGCTTTCTGAATAAAGTCACTATTCTTTGCCCCAACGTCTCAGTCTCTCCATTTATTGGCCTGTCATGCAAGGAGCAAGTTAGCAGC
Source organism: Balaenoptera physalus (assembly GCF_965194825.1). Classification (NCBI taxonomy): domain Eukaryota; kingdom Metazoa; phylum Chordata; class Mammalia; order Artiodactyla; family Balaenopteridae; genus Balaenoptera; species Balaenoptera physalus. Next base: position 48,669,608 of record NC_138899.1, on the reverse strand, counting down.
TTGGACTCCGTAGCAGTTTCAAAGTCCATCCCCCTTCACAGCTATGTAATCAGTTCAGACCCCAGCCAATTCCTGATTAACAAGCACCCTTACTTCTTTCCAACTCCAGTCCTAATTCTTGACAAACAACTTATGGAAATAACCTTGCAGTTTTTTGCCTTTATAACCCTCCCCCATTTTGTAGTCCAAAGGAACACAATTCAAATGGTCCTTGAATCTTTATCTCCTGGGCTGCAATCCTAACAAACCCTAATAAACACCTGTTTATTCAATCAGCTCTCTGTTTCTGAAATTTTGATTAACAATACAAAAAGCAGAAACCATAAAAAGATTTACAAATCTGGCCACATTGATTTTTACATTTCTGTACTTTCATCCATCCTACCACCCCCAAAAGGAAGTAAAAAGACAAGACTCAGACTGGGACAAGATACTTAGAAATCATATAAACTGACAAGAGCATTAAGGATATGTGATGAATTCTACAAATCAATAGGAAAAAGAGAAAAACCTCAATGGAAAAAACTGGCAAAAGATATGAACAAGAAATTCACGGAAGAGTAAACCAAAGGGCCAATAACTGTGTGAAGAAATGTTCAACCTCACTTATGATCAAAGAAAAAAAAATTGTTTAAAGTATTAGGTAACCTGTTTATATCCAACAGACTTTCAAAACTTAAAAAGCCTTATTATACCAATGCAAACTCAGTGACATTCTACAAACTAATCAGGTGGAATCTTCAAGTGTCAAATTCATAAGATACAAGATTAAGGACCTCTTCTAGACTGAGGAGATTTTAAAACATGACAACTGAATACAACACACAGTTCTCAACAGGATTCTTTTGCTATAAAGAGCACTGCTGGTACTACTTGTAAAACTTAAGACTGTGAGGATTAGTTGACAGAAATTGATCAGTGTTAGCTTCCTGATGGTGGTGGTTATATTGTGGTTGAGTAGGAGGATGTCCTTTTTTGTAGACTAATACTAAAATATTAAGGTATTATGAGGCATTGAGTCAGCAACTTACCAGCAAGTAGTTCAGAAAAAAAGTTTTTTTCCTGTACATTTATCATTAAAGACACAGAAAACTTTTTTTTTAACATATAGGAATAAAACCAACAGATTCAGGGTATTGTTCACCTTTGGGAATTAAAGAAGAATGTGATTGAAAGGAGTACACAAAGTATTTCAATTATCTATGTTCTATCCTTTTTTGTATACCTCACATACCCTATTTAAAAACACCACTGAACAAAAATAGATTCAACTTGATAGTACATCCTGAAAATTGTTTCAAAATTAACTTTTGAATGCCTTTTGTATTATCTATACTATGTTTCCGCACACTAAAAGCTAAAATATGTATTAAATAGTAGGTCATCTAAGATCTTAATGCCAATAAACACTTCAAACGCATGCTTAAGAGATAATGCTGATGGCATTTTATAAATGTGCTCCCTCCTACATTACAATACAGCCTAGTAAACATCTTCCCAAGAAAAGATTAGAGCATTACTATTCATACTTAAGTACTTCATGCAACTTTATTAAACCATTTCTTCCATGCTTACAAATGATGACAGGAAGTCCAGAAATTAAATAATTTTTGTCAGAGTAATTCTGTCATCATTGGCATTCATTTAATGCCTGTTGATGATCACATCTTGATAGATGATCTTTCTTGCAGCTTTCGTTCTCTCAACAGATAGTGAAAGTGAGAAAACAAAAAAAAGATATTAATGCGTGAAATCTCTCTTCCTATTCATTATTTTAACATTTTTGTATTATTTAGCAAACTGGCAATTAAAGCTAATTTCCACCTAAAAACAGTACTGAAGGTGAAAAGAAATGTAAAGTCTTAGAAATCTTAAAAGTTAGAAACATGCACCTAATTCAACAGGCAGTTATTTGGGATGATAAACCAGTTGGATGATGCTGCATGGATTTAATCTAGCAGAGACACATATCAAAATAATACATAAAGGCTCCCATCAAGCCTCTTAGATACCCTCAAGCACCAGAGGGCAGACAGCAGAAGCAAGAAAAACTACAATCCTGCAGCCTGTGGAACAAAAACCACATTCACAGAAAGATAGGCAAGATGAAAAGGCAGAGGGCTATATACCAGATGAAGGAACAAGATAAAACCCCAGAAAAACAACTAAATGAAGTGGAGATAGGCAACCTTCCAGAAAAAAAATTCACAATAATGATAGTGAAGATGATCCAGGACCTCGGAATAAGAATGGAGGCAAAGATCGAGAAGATGCAAGAAATATTTAACAAAGACCTAGAAGAATTAAAGAACAAACAAACAGAGATGAACAATACAATAACTGAAATGAAAACTACACTAGAAGGAACCAATAGCAGAATAACTGAGGCAGAAGAACGGATAAGTAACCTGAAAGACAGAATGGTGGAGTTCACTGTTGTGGAACAGAATAAAGAAAAAAGAATGAAAAGAAATGAAGACAGCCTAAGAGACCTCTGGGACAACATTAAATGCAACAACATTCGCATTATAGGGGTCCCAGAAGGAGGAGAGAGAAAGGACCAGAGAAAATATTTGAAGAGATTATAGTCAAAAACTTCCCTAACATGGGAATGGAAATAGCCACCCAGGTCCAGGAAGCGCAGAGAGTCCCATACCGGATAAACCCAAGGAGAAACACGCCGAGACACATAGTAATCAAATTGTCAAAAATTAAAGACAAAGAAAAATTGTGGAAAGCAGCAAGGGAAAAATGACAAATAACATACAAGGGAACTCCCATAAGGTTAATAGCTGATTTCTCAGCAGAAACTCTACAAGCCAGAAGGGAGTGGCATGATATATTTAAAGTGATGAAAGGGAAGAAGCTACAACCAAGATTACTCTAACCGGCAAGGATCTCATTCAGATTTGATGGAGAAATCAAAAGCTTTACAGACAAGCAAAAGCTAAGAGAATTCAGCACCACCAAACCAACTCTACAACAAATGCTAAAGGAACTTCTCTAAGTGGGAAACACAAGAGAAGAAAAGGACCTACAAAAACAAACCCAAAACAATTAAGAAAATGGTCATAGGAACATACATATCGATAATTACCTTAAACGTGAATGGATTAACTGCTCCAACCAAAAGACACAGGCTTGCTGAATGGATACAAAAACAAGACCCATATATATGCTGCCTACAAGAGACCCACTTCAGACCTAGGGACACATACAGACTGAAAGTGAGGGGATGGAAAAAGATATTCCATGCAAATGGAAATCAAAAGAAAGCTGGAGGAGCTATACTCATATCCAATAAAATAGACTTTAAAATAAAGAATGTTACAAGAGACAAGGAAGGACACTACATAATGATCAAGGGATCAATCCAAGAAGAAGATATAACAATTATAAATATATATGCACCCAACATAGGAGCACCTCAATACATAAGGCAACTGCTAACAGCTATAAAAGAGGAAATCGACAGTACCACAATAATAGTGGGGGACTTTAACACCTCACTTACACCGATGGACAGATCATCCAAAATGGAAATCAATAAGGAAACAGAAGCTTTAAATGACACAATAGACCAGATAGATTTAATTGATATTTATAGGACATTCCATCCAAAAACAGATTACACTTTCTTCTCAAGTGCACACGGAACATTCTCCAGGATAGATCACATCTTGGGTCACAAATCAAGCCTCAGTAAATTTAAGAAAATTGAAATCATATCAAGCATCTTTTCTGACCACAACGCTATGAGATTAGAAATGAATTACAGGGAAAAAAACGTGAAAAGTACAAACACATGGAGGCTAAACAATACGTTACTAAATAACCAAGAGATCACTGAAGAAATCAAAGAGGAAATCAAAAAACACCTGGAGACAAATGACAATGAAAACACGACGATCCAAAACCTATGGGACGCAGCACAAGCAGTTCTAAGAGGGAAGTTTATAGTTATACAAGCCAACCTAAAGAAACAAGAAAAATCTCAAATAAACAATCTAAACTTACACTTAAAGGAACTACAGAAAGAAGAAGAAGCAAAACCCAAAGTTAGCAGAAGGAAAGAAATCATAAAGATCAGAGCAGAAATAAATGAAATAGAAACAAAGAAAACAATAGCAAAGATCAATAAAACTAAAAGCTGGTTCTTTCAGAAGATAAACAAAATTGATAAGCCATTAGCCAGACTCATCAAGAAAAAGAGGGAGAGGACTCAAATCAACAAAATCAGAAATGAAAAAGGAGAAGTTACAACAGACACCGCAGAAATACAAAACATCCTAAGAGACTACTACAAGCAACTCTATGCCAATAAAATGGACAAACTGGAAGAAATGGACAAATTCTTAGAAAGGTATAACCTTCCAAGACTGAACCAGGAAGAAACAGAAAATATGACCAGACCAATCACAAGTAATGAAATTGAAACTGTGATTAAAAATCTTCCAATAAACAAAAGTCCAGGACCAGATGGCTTCACAGGTGAATTCTATCAAACATTTAGAGAAGAGCTAACACCCATCCTTCTCAAACTCTTCCAAAAAATTGCAGAGGAAGGAACACTCTCAAACTCATTCTATGAGGCAACCATCACCCTTATACCAAAACCAGACAAAGATACTACAAAAAAAAAATTACAGACCAATATCACTGATGAATATAGATGCAAAAATCCTCAACAAAATACAAGCAAACAGAATCCAACAACACATTAAAAGGATCATACAACACGATCAAGTGGGATTAATCCCAGGGATGCAAGGATTCTTCAATATACGCAAATCAATCAATGTGATACACCATATTAACAAACTGAAGAATAAAAACCATATGATCATCTCAATAGATGCAGAAAAAGCTTTTGACAAAATTCAACACCAATTTATGATAAAAACTCTCCAGAAAGTGGGCATAGAGGGAACATACTTCAACATAATAAAGGCCATATATGACAAACCCACAGCAAACATCATTCTCAATGGTGAAAAACTGAAAGCATTTCCTCTAAGATCAGGAATGAGACAAGGATGTCCCCTCTCACCACTATTATTCAACATAGTTTTGGAAGTCCTAGCCACGGCAATCAGAGAAGAAAAAGAAATAAAAGGAATACAAACTGGAAAAGAAGAAGTAAAACTGCGAATCCTAAAAATGCCACCAGAAAACTACTAGAGTTTACCAATGAATTTGGTAAAGTTGCAAGATACAAAATTAGTGCACAGAAATCTCTTTCATTCCTATACACTAATGATGAAAAATCTGAAAGAGAAATTATGGAAACACAACCATTTACCATTGCAACAAAAAGAATAAAATACCTAGGAATAAACCTACCTAGGGAGACAAAAGACCTGTATACAGAAAACTATAAGACACTGATGAAAGAATTTAAAGATGATACCAACAGATGGAGAGATATACCATGTTCTTAGATTGGAAGAATCAATATTGTGAAAATGACTATACTACCCAAAGCAATCTACAGATTCAATGCAATCCCTATCAAATTACCAATGGCATTTTTTACGGAGCTAGAACAAATCATCTTAAAATTTGTATGGAGACACAAAAGATCCCGAATAGCCAAAGCAGTCTTGAGGGAAAAAAACGGAGCTGGAGGAATCAGACTCCCTCACTTCAGACTATACTACAAAGCTACAGTAATCAAGACAATATGGTACTGGCACAAAAACAGAAACATAGATCAGTGGAACAAGATAGAAAGCCCAGAGATAAACCCACGCATCTATGGTCAACTAATCTATGACAAAGGAGGCAAAGATATACAATGGAGAAAAGACAGTCTCTTCGATAAGTGGTGCTGGGAAAATTGGACAGCTACATGTAAAAGAATGAAATTAGAATACTCCCTAACGCCATACACAAAAATAAACTCAAAACGGATTTGAGACTTAAATGTAAGACTGGACACTATAAAACTCTTAGAGAAAAACATTGGAAGAACACTCTTTGACATAAATCACAGCAAGATCTTTTTTTATCCACCTCCTAGAGTAATGGAAATAAAAACAAAAATAAACAAATGGGACCTAATGAAACTTCAAAGCTTTTGCACAGCAGAGGAAACCATAAAAAAGACGACCCTCAGAATGGGAGAGAATATTTGCAAATGAATCAACGGACAAAGGGTTAATCTCCAAAATATATAAAGAGCTCATGCAGCTCAATATTAAAGAAACAAACAACCCAATCCAAAAATGGGCAGAAGACCTAAACAGACATTTCTTCAAAGAAGACATACAGATGGCCAAGAAACACATGAAAAGCTGCTCAACATCACTAATTATTAGAGAAATGCAAATCAAAACTACAATGAGGTATCACCTCACACCAGTTAGAATGGGCATCATCAGAAAATCTACAAACAACAAATGCTGGAGAGGGTGTGGAGAAAAGGGAACCCTCTTGCAGTGTTGGTGGGAATGTAAATTGATACAGCCACTATGGAGAACAATATGGAGGTTCCTTAAAAAACTAAAAATAGAATTACCATATGATCCAGCAATCCCACTACTGGGCATATACCCAGAGAAAACCATAATTCAAAAAGACACATGCACCCCAATGTTCATTGCAGCACTACTTACAATAGCCAGGTCATGGAAGCAACCTAAATGCCCGTCGACAGACGAATGGATAAAGAAGATGTGGTACATATATACAATGGAATATTACTCAGCCATAAAAAGGAACAAAATTGAGTCATTTTTTGAGACGTGGATGGATCTAGAGACTGTCATACAAAGTGAAGTAAGTCAGAAAGAGAAAAACAAATATCGTATATTAACGCATGTATGTGGAACTTAAAAAATGGTACAGATGAAACAGTTTGCAGGGCAGAAGTTGAGACACAGATGTAGAGAACAAACGTATGGACACCAAGGGGGGGAAACCGTGGTGGGGTGGGGATGGTGGTGTGCTGAATTGGGCGATTGGGATTGACATGTATACACACTGATGTGTATAAAATTGATGACTGACTAAAATAATAATAATAATAATAATAAATAAAGGATAAATTACACAAGGGACTTATACACAAGCAGCTCTGAGGGGTGAAATGTCTGTACACTGAACACTGTAAGTCACTGATGAGAAAAGCTGCAAAAGACACAAATAAATGGAAAAATATTTTGTGTTCTTGGGTTGGAAGAATTAGTATTGTTAAAATGTTCATCCTACTCAAAGCCATCTATATATTCAATGCAATCCCTATCACAATTCCAATGGCATTTTTATAGAAACAGTCCTAAAATTTGTATGGAACCACCAAAAACCATGAATAACCAAAGCAATCTTGAAAGAGAACAAAGCTGGAGACATCACACTTCTCAATTTCAAGCTATATTACAAGGCTATAGTAATCAAAACATTATGGTACTGGTATGAAAACAAACATAAAGAACAACAGAACAGAATCAAGAGTCCAGAAATAAACCCATGCATATATGGTCAACTAATATTTGAAATGGGAGCCAACAATACTCAATGGGGAGAGATAGTCTCCTCAATAAAGGAGGAAAAACTGGATAATCACATGCAAAAAACAAAAGAAAGAAAGAAACTGGACTCCACCTTATACCACTCACAAAAATTAACTCAAAATGGATTAAAGACTTAAATTTAAGACCTGAAACTCTAAAACTCCTAGAAGAAAACACAGAGGAAAAGCTCCTTCATGTTGGTTTTGGCAATGAGTTTTTTGAACATGACACCAAAAGCACAAGCAACAAAAACAAAAATAAATGTGAAGGGTTTCATCAAATTAAACAGCTTCTGCACAGCAAAAAAAAAGCCATCAACAAAATTAAAAGGCAACTTATGAAATGGGAGAAAATATTTGCAAACCACATATCTGGTAAGAAGTTAATATCCAAAATACATAAGGAACACATATAACTCAAAAGCAAAGAAACAAAATCTGATTAAAAATGGGAAGAACTAAATAAACATTTTTCCAAAAAGGTTAAACACATGGCCAACAGGTACATGAAAAGGGACTCAACATCATTAATCATTCAGGGAAATGCAAATCAGAACCACAGTGATTATATCACCTCACACAGTCAGAATGGCTGTTTTCAAAAAAAAAAATATCAAGTGCTGGGGAGGATGTGAAAGAAAAGAACCCTTATGCATTGCTGGTGGAGTGTAAATTGTTATAACCACTATGGAAAATAGTATGGAGGTTCCTCAAAAAATTAAAAATAGAACTATCATATGATTCAACAATTCCACTTCTGGGTATTTATTCGAAGAAAGCAAAAACACTTACTTGAAAAGATACCTTCATGCCTATGTCCACTGCAGTATTATTTACAATAGCCAAGATAGAGAAACAACCTAAGTGTCTGTTGAGAAATGAATGGATAAAGAAACTGTGGTGTGTGTGTGTGCATTCCTATATATACATATACATATGAATACTATCCAGCCGTAAAAAAGGAAGTCCTGTCATTTGTGACAACATGCATAGGCCCTGAGGGCACTATGCTAAGTGAAATACATCAGACAGAGAAAGAAAAATGCTGTGTGTTATCACTTGTATGTGGAATCTAAAAATACCAAACTCATAGAAACAGGGTTCATTGGTGGTTGCCAGGGACTGAGGGGTGGGGAAAGTGGGTGAAGGTAGTCAAAGGATACAAATTTACAGTTATAAAATGAATAAATTCTCAGGATGTAATGTACAGAATGGTGACTCTAGTCTAAAAAAATATTATATAGTTGAAAGTTGCTCAGAGTAAACCTTAAAGTTCTCACCACAGGGAAAAAAATGATAATTATGTGAGGTGATGGATGTGTTAACTGACCTTATTGTGGCAATCATTTTAAAAAATATACCTCTATCAAATCATCACATTGTATACTTTAAGTTTACACAATGTTAAATGTCAATTTTATCTCAATAAAACTGGAAAAAAATAAGAAAATAAATTCAGTTTCTGGCTTGTTGAGGTTTAACATCTCTTAGAGAGCTCGATTACAGCTGCTCTTTGTAGAAGACACAGCAAAGAGTCAGAATAGAGGGAATATTCTACAGTATGAAAGGGCTCCAATCCCCTAGAAGGAGTGTGTAGGGAACAATTGATAAAGAAAAGACAAGAGGGACAGAGGCAACACTCTGAGGAAATAAAAAGAAGAGGAGGCATGGAAAGTAAACTGGTATGAATTGGCTAGAGAGGAGAAAAATCAGGAAAAGGAAAAAAGTGTCACGGTACCCAAAGGAAAATGAGAAACACAAACAAGAGGACAGCTGTGCTGTGTTACATGTTGCAAACAGGATCTGATGATTGCCATTTACAGTTAGAGGGGTAAACATCTACAGCAAAACAACAGCAAAAATGAAAAGCTATTGGTAGAAAGAGCCAGAGTAAACTATTCTTTGTGGAGGACAGGCTCTGAATGGAACAAGATAAAGGACAGGAACTGTGGCAAAGGACACATGAGCTTCCCATGGACAGGATATGGATCCCAGGGAGAAGCAGGCCCAGGCCATCTAAGAGATACTGCATCCCAAAGGTGACCCCACCAGAGGAATGCTCTCATGGAAGCCTGGGCAGAAGGCCAAAGGAGACGTCACCAGTGACAAGGGAATTATAGGTGAGACTGGGAGCAGGGGAGTCATGAAAATACCACAGGAGAAAGGAATCCACATTTGTAATCCCCTATACCTCTGACAGGCAAAATGGTCCCCCAAAGATATCCATGCCCTAATCCCTGGCTTCTGTAAATATGTCAAATGACATGGCAGAAGGGGCTCTGCAGATGTAATTAAGGTTACAAACTTTAAAACAGGGAAATTATTTTGGATTTTCTGGGTGAGCCCAAGCTAATACATGAACCCTAAAAAGCAGAGGACTTTCTCCAGATGGAGGCAAGAGATGCCACAGAAGGGGAATTCAGAGAAATTCTAAGTGTGAGATGGATTTGATGTATCTGAGATGTAAGGGCCCATGTGAAGGATAGGAAAGAGGCCTCTCAAAGCTAAGGCAGCCCGCAGAGGACAATCAGGGAGAAAACTGGGACCTCAGTCCTACAACATCAGGGAACTCTGCCAACAAAATGAAATCGGAAGAGGATTCTCCCCAAAGCCTCTGATAAGAGCCCAGCCATCTGACACCGATTTCAGCCTTGTCAGCCTACAGAAACCAGCTGAGTCGACCTGGACTTCAGCCTACAAAACTACGAGACAATACAGTGGTGTGGTTTTAAGACACCAAATCTGTGGCAATTTGTCATGGTCAGCAATAAAACTAACACAACACCCCACGGCACCAGTGCCAGATTATAAATACCCTCGGCCAGCAAAGTATTTTTATTTCTCCTCCCCTCATCTCCAATGTCATCCTGGAGGAGATAGGTTCAGTCTGGAGAGCAGGAAAGAAGGGAAACGCAGTGTGGGGAAACAGAGCAGAGCCCACCAGAGCCCCAAGCACGGCCACGACCACGGCCCCAAGCATGGCCTCAAGCACGGCCACGACCACAGCCCCAAGCACAGCCACGACCACAGCCTGCCCTGGAGGCTTTAAGTGGAGCAGCCTTGAAAGAGGGAAGGTGAGAGGCTTTCTCTGGATAAAAGTTAACTTATTTAAATTAAACTAGGGTTTTCATTATCTGAAAGCAAACAGAAAACTCTGGGACCTGCGGTGAATTTTATCCAGGGGCAGGAAAGAATAAGCTGAAAGAGCTGGTTTAAAGGGGCACTGGCTGGAACAAACAAGTCACTTTCAATCTGTACCTACCATGTTCACCTTGGTCAAAAAGCCAGCTACACAGATCTACTGTGAGTTCAAGAGCAACCACTGAAATTTGACATCCATAAATCAAAGCTGTATACACAGCAATGCTCACACAACTATTTCACATATCTAAGATCTAAAGAGAAACCAAGATGAGTTTTCAGATAAAAATTCTGCTTTCACTGGATGGCAAACAGGAAAAAAAGCCCTTAAGAAGTAGCATAACTAAAAATTCATCACTACTTTTAAAAAGTGCACTGAAAATTTTACCCAGCGACCAACTAAATTAATTTCCTAAATAAAAGTGAAATGAGTACAAATGTTGAAGGATTACACTGTACTTCGCATTCATTAAGTAATCAAGTCAACACACTGTCTTTCAAAGGACCGTCTTGAGGAGGGAAAAGAGGTGTTCTTCAAAACAAAGATTTTACTTCATGAAAAAAATCATCTAAGTACCTTTGATAAGGTTAAACAAGATTTTTTTAAACTGTACAATGCCAAAACAAAGAATCTAGGTACAACCTCTAAATGAAACCTCTTTTTGGCAAATGCCAAAAAATGAATATGGCAGATTATTCAATGTTGCTTCCTCAAAAGAATTTTTATTAATAAAAATGGTATGGATAGGTGCAAGCCAAAAATAAAACCCAACCTAATCTAGCATCCTCCCCAGACATAAAAACAGCTTTAAATTTGTCAAAGATGTGGTATCCCACCTGACAAGCCTGAGATATATCACTAGTCCACATTTAAAGGAGAAAGACCCTTCTCAGCTTTACAATCTCCAGCAGGTTTTCCCTGCATTGACCACTGTGATATGGTCAAGGTATCAAAAAAGGAGAAAAAAAAAAACAAACCTATTCTTTATTTTTTTTAAAGCCTTTAGTTGTGACAAACTCACTCATTAGCAAATTGGGCAGCCCTGAGAAAGCAATAATTCATTTTACTTCTGCTGAGTAAAGTGAGTTTGACTGCAAAAGATCTTCTGCCAACAAGGAGACCTGTTTAAAATTTAACAAGTGGGGCTTCCCTGGTAGCACAGTGGTTAGGAATCCTCCTGTCAGTGCAGGGCACACGGGTTCAAGCCCTGGTCCAGGAAGATCCCACATGCCGCGGAGCAACTAAGCCCGTGCACCACAACTACTGAGCCTGCGCTCTAGAGCCCGCGAGCCACAACTACTGAAGCCCGCGCGCCTATAGCCCGTGCTCCACAACAAGAGAAGCCACCGCAATGAGAAGCCCGCACACTGCAACGAGGAGTGGCCCCCGCTCGCCGCAACTAGAGAAAGCCCGCAGGCAGCAACGAAGACCCAACACAGCCAAAAATAAATAAATATAATTAATTAATTAATTAATTTAAAATTTTAAAAAAAAAGATTTAACAAGTGATCTGGCCCAGTTATTAGATGTGTAAACATTTCAAAAATGCCAAAATCCATCTGCCCTGTTCATACAATTACAATTGATACTCTTAGCTAGGAGAAGGGTAAGAAAGACTAACAGAAAAATACTTCTAAAGTCATCATGTTCAGAACAGAATACGATCAACTATGTTCTGTACTTCCTAGGTAGTTGTACTTTAAAAACTACTAGCTGCTGTAAGCCTCCATAAATGTCTAACATCACTGGCCTACTTGCTTTACTTACTCAGATGACACCAGCAATTATGAGCCAGAAGAAAAATTTTTCGTAACAAGGTAGTCACAAGTGAACCAAAAAAGTACCATTCCAGAATCTCACGGATAATTTAGGTAGTGGTTCCACATATGAGACATGAATGAGGGGGCACTTTATTATCTTGAGTCCTCAAAGGTAGTCTTGAAGAAATCTACCTTACACAAGTCTCATTGACAGATGCAAAGGCTAGCAAAAATGGTTACGTTCTTTTGTTCTAGATTGAAATTATATCAACTTGTGATGATAAAAGAATTACAAAGGCACACCGCAAATTCAGTGAGTTCAAGTGCAGATTTAACTGTTGGAGGACTATGCAAACCTGGTTATCATGAGAACTGAGAAAGGACTCAAACAAGGTCCAAAAATCAGCACACTTAACAATGTACACAGCAGAGAGCTGTGACCGTCATTCTCAAATGCAACCGACCCAGACAGACCACTTAGATAATCTATTTAAGGCAAAAGTATATCATTTGATACTTTAGAGGTTTATGTTTTTATGTATTTCTGTGTAAAACAACTGGTATGACATTTTTCTTTGGATTCTTATTTTTGTAATCCTAAAACTCTATGCCTTAAGTACTACCTTAATGACATCAGAAACCACCTATGGAACCTGAGCTTCAGACATGTGTGGTTCCATTAACATGAGCCAAAGCAAAGGCTTTTTTTTACATCAAACGTTTTATAAGGAATCAAAATTCTTACCATCATCTTTTCAAAAAGCTCTAAGAGTTCCTTCTCGGACAGTGGCTTTGGAATGTTTTCATTCATCTCTGAAGAGCAATCATTGCTTGAAAATGCAGTCTTCAGGTTGGAAAGTGGAGTCCTTTCTTTCTTGCTCCCTGGAATTCTTATGCTGGCAAATCTGTCCAGCTATGAAGAAAGATAAAATAAATAGCACACACGTAAGTATTCCCTTCTCCAACAATATTTACCTAATTCCCAAAATGAAAAAACAAACAGGGTCAATTACATTATCACTGTGATTTCATCAGGAGGCATTCAATTAATTCAGCACTTAATCTTTAAAATTAAAAGAAATAATAAATATAATAATAAGTGTCTTCATAACCATCCTGTCTAAAGGCAGAAGAGTTACACAACCTCAAAAGATTCCTTCTAATCTTAAGATTATAGAATTAAGAGTCTAATAAGTGACGTTTGCTTTACAGATTAACAAATTAAGCATTTTTACAAAGGTAACTTAGCTAATTTAGTGATTGGCAATCTAACTAGTACTCAGTGTCCTGCCCCCCAGCCCCTCATCCAGTGTCCTTTTCATAGTACAGACTATGGGATGGGGAGGTGGGGGAGCAGGGCATGATTTAGGCATTTTAAAAATTGACTTTTACTTACACCTCCATAACTTGTTGGCCTGATAGACATCACATTTCTCTTTATTCAGGTTGGTCTGTATTTGAACTTCATGAACAACTATAGAGTAGCTAAAGCCTCAGGGAATAAAACTGGATTTTGGCTGCAATGAGATTTCTTCTACAATTGTATCATCAAATTGTCCACGGATATTTGAAAATGCGTAGATTAGTTTACAAAGTTAATTGTTCATTCATTGAAAATTGCTTGAATTTCACAAGTTCTATTCCTAATAGAGAACCCAGACACATACAGTGTTTCAAGTGGTAACCAGCAAAAAAGGTAAAGAAGTGTGTACTTAAAAAGCACAATGATTCTGGAATTGTTCAGCATAACTGTGCACACATTAAGCTACTATTTTCACCATATATATGTGTAGTACATAGTCCTGTACTATTCATTGTAGCAGCTACTGGCTACGTGTGGTTATTTAAATGTAAACTAAATTTTTAAATTCAGTTCCTTAGTTGCCCTAGTCACATACCAAGTGCTCAAGAACCACAAGAGACTAGTGGCTCCCATATTGGCCAAAGCACACAAAGTACATTTCTATCATGACAGAAGGTTCTACTGAATAGGGCTACTAGAGCCCATTAAAGAAATATAACACTTAAAATTCTCTGTTTACAAGGACAGTAAATCACAGTATTGATTATTCACTTCACTAAAGAAATAGGACTTTTTTCAAATAATGATATGCAAAGTTAATAATGTTTATCTTTCAAAATAGGTCTTTAAGTTCACTTTGGAGATAATCCCTAGGAAAAACACCATATACTATACACTCACACATGCTCCATCTAACATGAACTAAACATTAAAGTACTAACAATATGACAGCTTCTGGCAGGATTACAAAGTAGTCACAAAACACCACTGCCCTCATCCTAACAACAAAAGAAGCCAGATACCCTACAAAATTGTACTTGCTGCTGTTTTCAACCCATCAGGAAGCTGAGGAAACAAGAAAACCTGTAGAACTAAATACTGGGACGTGACAAACTGCTTTTATCCCTGACGGACAGCTGAAGAAAAATAAAGGTAAAGAAAAACCAGTCAAGTTTTTTTTTATGAACTTTGACAGCTGCATGGGTACTGGCATGAGAGATTAGAATTCCAAGGGCCTTGGTCATGAAGCCCCAACCATGGAGCAAGTCTGCACCCTCTTACCAACTCTTTCCCTCAAGTCTTCACCAGCTACATGGGGTAGGAGGCCAATGGCTGGGGGCAGAGCAGGAAAGCTGAGCGGGATGCTTGCTCCCTGAGGCATAAGAGGTCTCTCCCAATGCAAAGCAGCTGCTCTCCGAACGCTCTGGACCAGACAGAAGACCTGAGAGAAATCCAGGCCTTCAGAGAGCACACAACAGCTGAGCACAGCTGACAGAGAGCACACGAAGGCTGGGAGTAGGATAACAGGTCTCTCTGAAGAAACAGAGAGCCAGCAATGGAACTGAAAACAAAAAAGAGAATGCTACAGTAACCCTAAAAATGGGCATCAGGACTTTAAAGCAGAAAGAAATATTCGACGGTTTTCAAAGCTAAAGTTCAGTTGTAATGTCAAAAAGCAGATTGCCAGAATCTCATTAGCACTCAGATCCTAAGCCCTCAAAACATCTGAGGCCACAGGTGAGCTGAATAAAAAACTGAAGCAGCAGGAAACCAAATCCAGCTCAACTAGAGATCACAGTGACTCAGACCCCATTCCAACAGCCTGAAAGAAGGGCATGCATGCCCTTTCTTGGAAGCAAACATTATTTAATTTCTACTGTAATTAAATAAAATGCCCACCATACAATCAAATATTGCTAGACACACAAAGGAGCAAGAAATGTGGCCCACAGTCAAAAGAAATCACCTAGAGATGGCCCAGAGGGTAGAATTACTAAACAGACTATTTAAAATAAAATTTATAAAAATATGCTAAAGGATATAATGAAGAGTGGCCATCATGCATGAAGGATGGAGAATTTCAGCAGCAAACCATGGACACTATTTTTTTTAATCTATTAGAATGAAAAATGTATCAGAAATGAAGACTTCATTAGATGGCCTTAACAGAACCTGAACATTGCTGAGGAAAGAATTGGTGAACCTAAACACATATCAATAGAAAGTATCTAAACTGAAACAAAAAGGAAAAACAAAATGGGAAAAGGGAAAAAAAAGAATAGAGTAACCACAATCCATGATACAATATGAAATGTAACACAAGGGTAACTGGGGTCCAGAAGCAGAAGAGAGAGGATAGATAGATAGACATATACATATATCAATTCACAGATCCAAGGAGCTCAGCAAACCCTAGAAAGAATACCAAAATAACAAACAAAAAACAAACAAACAAAAAAAAACCTAGGAGCCTCATAGTCAAACTGCTGAAAATTAAAAATAAATGGCAAACCACAAAAGTACAGCCAGAGAAAAGAAGACATTATACATAGAACAAAAATGATACAAATGAAAATTTCTCACCAGAAACAATGCCAGCAAAAGACAAGGGAATGGCATCTTTGAGGTACTGAAAGAAAAATACCCTTATCCTAGAATTCTATGTTTAGTAAAAATACTTTTCATAAATAGAAGCAAAAGAAAGACATTTCCAGACAGACAAAAGCTAAAGAATCTGTCTGCAGCAGATCTCCTCTACAAAAGGTGCCAAAAGAAGCTTTTCAGGCAGAATTGATGGAAATGGAATCCCATATTTACAAAAAGAAATGAAGAGCAATGGAGAGGTTGCTCTATTAGAAGCTGGTGATACAAAGATAAATTAGCTATTTAGAACGTAAGCAACAAATAACAATCCAGTGGAGGAGACAAGCACCTAGACAGGTAATTATAAAGCTATGTAGACAATGTAGCAAGAAGTGTATAGTGTATCACACTAGCAAAGAAGAGGGGCATCTAACTCACCAACATAAACTTTCCCTGCTTTGAAATAACCCAGAAACATAAAATTATCTCCACATGAATATATGTCCAGAAGTTATGTCTCTATGTACATCAGTACTCCAATCCTCGATACTTGTTTTAAAAAACTAGGGACACCCAACAGCTGTTTTAAGAAATGGGGCTGGTTCCTCTGTCTGTCTTCTGAATCACTACTTCATTGCCATCATTTCTATACATGTAATATCAATTCTTGAGTGTAGAAACTATGCTAACTCCTCTTCACACACCACACACACACACACACACACACAAAAAGTTAATTAATACGCTAAACTTATAATGAAGTGAAATTAAGCAAAACATCATTAATGCAACATCAATATTATAAATGTAAACATGTCAATAAATGGGAATAGTAAGTTTAAGCAATCCACAAGCTAATTTGTGAATACTTAACTTCCAACAGTGGTAGAAGAAATCAAAATTTTAGTTTTCACCAAAAGTCAAAATTTTTTTAAATAAAAATCTCTAAAAGTCATAAAGGGCGCTGGGCAAGATGGCGGAAGAGTAAGACGCGGAGATCACCTTCCTTCCCACAGATACATTGGAAATACATCTACACGTGGAACTGCTCCTACAGAACACCCACTAAATGCTGGCAAAAGACGTCAGACCTCCCAAAAGGCAAGAAACTCCCCACGTACCTGGGTAGGACAAAAGAAAAAAGAAATAACAGAGACAAAAGAATAGGGACGGGACCTGCACCAGTGGGAGGGAGCTGTGAAGGAGGAAACGTTTCCACACACGAGGAAGCCCCTTCGCGGGTGGAGACTGCGGGTGGCAGAGGGGGGAAGCTTTGGAGCCACGGAGGAGAGCACAGCCAAAGGGGTGCAGAGGGCAAAGCGGAGAGATTCCCACACAGAAGATCGGTGCCGACCAGCGCTCACCAGCCCAAGAGGCTTGTCTGCTCACCCGCTGGGGCGGGCGGGGGCTGGGAGCTGAGGCTCGGGCTTCGGTCAGATCCCAGGGAGAGGACTGGGGTTGGCTGTGTGAACACAGCCTGAAGGGGTTAGCGCACCACAGCTAGCCGGGAGGGAGTCCGGGAAAAAGTCTGCAGCTGCCAAAGAGGCAAGAGACTTTTTCTTGCCTCTTTGTTTCACGGTGCGTAAGGAGAGGGGATTCAGAGCGCTGCCTAAACGAGCTCCAGAGACGGGCGCGAGCCGCGGCTATCAGCGCAGACCCCAGAGACGGGCATGAGACGCTAAGGCTGCTGCTGCAGACACCAAGAAGCCTGTGTGCGAGCACAGGTCACTATACACACCGCCCCTCCTGGGAGCCTGTGCAGCCCGCCACTGCCAGGCTCCCGTGATCCAGGAAAACTTCCCCGGGAGAACGCACGGTGCGCCTCAGGCTGCTGCAACATCACGCCAGCCTCTGCCGCCGCAGGCCCGCCCCGCACCGGTACCCTTCCCTCCCAGCAGCCTGAGTGAGCCAGAGCCACTGAAGCAGCTGCTCCTTTAACCCCGTCCTGTCTGAGTGAAGAACAGACGCCCTCAGGCGACCTACATGCAGAGGCGGGTCCAAATCCAACACTGAACCCTGGGAGCTGTACAAACAAAGAAGAGAAAGGGAAATTTCTCCCAGCAGCCTCAGAAGCAGCGGATTAAAGCTCCACAAACCACTTGATGTACCCGCATCTGTTGAATACCTGAATAGACAACGAATCATCCCAAATTCAGGAGGTGGACCTTGGGAGCAAGATATATTAATTTTTCCCCTTTTCCTTTTTTTGTGAGTGTATAGGTGTATGCTTCTGGGTGAGATTTTGTCTGTATAGCTTTGCTTTCACCATTTGTCCTAGGTTTCGGTCCTCCCTATTTTTTTGTTGTTTTGTTTACTTTTTTACTTAAAAAATTTTTTTCTTAATAAATTTTTTCTTAATAATTTTTTCCATAGTTTTATTTTAAAAAATAAAAAAAATTCTTTCTTAATAATTTTTTCTAATTATTATAAAAAGTTAATAAATTTATTTTTTAAAATTTAAAACAACTTTTTTTCTTAATAAATTTATTCTTGATAAATTTTTCTTATTTTTTATTATAATAGCTTTATTTTATTTTATTTTATCCTCTTGCTTTCTTTCTATTTTTTCTCCCTTTTATTCTGAGCCGTGTGGATGAAAGGCTCTTGGTGCTTCAGCCAGGCATCAGGGCTGTGCCTCTGAGGTGGGAGAGCAAACTTCAGGACACTGGTCCAAAAGAGACCTCCCAGCTCCACATAATACCAAACGGCGAAAATCTCTCAGACACCTCCATCTCAACAACAAGACCCAGCTTCACTCAACAACCAGCAAGCTACAGTGCTGGACACCCTATGCCAAACAACTAGCAAGACAGGAACACAACCCCATCCATCAGCAGAGAGGCTGCCTAAAATCATAATAAGGCCACAGACACCCCAAAACACACCACCAGACGTGGACGTGCCCACCAGAAAGACAAGATCCAGCCTCATCCACCAGAACACAGGCACTAGTCCCCTCCACCAGGAAGCCTACACAACCCATTGAACCAACCTTAGCCACTGGGGACAGATACCAAAAACAACAGAAACTACGAACCTGCAACATGTGAAAAGGACACCCCAAAAACAGTACGATAAGCAAAATGAGAAAACAGAAAAACACACAGCAGATGGAGCAGGGTCAAAACAAACAAGACCTAACAAATGAAGAGGAATAGGCAGTCTACCTGAAAAAGAATTCAGAATAATGATAGTAAACATGATCCAAAATCTTGGAAATAGAATAGACAAAATGCAAGAAACATTTAACAAGGACGTAGAAGAACTAAAGAGGAACCAAGCAAAGATGAAAAACACAATAAATGAAACTAAAAATACTCTAGAAGGGATCAATAGCAGAATAACTGAGGCAGAAGAACGGACAAGTGACCTGGAAGATAAAAGAGTGGAAATAACTACTGTAGAGCAGAATAAAGAAAACAGAATGAAAAGAACTGAGGACAGTCTGAGAGACCTCTGGGACAACATTAAACGCACCAACATTCGAATTATAGGGGTCCCAGAAGAAGAACAGAAAAAGAAAGGGACTGAGAAAATATTTAAAGAGATTATAGTTGAAAACTTCCCTAATATGGGAAAGGAAATAGTTAATCAAGTCCTGGAAGCACAGAGAGTCCCATACAGGATAAATGCAAGGAGAAACACGCCAAGACACATATTAATCAAACTATCAAAAATTAAATATAAAGAAAACATATTAAAAGCAGCAAGGGAAAAACACCAAATAACACACAAGGGAATCCCCATAAGGTTAACAGCTGATCTTTCAGCAGAAACTCTGCAAGCCAGAAGGGAGTGGCAGGATATACTTAAAGTGATGAAGGAGAAAAACCTACAACCAAGATTGCTCAACCCGGGCTTCCCTGGTGGCACAGTGGTTGAGAATCTGCCTGCCAATGCAGGGGACACGGGTTCGAGCCCTGGTCTGGGAAGATCCCACATGCCGCGGAGAAACTAGGCCCGTGAGCCACAACTACTGAGCCTGCGCGTCTGGAGCTTGTGCTCCGCAACCAGAGAGGCCACGATAGTGAGAGACGCGCACCGCGATGAAGAGTGGCCCCCCCTCGCCACGACTAGAGAAAGCCCTCACACAGAAACGAAGACCCAACACAGCCAAAAAAACAATATTAATAAATAAATATTTAAAAAAAAAAAAAAAGATTGCTCAACCCAGCAAGGATCTCATTCAGATTTGATGGAGAAATTAAAACCTTTACAGACAAGCAAAACCTGAGAGAGTTCAGCACAACCAAACCAGCTTTACAACAAATGCTAAAGGAACTTCTCTAGGCAAGGAACACAAGAGAAGGAAAACACCTACAATAACAAACCCAAAACATTTAAGAAAATGGGAATAGGAACATACATATCGATAATTACCTTAAATGTAAATGGATTAAATGCTCCCACCAAAAGACACAGACTGGCTGAATGGATACAAAAACAAGACCCATATATATGCTGTCTACAAGAGACCCACTTCAGACCTAGGGACACATACAGACTGAAAGTGAGGGGATGGAAAAAGATATTCCATGCAAATAGAAATCAAAAGAAAGCTGGAGTAGCAATTTAACACCCCACTTTCACCAATGGACAGATCATCCAAAATGAAAATAAATAAATAAACACAAGCTTTAAATGGTACATTAAACAAGACAGACTTCATTGATATTTATAGGACACTACACCGAAAAACAACAGAATACACATTTTTCTCAAGTGCTCATGGAACATTCTCCAGGATAGATCATATCTTGGGTCACAAATCAAGCCTTGGTAAATTTAAGAAAATTAAAATCGTATCAAGTATCTTTTCTGACCACAACGCTATGAGACTAGATATCAATTACAGGAAAAGATCTGTAAAAAATACAAACACATGGAGGCTACACAATACACTACTTAATAACGAAATGATCACTGAAGAAATCAAAGGGGAAATCAAAAAATACCTAGAAACAAATGACAGTGGAGACACGACGACCCAAAACCTATGGGATGCAGCAAAAGCAGTTCTAAGAGGGAAGTTTATAGCTATACAAACCTACCTCAAGAAACAAGAAAAAACTCAAATAAACAATCTACCTTACACCTAAAGGAATTAGAAAAAGAAGAACAAAAAACCCCAAAGCTAGCAGAAGGAAAGAAATCATAAAGATCAGATCAGAAATAAGTGAAAAAGAAATGAGGAAGACAATAACAAAGACTAATAAAACTAAAAGCTGGTTCTTCGAGAACATAAACAAAATTGATAAACCATTAGCCAGATTCATCAAGAGAAAAAGGGAGAAGACTCAAATCAATAGAATTAGAAATGAAAAAGGAGAAGTAACCACTGACACTGCAGAAATACAAACGATCATGAGAGATTACTACAAACAACTCTATGCCAATAAAATGGACAACCTGGAAGAAATGGACAGATTCTTAGAAATGCACAACCTTCCGAGACTGAACCAGGAAGAAATAGAAAATATGAACAGACCAATCACAAGCACTGAAATTGAATCTGTGATTAAAAATCTTCCAACAAACAAAAGCCCAGGACCAGATGGCTTCACAGGCGAATTCTATCAAAAATTTAGAAAAGAGCTAACACCTATCCTTCTCAAACTCTTCCAAAATATAGCAGAGGGAGGAACACTCCCAAACTCATTCTACGAGGCCACCATCACCCAGATACCCAAACCAGACAAAGATGTCACAAAGAAAGAAAACTACAGGCCAATATCACTGATGAATATAGATGCAAGAATCCTCAACAAAATACTAGCAAACAGAATCCAACAGCACATTAAAAGGATCATACACCATGATCAAGTGGGGTTTATTCCAGGAATGCAAGGATTCTTCAATATACGCAAATCAATCAATGTGATACATCATATTAACAAATTGAAGGAGAAAAACCATATGATTATCTCAATAGATGCAGAGAAAGCTTTCGACAAAATTCAACACCCATTTATTATAAAAGCCCTGCAGAAAGTAGGCATAGAGGGAACTTTCCTCAACATAATAAAGGCCATCTATGACAAACCCACAGCCAACATCGTCCTCAATGGTGAAAAATTGAAACCATTTCCACTAAGATCAGGAACAAGACAAGGTTGCCCACTCTCACCACTATTATTCAACATAGTTTTGGAAGTGTTAGCCACAGCAATCAGAGAAGAAAAAGAAATAAAAGGAAACCAAATAGGAAAAGAAGAAGTAAAGCTGTCACTGTTTGCAGATGACATGATACTATACATAGAGAATCCTAAAGATGCTACCAGAAAACTACTAGAGCTAATCAATGAATTTGGTAAAGTAGCAGGATACAAAATTAATGAACAGAAATCTCTTGCATTCCTATACACAAAGGATGAAAAATCTGAAAGTGAAATTAAGAAAACACTCCCATTTACCATTGCAACAAAAAGAATAAAATATCTAGGAATACACCTACCTAAGGAGACAAAAGACCTGTATGCAGAAAATTATAAGACACTAATGAAAGAAATTAAAGATGATACAAATAGATGGAGAGATATACCATGTTCTTGGATTGGAAGAATCAACATTGTGAAAATGACTCTACTACCCAAAGCAATCTACAGATTCAATGCAATCCCTATCAAACTACCACTGGCATTTTTCACAGAACTAGAACAAAAAATTTCACAATTTGTATGGAAACACAAAAGACCCCGAATAGCCAAAGCAATCTTGAGAACAAAAAATGGAGCTGGAGGAATCAGGCTCCCTGACTTCAGACTATATTACAAAGCTACAGTAATCAAGACAGTTTGGTACTGGCACAAAAACAGAAATATAGATCAATGGAACAGGATAGAAAGCCCAGAGATAAACCCACGCACATATGGTCACCTTATCTTTGATAAAGGAGGCAAGAATATACAGTGGAGAAAAGACAGTCTCTTCAATAAGTGGTGCTGGGAAAACTGGACAGGTACATGTAAAAGTATGAAATTAGAACACTCCCTGACACCATACACAAAAATAAACTCAAAATGGATTAAAGACCTAAATGTAAGGCCAGACACTATCAAACTCTTAGAGGAAAACATAGGCAGAACACTCTATGACATAAATCACAGCAAGATCCTTTTTGATCCAGCTCCTCGAGAAACGGAAATAAAAACACAAAGAAACAAATGGGACCTAATGAAACTTAAAAGCTTTTGCACAGCAAAGGAAACCATAAACAAGACCAAAAGACAACCCTCAGAATGGGAGAAAATATTTGCAAGTGAAGCAACTGACAAAGGATTAATCTCCAAGATTTACAAGCAGCTCATACCGCTCAATAACAAAAAAAACAAACAACCCAATCCAAAAATGGGCAGAAGACCTAAATAGACATTTCTCCAAAGAAGATACACAGATTGCCAACTGACACACGAAAAAATGCTCAACATCATTAATCATTAGAGAAATGCAAATCAAAACTACCATGAGATATCATCTCACACCGGTCAGAATGGCCATCATCAAAATATCTACAAACAATAAATGCTGGAGAGGGTGTGGAGAAAAGGGAATCCTCTTGCACTATTGGTGGGAATGTAAATTTATACAGCCACTATGGAGAACAGTATGGATGTTCCTTAAAAAACTACAAATAGAACTACCATACGACCCAGCAATCCCACTACTGGGCATATACCCTGAGAAAACCATAATTCAAAAAGAGTCATGTACCAAAATGTTCATTGCATCTCTATTTACAATAGCCAGGACATGGAAACAACCTAAGTGTCCATCAACAGATGAATGGATAAAGAAGGTGTGGCACATATATACAATGGAATATTACTCAGCCATAAAAAGAAACGAAATTGAGTTATTTGTAGTAAGGTGGATGGACCTAGAGTCTGTCATATAGAGTGAAGTAAGTCAGAAAGAGAAAAATACCGTATGCTAACACATATATATGGAATCTAATAAAAAAAAAAAAGGTCATGAAGAACCTAGGGGTTAAATGGGAATAAAGACACAGACCTACTAGAGCATGGACTTGAGGATATGGGGAGGGGGAAGGGTAAGCTGGGAGAAAGTGAGAGAGTGGCATGGACATATATATCCTACCAAACATAAAATAGATAGCTAGTGGGAAGCAGCCGCATAGCACAGGGAGATCAGCTCGGTGCTTTGTGACCACCTAGAGGGGTGGGATAGGGAGGGTGGGAGGGAGGGAGACGCAAGAGGGAAGAGATATGGGAACATATGTATATGTATAACTGATTCACTTTGTTATAAAGGAGAAACTAAAAAAAAATAAAAATAAAAAAAATAAAAGTCATAAAAATAACAATGACTAATATTTATTGAGCCCCTTCTATATCTACACACTGTGCTAAGAGCTTGAAGTGAAACATCAGGTTGAATGTATTTGTTTAATCCTTCAATGAAGAAACTATATACTTAAATAACAAAGAACAAGCTCCAAAAAACACTTATAAACATAAAAATGCCATAGTATTTAGCCTAAAAAATAGCATAAAGAAAAAAAAAAAAAATCAACCCATTATGTTTTTAGATGTAGGACTGCATTTGTATCAATAAACAATACCAAAATGTGTACAATAATACAAAATCAGCACACCTCCCCCACATGCTTAGCACCTAAACTCTGCGGGAGGGCTGCCTTCTATCCAACTGTTAAAACAAATGTGCACTGCACCACTAGCCTAGCTAGCTAAAGGCAAGATAGAAAAAATTAGCATATACCTTTTCCAACTTCTAAATCTATAAAGATGCAAAAAATCAGGGTTTCATAATTTCAATGCTTTTATTTACTTTCGCTGATTAGAAAGGAATGAAAGACAAAATGAGGAAGGAGCCATGGGCGAAAAATAAATACAATCCTTCCTCCTATATTAGAACAGTAAACTGAATTTGTTGAATACTTCGGGCTTAAAGTAAAAGCATTCCCAAGTATGTGATGCTCTATTGAGCACTACAAGTAGTTTCCAAATAACCTGGGCACTATTACAAGCTAGGTGCAGAGTGAACTTTACTATCAAATCAGTGTAAATGTTCTAAAGAAGTTTCATTTTTTTAAAGGGATGATACTATGACTCCACTCATAAAAGGGAAAAAAAAAAAATCACTCCTAATTTACCTTTCATGGAATTACTCATACAATTTGCTTAAAGCAAGACACAAGAGAACATAAAAGCAAACTTTTAAAATATTTTTGTACATAAAAACACGATAGAGGGGCTTCCCTGGTGGCGCAGTGGTTGAGAATCTGCCTGCCAATGCAGGGGACACGGGTTCGAGCCCTGGTCTGGGAAGATCCCACATGCCGCAGAGCAACTAGGCCCGTGAGCCACAATTACTGAGCCTGGCGTCTAGAGCCAGTGCTCCGCAACACGAGGGGCCGCGATAGTGAGAGGTCAACGCACCACGATGAAGAGCGGCCCCCGCTTGCCACAGCTAGAGAAAGCCCTCGCACAGAAACGAAGACCCAACACAGCCAAAAATTTTTTTAAATAATTAATTAATTAATTAATTTTTTAAAAAAAACACGATAGAAATCCCCATCATACTAACTGTAAGTTGATTGTTATTTATATTTGACAATTTGGCTGCAAGTGTGTGTTTTACAATGTGCACTTGGACTGCTACTCCTAATTTCACGTGAAATTCTCTTAAAGTTCAGCTAGAAACACAACCCAAGTAGGTGAAGTACACAATCTGCCTTTGTTGAAGAACTGGTTAAATACAAAGAAGACTGAGGGAATCCTATTATAATGTTATTTGGAGGTGGTACACCAAATAATTAATATGGCTTCAGCTGTGTCTGGGGTGTATTGGGTTTTATAAATAAATATCACTTATCTTCAGGGGAAGGTAAATGAGCAATCTACTGAGTATTACACTGATAATCAGTAATGACAGTTTTAAAAAATTAAAAACTCTATCTAGATGTTTAGCTATTGTATAACACTGTAAGTGAAAACACAGTTTTTACTGTTACAATGTTTTAAATGCTAACAGAGCAGTGATTATTTTTAATTTAAAAACAAAAGGAAGGGGAGGAGCTTCAAGATGGCAGAAGAGTAAGACGCAGAGATCACCTTCCTCCCTACAAATACATAAGAAATACATATACATGTGGAACAACTTCTACAGAACACCTACTGAATGCTGGCAGAAGACATCAGACCTCCCAAAAGGCAAGAAACTCCCCAGGTACCTGGGTAGGGCAAAAGAAAAAAAGAAATAGCAGAGACAAAAGAATAGGGACGGGACCTGCACCAGTGGGAGGGAGCTGTGAAGGAGGAAAGGTTTCCACATACTAGGAAGCCCCTTTGTGGGCGGAGACTGTGTGTGCTGAGGGGGAAGCTGCGGAGCCATGGAGGAGAGCGCAGCCACAGGGGTGCAGAGGGCAAAGCGGAGAGATTCCCGCACAGAGAAGCGGTGCCGACCAGCACTCACCAGCCCCAGAGGCTTGTCTGCTTACCCGCCGGGGCGGGCGGGGGCTGGGAGCTGAGGCTCGGGCTTCGGTCAGATCCCAGGGAGAGGACTGGTGTTGGCAGCGTGAACACAGCCTGAAGGGGTTAGCGCACCACAGCTAGCCGGGAGGGAGTCCGGAAAAAGGTCTGGAGCTGCCAAAGAGACAAGAGACTTTTTCTTGCCTCTTTGTTTCCCGGTGCGCGAGGAGAGGGGATTCAGAGCGCCCCTTAGAGGAGCTCCAGAGACGGGTGCGAGCAGCGGCTATCAGCGTGGTCCCCAGAGACGGGGATGAGAAAATAAGGCTGCTGCTGCGGCAGCCACCAAGAAGCCTGTGTGCAAGCACAGTTCACTATCCACACCTCCCCTCCTGGGAGCCTGTGCAGCCTGCCACTGCCACGGTCCTGTGATCCATGGACAACTTCCCCGGGAGAACGCACAGCGCTCCTCAGGCTGGTGCAACGTCACGCTGGCCTCTGCCGCCACAGGCTCGCCCCGCATCCGTACCCCTCCCTCCCCGTGGCCTGAGTGAGCCAGAGCCCCCGAATCAGCTACTCCTTTAACCCCGACCTATCTGAGCAAAGAACAGACGCCCTCAGGCGACCTACAGGCAGAGGCGGGTCCAAATCCAAAGCTGAACCCCGGGAGCTGTGGGAACAAAGAAGAGAAAGGGAAATCTCTCCCAGCAGCCTCAGGAGCAGCGGATTAAATCTCCACAGTCAACTTGATGTACCCTGCATCTGTGGAATACCTGAATAGACAACGAACCATCCCAAGTTGAGGAGTGGGACTTTGAGAGCAACCATATATTTTTTTTTCCCTTTTTCTCCTTTTGTGAGTGTGTATGTGTATGCTTCTGTGCATGATTTTGTCTGTATAGCTTTGCTTTTACCATTTGACCTAGGGTGCTGTCTGTCCGTTATTTTTGTTTGTGTTTTTACTTAAAAAAAATTTTTTTCTTAATATTTATTTTTAATTTTAATAACTTTATTTTATTTTATTTTACTTTATTTTATTTTATTGTTTATCTTCTTCTTTCTTTCTTTCTTTCTTTTCCTCCCTTTTATTCTCAGCCATGTGGAGGACAGGATTTTGGTGCTCCAGCCAGGCATCAGGGCTGTGCCACTGAGTTGGAAGAGCCAACTTCAGGACACTGGTCCACAAGAGACCTCCCAGCTCCAAGTAATATCAAACGGCGAAAATCTCCCAGAGATCTCCATCTCAACAACAAGACCCAGCTCCACTCAACGACCAGCAAGCTACAGTGCAGGATGCCCCATCCCAAACAACTAGCAAGACAGGAACACAACCCCATCCATTAGCAGAGAGGCTGCCTAAAATCATAACAAGGCCACAGACACCCCAAAACACAAAACCAGACGTGGACCTGCCCACCAGAAAGACAAGATCCAGCCTCATCCACCAGAACACAGGCATCAGTCCACTCCAACAGGAAGCCTACACAACCCACTGAAAAAACCTTAGCCACTGGGAACAGACACCAAAAAAAACGGGAACTACGAACCTGCAGCCTGCGAAAGGGGGACCCCAAACACAGTAAGTTAAGCAAAATGAGAAGACAGAGAAAAACACAGCAGATGAAGGAGCAAGGTAAAACTCCATCAGACCATACAAATGAAGAAGAAATAGGCATTCTACCTGAAAGAGATTTCAGAGTAATGATAGTAAAGATGATCCAAAATCTAGGAAATAGAAATGGAGAAAATACAAGAAACGTTTAACAAGGACCTAGAACAACGAAAGAGCAAACAAACAGTGATGAACAACACAATAAATGAAATTAAAAATTCTCCAGAAGGGATCAAGAGCAGAATAACTGAGGCAGAAGAACGGACAAGTGACCTGGAAGATAAAAGAGTGGAAATAACTACTGCAGAGCAGAATAAAGAAAAAAGAATGAAAAAAATTGAGGACAGTCTCAGAGACCACTGGGACAACATTAAACGCACCAACATTCGAATTGTAGGGGTCCCAGAAGAAGAAGACAAAAACAAAGGGACTGAGAAAATATTTGGAGAGATTATAGTTGAAAACTTCTCTAATATGGGAAAGGAAATAGTTAATCAAGTCCAGGAAGCACAGAGAGTCCCATACAATATAAATCCAACGAGAAACATGCCAAGACACATATTAATCAAACTATCAAAAATTAAATGCAAAGGAAAAATATTAAAAGCAGCAAGGGAAAAACATCAAATAACACACAAGGGAATCCCCATAAGGTTAACAGCTGATCTTACAGCAGAAACTCTGCAAGCCAGAAGGGAGTGGCAGGACATATTTAAAGTGATGAAGGAGAAAAACCTACAACCAAGATTACTCTACCCACCAAGGATCTCATTCAGATTTGATGGAGAAATTAAAAGCTTTACAGACACGCAAAAGCTAAGAGAATTCAGCACCACCAAACCAGCTTTACAACAAATGCTAAAGGAACTTCTCTAGGCAGGAAACACAAGAGAAGGAAAAGACCTACAATATTAAACCCAAAACAATTAAGAAAATGGTAATAGGAACATACATATCGATAATTACCTTAAATGTAAATGGATTAAATGCTCCAACCAAAAGACACAGGCTTGCTGAATGGATACAAAAACAAGACTCATATATATGCTGTCTACAAGAGACCCACTTCAGACCTAGGGACACATACAGACTGAAAGTGAGGGGATGGAAAAACATATTCCATGCAAATAGAAATCAAAAGAAAGCTGGAGTAGCAATTCTCATATCAGACAAAATAGACTTTAAAACAAAGACTATTACAAGAGACAAAGAAGGACACTACATAATGATCAAGGGATCAATCCAAGAAGAAGATATAACAATTGTAAATATTTATGCACCCAACATGGAAGCACCTCAATACATAAGGCAAATACTAACAGCCATAAAAGGGGAAATCGACAAAAAACAATCATAATAGGGGACTTTACCACCCCACTTTCACCAATAGACAGATCATCCAAAATGAAAATAAATACGGAAACACAAGCTTTAAATGATACATTAAACAAGACAGACTTCATTGATATTTATAGGACATTCCATCCAAAAACAACAGAATACACATTCTTCTCAAGTGCTCAAGGAACATTCTCCAGGACAGATCATATCTTGGGTCACAAATCAAGCCTTGGTAAATTTACGGAAATTGAAATCGTATCAAGTATCTTTTCTGACCATAATACTATGAGACTAGATATCAATTATGGAAAAAATCTGTAAGAAATACAAACACATGGAGGCTAAACAATACACTACTTAATAACCAAGAGATCACTGAAGAAATCAAAGAGGACATCAGAAAATACCTAGAAACAAATGACAATGAAAACACAATGACCAAAAGCTATGAGATGCAGCAAAAGCTTTCTAAGAGGGAAGATTATAGCTATACAAGCCTATCTTAAGAAACAAGAAACATCTCAAATGAACAATCTAACCTTACACCAAAAGCAATTAGAGAAAGAAGAACAAAAAAACCCCAAAGTTAGCAGAAGGAAAGAAATCATAAAGATCAGATCAGAAATAAATGAAAAAGAAATGAAGGAAACGATAGCAAAGATCAATAAAACTAAAAGCTGGTTCTTCGAGAACATAAACAAAATTGATAAACCATTAGCCAGACTCATCAAGAGAAAAAGGGAGAAGACACAAATCAATAGAATTAGAAATGAAAAAGGAGACGTAACCACTGACACTGCAGAAATACAAAGGATCATAAGAGATTACTACAAGCAACTATATGCCAATAAAATGGACAACCTGGAAGAAATGGACAAATTCTTAGAAATGCACAACCTTCCAACACTGAATGAGGAAGAAATAGAAAATATGAACAGACCAATCACAAGCACTGAAATTGAAACTATGATTAAAAATCTTCCAACAAACAAAAGCCCAGGACCAGATGGCTTCACAGGCGAATTCTATCAAACATTTATAGAAGAGCTAACACCTATCCTTCTCAAACTCTTCCAAAATATAGTAGAGGGAGGAACACTTCCAAACTCATTCTACAAGGCCACCATCACCCAGATACCCAAACCAGACAAAGATGTCACAAAGAAAGAAAACTACAGGCCAATATCACTGATGAACATAGATGCAAAAAACCTCAACAAAATACTAGCAAACAGAATCCAACAGCATATTAAAATTATCATACACTATGATCAAGTGGGGTTTATCCCAGGAATACAAGGATTCTTCAATATACGCAAATCAATCAATGTGATACATCATATTAACAAATTGAAGGAGAAAAACAACATGATCATCTCAATAGATGCAGAGAAAGCTTTCGACAAAATTCAACAACCATTTATGATGAAAACCCTCCAGAACGTAGGCATAGAGGGAAATTTCCTCAACAAAATAACGGCCATATATGACAAACCCACAGCCAACATCGTCCTCAATGGTGAAAAACTGAAACCATTTCCACTAAGATCAGGAACAAGACAAGGTTGCCCACTCTCACCACTATTATTCAACATAGTTTTGGAAATTTTAGCTACAACAATCAGAGAAGAAAAAGAAATAAAAGGAATCCAAATAGGAAAAGAAGAAGTAAAGCTGTCACTGTTTGCAGATGACAGGATACTATACATACAGAATCCTAAAGATGCTACCAGAAAACTACTAGAGCTAATCAATGAATTTGGTAAAGTAGCAGGATACAAAATTAATGCACAGAAATCTCTTGCATTCCTACACACTACTGATGAAAAATCTGAAAGTGAAATTAAGTAAACACTCCCATTTACCACTGCAACAAAAAGAATAAAATATCTAGGAATACACCTATCTAAGGAGACAAAAGACCTCTATGCAGAAAATTATAAGACACTAATGAAAGAAATTAAAGAT
Source organism: Balaenoptera physalus (assembly GCF_965194825.1). Classification (NCBI taxonomy): domain Eukaryota; kingdom Metazoa; phylum Chordata; class Mammalia; order Artiodactyla; family Balaenopteridae; genus Balaenoptera; species Balaenoptera physalus. The sequence continues at coordinate 48,637,938 of NC_138899.1, read as the reverse complement.
GATACAAATAGATGGAGAGATATACCATGTTCTTGGATTGGAAGAATCAACATTGTGAAAATGACTCTACTACCCAAAGCAATCTACAGATTCAATGCAATCCCTATCAAACTACCACTGGCATTTTTCACAGAACTAGAACAAAAAATTTCACAATTTGTATGGAAACACAAAAGACCCCAAATAGCCAAAGGAATCTTGAGAACGAAAAATGGAGCTGGAGGAATCAGGCTCCCTGACTTTAGACTCTACTACAAAGCTACAGTAATCAAGACAGTATGGTACTGGAACAAAAACAGAAATATAGATCAATGGAACAGGATAGAAAGCCCAGAGATAAACCCACGCACATATGGTCGCCTTATCTTTGATAAAGGAGGCAAGAATATACAATGGAGAAAAGACAGTCTCTTCAATAAGTGTTGCTCAGAAAACTGGACAGCTACATGTAAAAGAATGAAATTAGAACACTCCCTAACACCATATACAAAAATAAATTCAAAATGGATTAAAGATCTAAATGTAAGGCCAGACACCATCAAACTCTTAGAGGAAAACATAGGCAGAACACTGTATGACATAAATCACAGCAAGATCCTTTTTGACCCAACTCCTTGAGAAATGGAAATAAAAACACAAAGAAGCAAATGGGACCTAATGAAACTTAAAAGCTTTTGCACAGCAAAGGAAACCATAAACAATACCAAAAGACAACCCTCAGAATGGGAGAAAATATTTGCAAATGAAGCAACTGACAAAGGATTAATCTCCAAAACATCCAAGCACCTCATGCAGCTCAATATCAAAAAAACAAACAACCCAATCCAAAAATGGGCAGAAGACCTAAATAGACATTTCTCCAAAGAAGATATATAGATTGCCAACAAACACATGAAAGAATGCTCAACACCATTAATCATTAGAGAAATGCAAATCAAAACTACAATGAGATATCATCTCACACCAGTCAGAATGGCCATCATCAAAAAATCTAGAAACAATAAATGCTGGAGAGGGTGTGGAGAAAAGGGAACACTCTTGCACTGTTGGTGGGAATGTAAATTGATACAGCCACTATGGAGAACAGTGTGGAGGTTCCTTAAAAAACTGAAAATAGAACTACCATACGACCCAGCAATCCCACTACTGGTCATATACCCTGAGAAAACCATAATTCAAAAAGAGTCATGTACCTCAATGTTCATTGCAGTTGTATTTAAAATAGCCAGGACATGGAAGCAACCTAAGTGTCCATCAACAGATGAATGGATAAAGAAGACGTGGCACATATATACAATGGAATATTACTTAGCCATAAAAAGGAACAATACTGAGTTATTTGTAGTGAGGTGGATGAACCTAGAGACTGTCATACAGAGTGAAGTAGGTCAGAAAGAGGAAAACAAATACTGTATGCTAACACATATATATGGAATCTAAAAAAAATGGTCAGAAGAACCTAGGGGCAAGACGGGAATAAAGATGCAGACCTACTAGAGAATGGACTTGAGTATATGGCGAGGGGGAAGGGTAAGCTGGGACAAAGTGAGAGAGTGGCATGGACACATATACACTACCAAACATAAAATAGATAGCTAGTGGGAAGTAGCCGCATAGCACAGGGAGATCAGCTCGGTGCTTTGTGACCACCTAGAGGGTTGGGGTAGGGAGGGTGGGAGGGAGGGAGATGCAAGAGGGAAGAGATATACGGACATATGTGTATATATATAACTGATTCACTTTGTTATAAAGCAGAAACTAACACACCATTGTAAAGCAATTATATTCTAATAAAGATGATTAAAAATAAAAGGAAGAAATGTAATTATTAGTCATCTTAGAATTTGAAAAGTCAGAAAAACTATTTGTGATCATAAACGTGCTTCCTTGGAACCCAGAAGGGAGTATTTTCATGCAACCCAGGAGAATTATTAAGCAAATAAAAGTTCATTTTAAGTAATGAATTAATTCTATTTGAGGGACTTCCCTGGTGGTGCAGTGGTTAAGACCCTGTGCTCCCAATGCAGGGGGCCCGGGTTCAATCCCTGGTCAGGGAACTAGATCCCACATGCATGCCTCAACTAAGAGTTCGCATGCCACAACTAAGGAGTCCACATGCTGCAACTAAGGAGCCGGCGAGCCGCAACTAAGTCCTGGTACAACCAAGTAAATAAATAAATAAATAAATTTTTTTTTTTAAATTCTATTTGAACACATATACCTGAAATCCAGAAAAATATATCGCTTAAAATTATCAATTTTCATGCAATCTTGTACTACATTTAAGAGAAGGAAAAAATTTAACAGCTAAAATAAGTTGGCTTTTTAATTAGCTTTATTACTAACCAAGCAACTTGCTGATTAAAAAGATGGCTCCAGAGTCTGACTTCTGAATCCTGCCCAGTCCCTCGCTTGCTGGGTTACTCTAACCAAACTACTTAAAATTTCCACAACAGTATCTTTGATGAAGAACTGATTAAATACACAGAAGACTGAGAGAATTCTATTATAGTGCTATTTGGAGGTGGTACACCACACTTAATTAATATGGCAGTGAGTTGTTAATAGGAAATAAAACTACTTCTCACCTTTCAGCTTCAGGTTAAAAGGCTGACCACTCTATCTAAAGTAGAACATGAGCTCATCCACTCCCCTTTCTCTGTCACAGCACACGGTTTATTTCCTTCATATGTCCTGATATATGACTTACGAAAACCTGTAATTTTCATATACTTTGTAATTGCTGACTCTGCCTCTTTCCCACCAAAATGTAAGTTCCATGCTAGACAAACCATCAACTGTCTTATTTGTGGTGGCCAGTCTCTAGGACAGCTCCCAATGATCCCCTGACTTGTGTAACCAACAGCACACTGTGAAAATTATGGAGTGTCATTTCCAAGACTAGGTCATAAGAGACATTACAGCTTTTGTCTTGCTCCCTTTTGGATCACTCACTCTAGGATATGCCAGCTGCCAGATCATGAGGACACTCAAGAAGACCTAGGGGGAGGCCCAAAGGGCAAAGAACTGAGCTAAAGAAGCTAGAGAAGCAGGGAGGCGTCTTTCCGACAGCCATGTGCTTAAGCCATCCCAGAAGCCCCAGTCAAACCTTCAGATATGAGAGCTCTAGATAACATCTTCACCACAACCTCCTGAGACACCAAGTCAGAACCACCCAGCTAAGCAAAGTCCAAACTCCTGAACCACAGAAACAATATGAGATAATAAATGTTTGCTGTTTTGGCTTTGTTTGTTACACAGCAACAGGTAACTGTTACAGCCACTGTTATGTGTTCAGCCTATGGAACAGTTGCTGGCAGAAAGCTAGCAGTCAATAAGTACTTGAAGGTATGGATAAATAAGCAATTACTAGAGATAAAACACATAAAACATAGTGCCATCCCACAAATGTTTACCACTTAAGGGAAAAATATAATAACAAATTACAAATAAAGTATTGTAAATGCCCTCAAGAAAATCTTAAGTAAATTAGCAACAGATAGAGACCAGCGATTAATTCTGGAGTTGAGAAGGAACCTCAAGAGAGGCTTTGGAAAGGGGATACACAGGGAACCTGGTGAGGCTGATATGAGAATTACAGGAGATGGTGAATGTTACAAGCTAAGCAGTGTACCTGTGTTGTTCCATGGTCTTTACTAAAATGCTAGTGACATCACTGTTACAAAGAGACATCGTTGTGGGGAGGAAAACTGGCCGTTCATTGTTTCAGGTGTGATAAGCTAACCACACCAGTCATAGGTACAATCACCCAATAATAATTCCCACAAACCCACCAACTACCTCATTCTGCCTTCAATGTTCCTAAATATTACAAATGGGCATTTCCCACTTTTAACTTGCATTATTGAAATTTATGAAAAGTTCTTTAGCCAGATGCTTCTCTGAAAAGATGAAAAAGTGCCACCCCCCCCAAAAAAATTAACTACTTACAATGATTTGCTCACATTTAGATTTCATATAGTATTTTAATATTATTAAATGAGAAACATACTTATTATATTATTGAAATTCCTTTAAATTGCTTGAAAATAAGTTACCACATGCAATATGTATTCCACAGCCAAGTGCCACGTGCAGAGCAGCCAATGGAAATGCCCACGTAGGGAAGAATGAAGGCCTCAGTCTTTCTTTATCTGTGATAAAGTCACATGTCCAATCCTACTGTGCATGTGTTCGGTTGCTCATTTGTTTTTTTGTTTTGCCTATGTTTATAATTTTTTTAAATACTAAGTTTCACTTAAAGGTTAATTAAAAAGATTTAATCCTTTCCCATTAAGTTCAATAACACCATGAATTCTACCACAGACCCCTTGGTGGTCCATGGACCACAGGTTAAGAGTTCCTGGTAGGTAGATATGGAATAATAACAGAAATAGTGGTGGAAAAGAAAGTAACTCAAGTTCTAATGCTTGCAGTGAATCAATGGGAGGAACTAGATGACCTACAGTTGAGACCAACATGGAGAAATGAAATAAAATTGCTCAAGAAGAGCTGGAAGCTTTTGAATGAAGAGCTACCAGGGAAATAAAGTCCTCAAATAACCCCTAGGTTTCAAGTAGAGCAAGACGAAAGCAAACATTCAAAGATAACAGGCTTTGAGTTCCAAAGAGCACAGTAGGAGGGTTTTCGAAGGCTGGAGAAGTTGGGAGATACTGTCAGATTTGAAAAATAAACAGACCTGGATGGGGGAGAAGCACATAGGTGCTTAATGAAGATGTGGATTGATTATGACTTCTGATGTTGACTCTGGTCAGTAGAAAAGTGATTTTAATTGTAATAACTTTAATGAAAATTAACTAGGAAACGTAAATCAAACCATGTGGACTGTATCTTCTCAATTTATCTTCTCTCTGCCCTCTGCCCCTACTGCCACTGCCCTAGTTCAGGCCACCTGGACAATTGCTGCAGTCTCCTAACTTGCCCCTGTGTCTTCACTGCCCCCTACCTCTACCCCTCCCCAGGCTACTCTCTGCACAGATGTCAATTTGATCTTACCGAAACACAAATCAAATCATGTCCCTCACTCCTGTGCTTAAAACCTTCAGCCTTTGTAACCCCATTACTCAGAGGATGACCCTCAAATATCTTACCATGGCTCAAAGGTCCACTTTAATCTAAATCTTACTTCCTCTCCAGACAATGTCTTCACTACTCCACCACCCTTATATGATCTAGATGTAATGAATAATCTAGAGTCTTCTACACATGCACAAGCTATCCCTCATGCCTAGAACCTATCCACACCCACAACTCCTATCCCATCCCCTTTATCTGGCTAATTTCAACTCAATCCTTAGCTTTCAGTTTGAACTACATCTCACATAGGAGCCTTTCTGACACCTCAAGACTGGATTAGATGCCCACAGACCTAGTGCTTTCCATTATATTGTATGTATACTACTCTGAAACTGCCTTTCATCGTACATATGTTTACTCAACAAACCTTTAAGTCCTTGAGAACAAGAATTGTTATTTTATTCACTAAATGTTCCTGGAACTTGGCATGGTCCTAAGCATGTAGTGGGTGTTCTATTAATATTTGTTAACTGGGTTAATTAATGAATAGCTTCCTACCTTCCATGCCCAGGACACAAGCTACTGCATCTTGCACTTCTAAATCCTTCTCAATTATATTTTAAAAAAGGAATAATTAACACAGCGTATCACGGAGAATGCCAGACATTATGCCTTTTATATATTAAATTTAAAAACCCAGACTCTTCCCAACACTGTTATTTCAAAGAGCGGTCCCCTACACTAAAAACAAGTATGAATTTCTGTAATTTAATACCATGGTATAAGATAGTAAGGAAAATACCCACTCAAAGGAAAAGAGCACAAATACATTTTAAAAGAATTTAATATTCAAAATACCTCAAAGTTATATATACCCACATCTACTCAAATACAGTTTCTAATTGCATATATTCAAACATTATAATACTATATGCTTGAAAGGAAATGTAAATTAGCTCTGTAAATAAGTATCATACTATTTTTAAGATACAGACCAATACTACCCATACACAAAAATTATCTGAAGACACCAACAATGGCTTTCTACTTGCCAACCTGACACTTCCACTAGGAATCCATTCCACTGATATCCAGGAAGTAAAATTATTACAGGGTAAAAAAATTACTACCACTCCTGCCAGCCTGTATTCCAACCTGTCCTTTAAAACTCAGCTGACAAGGCACCTTCTCTATGAAGTCTTCTCAAAGACCAAAGTTGACCTTACCACTGTGCCATTCCAGCCCATATCACTGCACTACAACTGTATACTGGTTGTGTACACATCTGTTTCCCCACTGTTCCCAGAGGGCAGAGACAGATTATTCATTTCTGTATTCCTATAATAGTACTAAGCCCTCAATAAAGGCTTCATGAATGAATGGATAAAAGGATGAATAAACAAGTCTGCATACCCTACTACATCTTAGTATATTCAACTCTGAGAGCTCTTGATCTTATTCCCAAGTTTCTACTGATTTGAAGAGGAGCTCTCTAAACCAGCCCATAAATATTTAAAAAGTCCAAGATAGCACTTAAGTGTTACTACTGAAAATCTAAGTACAGGAAGCTCTAATTAACTCATATTAATGGACTCAGAAAGGCCCACCCAACTTAGTAAACAGTTTAAGTTTTATAGAACTTATTTTCACTTATATTCAGTTGTCCCAGTCCATGCTGGTATATCTACTTTACACAGAATATTTTGAATATATAGTTTTACAGAAAAGCTATGGAATATATTATCATACTTTTTGCTTTATCATTCGTTTTTAACTTAAAAAGGAAAAATAAGAATAAAAGTGCAAAATAAAACAAATTATAGTACAGAAAGCTTTATATCTTACTAGGCCAATATGATAAAATTATTTTAAATTACTCTTTTCCATTGAGCTTTTTTTTAAAGTCAATGATTTCGGTCCCGTGACCGCACTTGCGAGTTAGACACAAATTCAGATAATCAAAATCATTTTATTTTCTTTCATAAGTATGACATCTAATTTAACATATATCCCACAAGACACAGCACATCTAGGTAGGCACAGGAATAGTCTGCAGGTAGACAAAATCCAGGCACATCCATCTGGAAACTCATCTTCAAGTGAACCAGTCTCACAGAAAACACCCAGGAATATGCTGGAGTGGTCTGGCAGCAGTTAGTTATACTGAGTGAGTCTGAAGGCCCATGGAGAACAGGGAAAGCTTCTCAAAGCACTCATCAGAATGCACACCCAGACCATGAACCCCTCAGCGTCTCTAAGACCCCATTCCCGTGGGGAACTTGGAGGGGAACCGGGAAAGCCTGCACGTATACCTGGCAGCAGGCTGCCGTTGTTGCTAGATCTGTGATTTCCATACAGAAGTTTTTCTACGTCCTTTGCAATTAAGAAAACTTATATCCTTTACCTGTTGCCATCTCTCAGTCACACGCATCATTATTCCTTTGGGACAGACCTTTTTCAGTTTTGTTCACTAGAAATATTCAAAACAGTTCATTTCTTATCACAGAAAAATTCTTAGATACAATATGTCTTTACAATTATAATTTTCTCAGGATTAAGATCGATGGCTATGATACAACTTTTCCTTGTAAGTTTCAAGGTCAGTAGTCTCATATGGGTGGCTGCAAGAGAAAAGCAGAAAATAAGGAGATGTATTGAATACGTCTAGATTTTACACTGGCACTCTGAGTGGAGAAAGGGATAGGACTTAAGTGGCAGTATAACTCTCCTGGTAAAGATCATGTTCTCTGGGGACAGTCTGCCAGTTTTCCTGGCTGCCTCATGTGACTTTGAACAAGTTACTTATACTATCTCTTGCCTCAGTTTCTCTGTGTTTGAAAAAGGGAATAATAATAATGCCCACTCAGAGGCTTGTTGTGAAAACTGAATGTGTTTATAAAGCTAACATATGGAACGCTACTTGGCACATAGCTAGTAATTAATTGTCCTTACTATCACATAACACTCCTTTTTCCAATCAGCAGCTGTGTTTCTACATTCTCTAAGTAAATTCTCCAGCAACTTATCTTACATCTTTCTATTCCCTGGAAGATTCCTGCATGTTGACTGAGAGATGTATACCAAGTTAGAGAAGCAGGGTCCTACCATGGAGGCCTTATGTGCCATGTCAAAAAGCTTTAGGCTTGACCTATAGATAACAGGTGCAATTAAGCAGTTTCAAATAGGATAAAATATGGTCAGACATGCAATTTAGATAGGTCACTCTGGTTGCTGTGCAGGAAGTTGGCTTTTTAGGAAGCAATAGTAAGTTGTGAGAGCCCTGATGAGATAATAAAGGGACTAGTGCTCTCATAGAAGACTTGAGAGAAGAGAATATATTCAAGAAATAATCAGAAACACTGGAAGGGTGAAGTTACCATCTATGAAAATATAGGAATAGAAATGTGTTTAAGAGGGAAGTAAAGCGTTTAATTTGGGGCACACAGAGTTTCAAGTAAAAATAAGACATCCATGTGAAGGTATTCTAGGTCAATGCATGAATGTCTCAACTTGAGGGAAAGATCATAGACAGAGATATACACAAAGATATACACAAAGATATACTAAGTCAAGTACTATACACACAGGAGAGGAGCAATGGCTTCAGGAAAGCAACCTGAGAAATGACAATAGTTTTAAAATAGGCAAAGGAAAAACACACACAATAGAGACAGAAAAGGAAAAATCAGAGGGATATGAAAACGTATAAAGTTTGGTGCCACAGAAGCCAAGAAATCTTTGTTTTTCAAAGAGGAAGGAAATAACTGTATCAGGCAGAGCAGAGAAATCCATTAAATTTCCAAAGACTAAAAAGTAATGAATATCACTGGGGATAAAAAGGATTATTTTATAATGATAAACTGAAACAACAATCCAAAATGTATATGCACTCAGTTGCAGAGCTTCATAAAACATGAAGCAAAAGCTGAAAGAACTAAAAAGAAAAATTAAAAAATCCAAAATTATACTTGGAGATTTCAACACTCCTCAATAATTTTTAGAAAAAGCAGATGGAAAATCAGAATATACAAGATGTGAACAACACTATCAACCACCTTGGCCTATTAGCTATTTATGGACCAATTCTAACAAAAGCAGAATACACACGGAACTTCCACCAGGACAGACCACATTCTGGGACAGACAGCAAGACTTAAATTGAAAAAGACTGAAATCACACAAAGTATGGTCACTGGCCACAAGGGAATTAAATTACAAATCAGTAACAGAAAGATATCAGGAAAATCTTCAAATATTTGAAAATTAAACAACATATATCTAAATAATCAATGGGTAAAAGAAGAAATCAACAGGAAATTTAAAACTATTTTGAATATTCAGAAGACTAGCAGCTAAAGCAGCTCTCAGAAGGAAATTTATAGCATAAAATTCTTATTAGAAAACAAAGTTCTCAAATCAATTATTTAAGCTTCCACCTTAAGAAGCCAGAAAAAGAATAAAGCAAAAGTATAGAAATGATAAAGATTAACAAATAAATGAAAATAAAATAAAGAAAATTAGTGAAACCAAAACCTGGTTCTTTGAAAAGATCAATAAAATTGACAAACCTCTAGACAAACTAATCAGGGAAAAAACAGAAGACAAATTATCAATATCAGAATTGGAAAAGGGGGAAATAAATACAGATCCTACATTAAAAAGATAAGGAAATATCACAAATAATTCATAATTCAACAACATAGATAATATGAAAAAAAATTTCTTAAAAGACAAACTACCAGGTCTCACTCAAGAAGAAACAGAAAATTTGAATAGTCCTATATTTAGTAATAGACAGTTCATTTCAAACAAGATAGGAATGGCAAATAAGCACGTGAAAAGACGTCCAACAACACTAGTCACTGGAGGAAACAATTTGTCAGTATCTTATAAAGTTAAAACCACATGACTCGCCCTCCAAAATGAAAACATATGTCCAAAAACAATTGCACTCAAATGTTCATAGCAGTTTTTCCTAACAGCCAAAAACTGGAAACAACCCAAACTGTTGAATATATAAACCAACTTTAGTATTACCACACAAGGGAATACTATTCAGTAATAAAAAGAACAAATTTCTGATACACCCAATCACTAGATGAGTCTCAAAAGCATTATGCTAAGTAAAAGAAGCCAGACACAATGGCAAAATACAATGTAATGCCATTTATATGAAATTCTAGAAAATGAACTACTGTATAGTTCAGAAAACTGATCAGTATTTTCCAAGAGCTGGGAAGGGGGAAGAGAATTGACTGCAAAGGACACAGCGGAAACTCTTTGAGGTGATGGAAATGTTTTATATAACTGTAGTGTATGCATGATTGTATACATTTGTCAAAATTCAGACTGCACTTTTAAAATTAATACATTATATTATGTGTAAATCATACCTCAATTTTTAAAAGTGCATATTACTAATCACTAATATTGTAAATGCATGGTTTACCAAGCATTTTAGTATATATTACTTAATTCAGCTCTTATAAAACCCCTATAAACAAGGATGCCAAGGCTCAAAAGCTAAATGACATTCAAAGCTAGTACATGGCAGAGCTGGCACCCAAACCCCGCTCCCCTACATTCACCTACATGTAATGAAGAGCAGACACTAATGGAGATCTCAGAACTTCCTCTAATTGCTGTACAGGACGATGTCTGTTTTGCTAGCTGTAATTGTGGACTATCTGGTGTCTTGAAGTCAATTTAGTGGAATGGATCACCTTTCTTTTTTTTCATAGAATGGAGAGGAGTAAAAAGGAGTAGAAAGGAAGGAAAAGAAAATGATTAGAGTTCATTATGCTTCGAAATATTAAATATTGGTTCTTAAAAAAACTTCTGTTTTGACAGAGACAATTTCTGTATGTGTGCCGGGCTACAAAATAAAGTGTGTTTCTTACTGTGGGTCCTAGTCAAAAAAGCTTGAAAACCATTGCTGCAGGCCACACAAGGGATTACAATAGTAACGTTGGCTGCAGAGAGATGAAAGGAGAGATGAAGACCAGCAGGAGCACTGTACTTTAGACAAACAGTTGTGAGGGACAAGGGAGAAAAAAGCAGGTCAAAAATAATGCCTACCCCACAAAAACACCCAGTGGACACTTTGACGGAAAACTCAGCATTGTGACATCCACATTCAGTTTCGTCCAGCTTACCTTTTCACACGTGCCCTCCTTCACTGTCCTCCTCCCAACCTTTTTGCCTCTATGAGGAAAGCTTTCCTTTCAACCCAGGTATAAACAATGAAGCGTTGTAAGCTAAATGCTTTTTTTCACCTTCATATTACCCTAACACCTTGGACAGCACTTTATACATAGTGGGTGCCCAAATATTCGTAGAGCAAACGCTGTTTAAAGTATATTAGATCTGCCTAGGGGCCTCAAGGCTACAGTAATACTTCATTCCTTTAACCCAACAGTGTCCTGTGAAATTAAATTCTGATAGTAATTTAAGAAATAATCTTGAAATGTGAAGTACTTTTGCAGGGCTTTAACCAAAAGCAACCTAAAGAGATGGGTTTCTAACATTAATGTTTCCCAGGATGTTTCAATTTAATGTTTTTAAAATACTGTTATTCAAACATATGACTACAGCAGACGTCACTCATTTCTTCTCTCAAGTCCTGCCCAAAAAAGGCTATTCACGTTAGGAAGTTCTAAATTAAAAGCACACATGCAACACATGTTGCAAGGGTGGCAAACTTTAATTACAAAACATATCGCTAGCACACATCAAAGCATCATGGCAAATGTTTCCCTGCACTCTGACTCACCAGAAATAGTTTAAAGAGCCCTCAAAATATCCAGCTATCGTCTCCCTCCTCAAAGCACTGCATTGCTCTGTAACACACATACCCTGTAAGGGTCAACTGCAAATAAGTCAGTCACACCACCCCTCTGTCCACACATTGGGAAGTATTTTTTTTTTTTTAATTTTTATTTATTTATTTATTTATTTATTTATGGCTGTGTCGGGTCTTCGTTTCTGTGTGAGGACTTTCTCCAGTTGCGGCAAGCAGGGGCCACTCTTCATCGTGGTGCGCGGGCCTCTCACTATCACGGCCTCTCCTGTTGGGGAGCACAGGCTCCAGACACGCAGGCTCAGTAATTGTGGCTCACGGGCCCAGCTGCTCTGCGGCATGTGGGATCTTCCCAGACCAGGGCTCGAACCCGTGTGCCCTGCATTGGCAGACAGATTCTCAACCACTGCGCCACCAGGGAAGCCCTGGGAAGTATTTTTTAAAGGGGGTAAAAATGGACAGAACTGAATGCAGTAGTCAAGATACTTGAGCTTAAATGAGACTCACCAAAACCCTGTGAGGAAGGCAGAGAAGGTATAAAATTAGTCCTGCTTTACTGATAAGTGAACAATCTAATAATTGATCTGCCAAGGTCACAGAGCTAAGAAGTGGTGAAGTTCTGTCTTCCAACGAGAGTCTTCTGATTCCAAGTCCAAATCTCTTTCCACACAGCATCAATCAACAATGGCCAAGAAAGAACTGAGTTGTCAGTGTCTCCTGTACAAGACAGCCGTGCTTATTCTCTGACCTCCACAACAATGGGCCAGCTGCCTAAACTAGACTGCCTGCTCAATCCTTCCCTGGAAGGAGAGTGTAGCAAGAAATCCAGGACAGTCAATCATGTGAACATCTAAGATGAAGGTAGGTCAAGGCCACAGTCAGAAATCCAGCCAGGTGGTCAGAAAGGCTGACAACAGGTCCTGGTCAAAGCTTCTCTACTCTGTGCAAAGGCAAGACTCCATCTCCAGGAAGCTTGACCAGGACCAAGCCAGGCCCAGATCCCAGGAAACCACAATACCAGGCAGGTTATCAAAAGAGAGACACGTTCTTTCATTTGTTGAACAAATTTATGAAAATGCTTAACATGTGCCAGACAACATGCCTGGAAGTATTAATAACAACACATTGTCTCTGGGTTCAAAAGGTTTAAACCAGTGAGAAAGACAGACCATAGGCCATCATCAAAAAAATCTACAAACAAATAGATGCTGGAAAGGGTATGGAGAAAAGGGAACCCTCCTACACTGTAAACTGGGAATGTAAATTGGTATAACCATTATGGAGACCAGTATGGAGGTTCCTTAAAAAACTAAATATAGAGCTACCATATGATCTAGCAATCCAACTCTTGGGCATATATCTGGAGAAAACCATAATTCGAAAAGATACATGCACCCCAATATTCACTGCAGCACTATTCACAATAGCCTAGACATGGAAGCAACCTAAATGCCCATCAACAGAGGAAAGGATAAAGAAGACGTGGTACATATATACAATGGAATTTTACTCAGCCATAAAAAAGAACTAAATAATGCCACTTGCAGCAACATGGTTGGAGCTGGAGATTATCATACTAAGTGAAGTAAGTCAGACAGAGAAAGACAAATATCATATGATATCATTACACATGGAATCTAATAAAAAATGATACAAAGGAACTTATTTACAAAACAGAAACTGACTCACAGATCTGGAAATCAAACTTATGGTTACCAAAGGAGAAATATGGTAGGAAGCGATAAATTAGGAGATTGGGATTAACATATACACACTACTATATATAAAATAGATAACTAATAAGGACCTACTGTATAGCACAGGGAACTCTACTCAATATTCTGTAATAACCTATATGGGAAAAGAATCTGAAAAAGAATGGATATATGTATATGTATAACTGATTCACTTTGCTGTATATCTGAAATTAACAGAACATTGTAAGTCACCTATACTCCAATAAAAATTAAAAAAAAAAAGACAGACAGACCATAAATCATGTACTGCTTTGATAAAAATATGCACAGGCGGGCTTCCCTGGTGGCGCAGTGGTTGAGAGTCTGCCTGCCAATGCAGGGGACACGGGTTCGAGCCCTGGTCTGGGAGGATCCCACATGCCGCGGAGCGGCTGGGCCCGTGAGCCACAACTGCTGAGACTGCGCATCTGGAGCCTGTGCTCCGCAACAGGAGAGGCCGAGATAGTGAGAGGCCCGCGCACCACGATGAAGAGTGGCCCCCACTTGCCACAACTAGAGAAAGCCCTCGCACAGAAACGAAGACCCAACACAGCCATAAATAAATTAATTAATTAATTAAAATTAAACAAAAAAAAGTAGAGGAATTTAAACAAAAACTCCTAAAGAAACTCAACATTTAAAAAAAAAAAAAAAGGAGTGGCCCCCACTTGCCGCAACTAGAGAAAGCCCTCGCACAGAAACGAAGACGCAGCACAGCCAAAAATAAATAAATAAATTAAAAAATATATATATGCACAGGGGACCATGGTAAAACCCAAAAGTTCTGACCCTACCAAGCCGAGGGGCAAGGATGAAGGGAGAGGCAAGGAATGGAGACAGGATGGAGAGAGAAAGTCTTCACTGAGGAGGAACCCATTTACTAATGTAAGATCAGAGTACGATAGCTTCCAGAGTGGCCCACTGAAGCCACTCCACAACATGACTCTGTTTCTAGAACTTGGGATAGAGATTATGGGTTGGCAAAGTGCAAAGACAGAGTCATGAAACAAAGGTAAGAGTGGGGTCTGAATGAAAAGAGGAAAAAAAAAATGTAGAGTGCCCATAAAATATGAACAAACCTCAAGAATATCATAACATAGAATACTATTCAGCAACAGAAAGGAAGCACTCACACACACCACAACATGGATGAACCTTGAAAACATTATGCCAAGTGGAAGAATTCAGTCACAAAAGAGCAGGTAAGACTCCATTTATATAAAATGTCCAGAAGAGGCAAATCTATAGACAGAAAGTAGATTGGCCATTGCCTAGGGCTGAGCGAGTTGGGAATAATTCGGGAGAGACTATTCACAGGTATAGTATATTTTATATTAAAATTCTATATAGTACATTCTATATAAAAAGAATATATATATTCTTTTTGGGTAATGAAAATGTTCTTAAATTGATTGTGGTGATGGTTTTACAACTCTGCAAATATACTAAAAACCATTGAATCATACACTTTAAACGGGTGAACTACATGCTATGTGAATTATACCTCAATAAGGCTTTGCAAATATACCACTGTAGATTCTCATAAAAGTTCATACTTAATAATTGCACATGGTTTTATTATTGGCCTTAGGAGCCATGTGAAGGCTAAGTCAGCACAGCAAGTGGGTGGGTTTGGAGCTACATGGAACAAGACTCAAGCCACAGCTACACCACCTGAGAGCTGTGCATACTTGGGCAATCTACCTACTTAGGCTGCCTGAGCCCCGATGCACTCAGCACTAAAATAAGTACATCACCCACCTTGCAAGGTAAGAAGTTATATACATAATCTGCATAAGTGCTCAGTATTACTACCGTTTCTGCATATTATCCTATGAGAAATAAATGTTACCCAGAAAAGTTTACATAAATATCCTTTTCTTAGATACAATCCAGAGGAATAAAACATAGCATTCTGATTCAATTTTTTAAATCGTGCATGTCCAGATCTACATCTCATTCATCTTTGTATGCCCACCTAAACCATGTGCCTAAGATGGTACTTTGGATATCGGGGGTGCTAAACACTTTTTGAGTGCTCAGTGTGTTCTAGGCACTGTTTCATATTTGGCATAAAGTGAAGCTGAATTCAAATCCTAGTTATCGAAGTGCTGTGCTTGGTCCTCTATATCATGCTTCTGTATTTTTGGTGCTACTGTTTATTTGGGTCTTGTTGTTATTCTCATTGTTATTTTTTACCGTTAACCAAGAGTTACATTCAAAAATATACTTCTCAGAAAAATTCATTTGAATATATAAGAATCTGTAATGGTGATATAAAATGTTAAGTACTTATAAGAAAGCTGATTATTTTCAGCATGCAGAATATAGGATAAGGCATGCTTAGTTCTCTCGTTTTTAAACAAAACTTTTTAAAAATATATGTGTGATATTTTAGTCTGGTTTACTTTAATTAGCAACTACATATTTTTGAAAAGCTGACATGTCTTTAGCTATCCTTTGTACCTCTTTTTGAAGTGTGCGATTCACCCTCAAAGAAAGAGAGGTGATTTGAATGATTCCAAGTTGACTAACAACTTGTGATTAAACAAAATTTTTAAATGAACATACTGACTAGTCCCTTTTACTATTTGAAAGCAACAATCTAATGTATTTCACCAGTTCTACCTCTTACTTTAGCACTATAAAAAGAGTCCATTTCCAAAACATGCAGTTTGTAGCAATTTCAAAGGTGTTAGTGCAGCACACCATCAACATTACATGGTTAGTTAAGATTCACAACAAAGGAAACAACAAGGATAATCTTACCATATCATCCGTCAGTGTCCTAATATTTAAATGCTGCAAATGAAAGAAACCAATCATATCAGTAATTTATAACAGCTTTTTTAATTTTAGTTAATAGAGTACATTTAAAATTCTACAATGCTAAGTTGAATGTAATTCAATTTCTGACAGTCTAATAAAAATGCATTATATATTGTTTTAATCACTTTCTCAATAAGATGGACAAAAGTTACCTTGAATGTCATAGTCTCCTAAAATTTCTTGTTTTTGTAAACCTCACAAACTAGAAACCTCACTGTAGTACAATAAATATATTCTCCCAAATAATAGTATTAGTATTAGCTACCATACAGACTTAGAACGCAATGGATATAGGGGTTTAAATAAGATTTTCAGAAAATTTTTCAAATTATAAAAGTGAAACTTTAAATCTACCATTAGCATGCAGCATAATAGATAATGAAGTACTTTGCTGGCTAATTAACTTAAACAATTCTAATAAAAGAGAAGAGAGTACTGGAATGACTATTTGCATCTTTAACATCGGTTTGATTTATCACCAGTTGGTGACAGTAGACACTTTTCAATTTCATTGCTACTTCTTTGAGAACCCTTTTGCCGATTTCCTTGCTAGACAAACACAAGGCCACTTTAGAAAGTGAATAAATTAGTTTCCTGCAGAGTGGAGTTCAAAAGCAAAATTAAGCATTTGGGGGAAAAAACAATCCAAGTTTTATAAATTCTGGAGTTGGGGAAGATTTTGTATTTAAGTAGCTGGAATCAATTTCCAATTCTCCTTCTTCTTATTCATTGTAGCATTAGACCTTTAAAAGGGCAGAGAAAGTGTCAAGCACATTTCCTAAACAGGAAATCAGGTCAGGTCTACAAAAAGTATAAAAGGACATGTGTTAGCAATCATCATCTAACGGAATAAGTGGCAAATAGGTATCAATAAATTCAATATTTATTGACAGAATGAAATTTATCATTCATGCTTGTAACTAAAATTCACTTTTTTTTTTTTTAACATCTTTACTGGAGTATAATTGCTTTACACTGGTGTGTTAGTTTCTGCTTTATAACAAAATGAATCAGTTATACATATACATATATCCCCATATCTCTTCCCTCTTGCATCTCCCTCCCTCCCACCCTCCCTATCCCACCCCTCTAGGTGGTCACAAAGCACCAAGCTGATCTCCCTGTGCTATGCAGCTGCTTCCCACTAGCTATCTATTTTACATTTGGTAGTGTATATATGTCCATGTCACTCTCTCACTTTGTCCCAGCTTACCCTTCCCCCTCCCCGTATCCTCAAGCCCATTCTCTAGTAAGTCTGCGTCTTTATTCCCATCTTCCCCCTGGGTTCTTCATGACCTTTTTTTTTCTTTTTTCTTAGATTCCATATATATGTGTTAGCATACGGTATTTGTTTTTCTCTTTCTGACTTACTTCACTCTGTATGACAGACTCTAGGTCCATCCACCTCACTACAAATAACTCAATTTTGTTTTTTTTTATGGCTAAGTAATATTCCATTGTATATATGTGCCACATCTTCTTTATCCATTCATCCATTGATTGACACTTAGGTTGCTTCCATGTCCTGGCTATTGTAAATAGAGCTGCAATGAACATTGCGGTACATGACTCTTTTTGAATTATGGTTTTCTCAGGGTATATGACCAGTAGTGGGATTGCTGGGTCGTATGGTAGTTCTATTTTTAGTTTTTTAAGGAACCTCCACACTGTTCTCCATAGTGGCTGTATCAATTTACATTCCCATCAACAGTGTATGAGGGTTCCCTTTTCTTCACACCCTCTCCAGCATTTATTGTTTGTAGATTTTTTGATGATGGCACTTTTATGCTAATGAATCTACCTCGATGATGATCCAGGTTAAAAATCTGTACAGTGTAAATCACTATCCCAGATTCTCCACCCTTTCAGAGAAGATGTTCCTTCTTCTAGGGCAGGAAAAACAGTAACTGGAGGGACACAGCTTGAGCTTTGCTTATACCAAAGAGAATGCAGCTGGATAAGTGACCATGCCAGTTCTAGACTGAACTATGTGATCAGTAGACCACATATGCTGACCTAGGAACAATGAAGTAATAATACTGGATTAACAAAAGTTTAATGTTGAATCCTGCGCTGTAAAATTTACTTTTAATCACTATTAACTTCAGCAGTTGAAATTAACAAGTATGCACAGAGGTCCGTGAGAGTGGGTGTGATCCTGAGGCACTTAGTGTCACAATCTCATCCCAGAGACCATGACTAGAATTGAACCCAAATCCACATGGCTACTGTATGTGTGCTTTCCCACCAGTAGAGATTTCCAGCCCACTGCATTTGGTTAACCACTTGGCTCTCTCACTCTCCAACCAGAGGTATCACCCCAGTCACAACTCACATCACACCTGAAAGGGATCATTTCAAGTTCCTTTAACAAGAAAAAAGGAATAGAGCCAACTTCTGACACAACAGCATTCTAAGTGGCCTAATGCTTGAAAAGTAAGGCTAATGAAAAAGTATCATGCAGAAATCCTACTTGGAATAGGATGCCACAATAAAGCGAAAACATGTACTTACACAAATGAAATATTCCAAAATGCCAGTTTGAGTTGCTTTGAGGAAAATGCCATAAAGTGATGTTAAAGAAGAGAGAAGAAACAATGAAAGCAGACAAACAATTTTAAGAGAAATGAGACTAGGGCCTATGTAAGATTTATGAACTAAAAACTGCACAGAAGATACAGAAAGTATTATACAGAAAACGTAGGGAATGTAGGTTACATGATGTAAAATTCAGAAGATGTAAATAACCAAGAGGAACGTTTTTATTTACCTTCAACGGCCTAAAATAGGACAGGCTTTTAAATTAGAGTTGGACTCATAACTTTCAGAAAAAGAGTAGTCACTCTTGAGTAGAAACAGGACACATAAGGATTCATTTTTTTTGGTCATAGTTTTTTTTTAATTTTTTTTTAATATCCTTAAACTATTTCATTGAGGATCTAGCAACTCAATTAATTTGTTAAATGCTTGGCCTGTTTTTTAAAAACTACACAGGCATGCATGTAAGTCCAATTACAAACTATATTATTATACACAATCTTTCACAAAAAAGAACACGCAATGAATTACAACAGAATTATAATGCTTACATAGAAAAATAAGAAAACTCAAAGGGATGTAAGCGTGGGAAGTTTAACAGTCTGAGAAACAAGCAAGAAGTTAAGGTCAGGTTCACTATTCCTTCTCTTCTGGGAAACACATCTATCAATTCTCACCATCAGCAAGAGAAGCCAGTAGGGCAGGATGACAGTAAATTCAAGGGCCCATGACAGGACTAGAGATGCTGACTAACAGAGTAAACAGCTGGAAAACTCATCTAAAAATGTTGGTTTCTATTTCCAAACAGTAGAGACAGAATAAGTTTCAATTCAAGATTCAACTTTCAGAAAACAGAGATTACATAGGTATTTGTTTACCCACATGCAATATGAAAGAAACCACTAAACACAAGCTAGCATTAAAAAATTTGAGTAGATCTAAGTGTGAGTAATTTCCCCTAAAAACTTAAATGTCTAATCACAGTCCACTTCCAGTATGATTGGGGGGAAAAAAGAAAGAAACACTAAATATTTAGTGAAAAGATGTAAAGGTTAGATCAAGTGGCATCCTTTTGTAGGATCTTGGAATGCTAACATTAATTCAAGTTTATCGTAAAGTTTACATTATCTCAAAGTCCTACCTGTTTAGATTACAGACTTCTAAAAAGTGGAGGGAGAGGGAGAAGAGAACGACTGACATAAAATCCTCAGATAACTCTGTGGGGTTTTGGCCTTGCTTTTGGAGATACAAAACTACAAGGGTGACATCCTTAATGTATAAAAGAAAAAAAAACTTTATTATAAAAAATTATTGCTTTTATACTAGTACTTGAAGTACTGTTCAAATGTCTGGTTAACTAAGACACTTAAAAAAATAAGGGGCTTCCCTGGTGGCGCAGTGGTTGAGAGTCTGCCTGCTAGTGCAGGGGACACGCGTTCGAGCCCTGGTCTGGGAAGATCCCACATGCCGCGGAGCAACTAGGCCCGTGAGCCACAATCACTGAGCCTGCGCCTCTGGAGCCTGTGCTCCGCAACAAGAGAGGCCGCGATAATGAGAGGCCCGCGCACCGCGATGAGGAGTGGCCCCCGCTTGCCGCAACTGGAGAAAGCCCTCGCACAGAAACGAAGACCCAACACAGCCAAATATAAATTAATTAATTAATTTTTTTTAAAAAATGAATAAGTATTTCTGTTTTATAGCTACCAGCATGCTCTTTACTATATTGTCTGGTTGGGGAAAACAGGAACTGCCCATATCAATCCAGTTCATGAGTAGAATTTGCTAACATCCACACCAAGTAGGAAACAGAAACATAAAACCACTATTAAATGGAATCAAATAGGAACACTTTTAAAAATAACAACCTGATAGCAACATTAGAGTTATATTTGCCAGGGGGGAAAAAAGTTAAAAGCATACAATTTTAGACATATTAAAACACTTACACCTAGATGTGACTTTGTGACCTTTAGTTACATTATTTAGCCTATGACTCTAGTGTTAATAATGCTTTATGACAATGAGATAGAATAAAAGTGGTGATAATATCAAGATATAAACAACTCTGAACACAGGACCACTGGTAATTGGTTACGGTGTGGTACTAAAGCACACTGGAGCTCTTTTCTGAAACCAAACCTCACCCTTCTTCCTGTGGTCCTATGTTTCTCAAACTGCTAATTCTATTTCTCCCTAAAAAGAAAGCAGCTCTACATGTAGACAGGTTTTCTGCTAATGACAGTTCCTAGGATGAATGGTCAAGAGGATCACTCTGGAATTGAAAGAGAGAACAAGTCTTTATAGATTTTTCTTCAAAAGAACATAGAATCAAAAAGAGGGTGGGGGCAGTTTTGACAGAAACACAGAACATAGGCCTCTATATTCCCATTTAAGCAAGGCATCAAAACCTTTATTGAAGACAGTACATGATGTCAAAAAATAGATCCAGAGCTTTCAGAGCACTGTGCAACATGCTGTCAATATCGAGGTATGGAGAACACCACCACCAACTTAGTTGACAAATAAGTAACAAAGACCAAATAAATTATGTAATACAAAGCAACATACAAACCCCTGAGGTTCACATGCAATGAAAAAAAGATTCAAAGCTGTAACCTAAGGGTTTTAGCAAATTTTACATTTTCTTTCATTAGTTGGCACATATGGATTAGCAGACAGCAAAGGCTCTGTCCACTGATGTCCTTAGACTCATGAAGGCCCACCGGGCATCAAGCTAGCAGGCTCGGATCACTGTCAGCAGAGGCAATACACAGTAATATTTCAGAATAATCTTTAGCTGTTGCAATTTAATTCTATTAAGTTTATACCACTTAACTGGGTCATTATGAGAAATTACCAACAAGAGGAAAAATTAAAAAGATTAAAGCCTCTGAACACAAGTGACTTGGACCCAATTCTCATAAACTAGACGCTCCAGACCAAGTGGTTTTCAGCTTGTTAGTGTGCACAAGAAAAACATCAAGACTTTCTTTGTAAAAGTAGATGGCAGGACCTCAGCTTCCCAAGATCCTGGTGCAGTAGGTCTAAGGTGGGGCTTAGGAACCTGTACACTTAAGGGGCTCGAGGGCACTGTTGCTGCAGCGAGCCTAGGACCACACTCCACCACTATCAGCATTAAACATCCCCTGGGCTGCACACAGACCAATGTCTGTCACATGCCTCATTTAAAATCTATGTCCCTGAAACAAATGAAAAATAGGGTGCAGACAGGAAGCACAGAGGATTTTAAAGAAGTGAGAGACAGGGAGCTGGTACGGTTGGGACAGGCTTTAGTGCCCTGAAGTGACTGGCACCAATTAGCACTGATTTAAGAAAATTCAACAATCTCTGAGTGCAGGATGAATAACCAATTGCATCACTTATTCAAATACTTAGTCTCTCTCTAAGGTACAATAATTCAATCTCATAAGCATATATTTAGTACTTAAGTATCAAAAATTGTTCATTATATCAAACCACGACATGACACTATTTGCTTGAAAAAATGGGTGACAGGTTCTGATCAACAGAACACAGTTACACCTTAAGGGGAAAGGGCCAGGCTCAGTCCTCTCTTAATCGTAATCTGTTTAATCATAATTATAATCTGCTCAAAGTTTTGTTTTAAAGTCCAGCTTATTCCCTTCCACTAATAGACTTATAAATATGTATTTTAATCTAGTAACATTTCTTGTCCACACACCTGTCTTTATTTTAATATCAATGCCAATTATAAAGGTTGTAGCAATGTGAAATAATACTACTAGCAACTGTGACACTAAACACACCTGTGGATGGGTCTAAGAGGTATCTCCCCAGCAACTACAAGACACACCTAGATGTGAAAATATTGTTTTTCAAGGGCCCCAGATTTAACAGCTCAGGAGGCTCCAAAAATAATATTGAAGCTTTCCCAGCACTGAGGACAAGAGTAGAGCTGGCTCTTTGATACTATAAAGTAAAGCTTTTAAGCTGCCTAGCTCTTCATGTGGTCATTTTTTTAGTTTGAGGTGGAGAAAAGTGAGAGAGGAGATGTTACGAACAGGTGAGAATCAGAAAAAGCTCACCAGCGTCTTTTAATCTGTTCATTTACTCAAAACTGTAATCCTGCCCATCTTAGGATGATAAACACCTGTCCACTGCCCATTTTCCAAGGCTTATGCACTCTTAGCATCCAAGAATCCAGACCTGCCTTCTCCATAACTCCTTCTTTGTGAAAGACCAGGTTTCAGAAGGAGGCATCATTCAACCATTTACAGACATGAAAAGAAAAGATTCATTTCTAAGAGGGCACAAGGTTTTCAAAAGGATCAAAAGTCTGCCACATAACTGCTCGAAAACAACCACCTCTCCAGAAAAACCAATTCTCAAATTGCTACTTGTAACTCTCACCTGAATTACACATCACAGGGGCTGAACACCTAACAAGTCATTTTTTATTCTAGCAGAACTCTAGTGTTCCTTTTCCTTCAAAGAGAAAACATAATGACTAATCCTAGTAACACAGCCTTCATACCTATTTTAAGATATTCTCTTCAGCTGTTCCAGTTTCTTTCACCTAAATTACCAGATCAAAAACTCTTCTCCAATGGGTCCAGGAAAAGACAATTCAAATCCCTGAACCCCTTTACAAGTTAGGTCTGGTTCGAGGTCATCAGAACCCAAGACCTTTTTCATTATCTGGAGAAGGCTGAAAAGTAAGATATAAGCTGTAGAAGGATTTTAAATGGTCCCAGAGCTTCCAGAATCACCCTGAAGCTTTCTAATTACTATGTTATTTCTGAGAGTGCCTCAGCCTCTTAGATGTCATGTCTAAGACATGAATTTAGACTGGATATTCCTGAGACTTATATAGTACCACGCATCACACTGCTCTATATTTGAGAAGGATTTTGTTTACATTTTAACATCACCATAAGGAAATAAATTTGGTTAAACCTTCTGAGAGAACAATTTGGTGAAACAAATCCTATGTTCAACCTAGTAATTCTACTAGTAATTACTCTTTAACCTAGTAATTCTATTTGTAGAATCTATACTTAGGAAATAAATACAATCAAGTATTCTTATACATAGATATATATCACTACAGCATTATTTTAAATAGCTAGAATTGTAATCAACCTAAAACTTCCCAGAATATGTGAAAGATTAAATTACAGTCCTACCATAGGGAAAATGCTTACAATATAATGTTACATGAAACAAAGTTGTATTTAAAATTGCATGTGCAATATAATTCTAACTTCATTAATATATACATTTATGGAAAAAAATCAGACAGGAACCATTGTTAATTTTATATATCTGGATTGTGGGATTTGAAACAATTTTTTTTACATTTTTCTGTATTTTCTTGGCTGTCTGGAATGAGCATATTTATTTTTATAATGAGAAAAGTTTTTTTTAATTACTATGGATAATACTTTTCACGCTAAGCAGAAAATATAGATTTGTTCCTTTTCAAATAAAAATGTATGTATGAGACAGTAAAAGAAATAAAAATAAAAATCTAAAATATCTAATAAATACTGTAAACAGAGACTTTATAATAGGCTGGATTTTTAATGCATATTTTCAAATACATCAGAATACATTAAGCACATTATTCATTTGTTTTCTAATCCACATATATAAATTAACCAATCTCAAAAGGCTCCTTGGTTTTGTGAATTATTGATGTTGTCACCTGCTAGAGACTTAATTCCAAGAAAACTATATGAATCACTACATCACAAGCACAAATCCTTTTGACACAAATTCAATTTCTGTGGCAACAATAATATATTGACTTAGCTTTATTTTTCTACTTTGACACTTATTAATGTCAGAAATAAAAAAAAATCTATCATTTTTCCTTATTGTAAATGTAAACTATCTCATGCCATCTTAAGAAAGCTAAGGTAAATACCACTCACTTGATAACTCAATGCAAATGAAGACATGATACCAAAGTATAAGAAATAAGACATGATTTTTCAAGTAAGACCTAGTCTCATAATCCTTTTTTTCTTTTTTCATTTATTTATTTGTTCGTTTGTTTGTTTATTTGGCTGCGTTGGGTCTTAGTTGTGGTACGCGGGCTCTTTTGTTGCGGCACGCGGGCTTCTCTCTAGTTGTGGTGCGGGGGCTCAGTAGCTGCAGCACACAGGCTTAGTTGCCCTGCGGCATGTGGAATCTTAGTTCCCCGACCAGGGATCGAACCCACGTCCCCTGCATTGGAAGGCGGATTCTTAACCACTGGACCACCAGAGAAGTCCCTCATAACCCTATTTTTCTACTACACAATACAATTAGGCTGCCAACATGTGCAAGACACTATATTAAATACACAGAAGACCCACCCAGTGGTTAAGAATCCGCCTTCCAATGCAGGGGACGCAGGTTCGATCCCTGGTCAGGAAACTAAGATCCCACATGCCGCGGGGCAACTAAGCCCACGTGCTGCAACTACTGAGCCTGCGTGCCACAACTAGAGAGTCCACATGCTGCAACTACAGAGCCCAATCGCTCTGGAGCCTACACGCCACAACTACTGAGCCTATGCACTCTGGAGCCCACGTGCCATAGCTAGAGAGCTCACGCGCTGCAACTACTGAGCGCATGTGCTCTGGAGCCCGAGCACCACAACTAGAGAGAAGCCTGCGCACCACAACTAGAGAGAAGCCACATGCCACAACTAGAGAGAAGCCCACACGCTGCAACAAAGAGCCTGCACACCACAACTAGAGAGAAGCCACACGCCACAACTAGAGAGCTCATGTGCCACAACTACTGAGGCCGTGTGCTCTGGAGCCTGAGCACCATAACTAGAGAGAAGCCCATGCACCACAACTAGCGAAAAGCCACGCGCCACAACTAGAGACAAGCCCGCATGCTGCAACAAAGAGACTGCACCACAACTAGAGAGAAGCCATGTGCCACAACTAGAAAGCTCACATGCCGTAACTACTGAGCCCGTGCGCTCTGGAGTTTGAGCGCCACAACTAGAGAGAAGCCCGCACGCCACAACAAAGAGTCCATGCACCGCAACGAAAAATCCCACATGCCAGAACTAAGACCCGCTGCAGCCAAAAAATAAATTAAAAAAAAATTTTTTTTAAAAAAAGAAGAAGAGTGCTAGGAGGTGGAGTCAGAGACATAAGGGATGGGGGGGTGTCTAGGGCCAAAAAAAAAAAAATATATATATATATATATATACACACACACACACACATATATATATATGTGTGTGTGTGTATATATATAAATAAAGAGGACCCAGTCCCTGCCCTTATGAGCTTACAACCAAAGGAGCAGCAAGACGAGTAGCTGAATAAACAAAATGCAAGACAGTGGGATAAGCACCATAACAGAGGTATTTAATGCTGACAGGAAGAAAAGGCAGCATTGTTAATCATATGTGCATAAATACTTGCTAATGAACATGCAAACATTATAGCAATGATCTAAAACTAAAGTCAAATTAAGTTTTAGCCATGATTTAGGTAAAACTGGTAGTACAGAATTTGTCCTTCTTACACAATGAGAGATTCCTAAAACATTCATTCATTCAACAAATATTTATTAAACGTTTCTATGTTATTGACAAGGGAATCATCAGTAAATAAAACAAAGATTCCTGTCCTAAAGAAGCTTACCTTCTATTGGGGAACAGACAACAAACACATTAATAAGTTATAGAGGATGTTAGAAGGTGATGAGAGCTCTGCTAAAAATGAAAAGTAGCGCAAAGTAAGGCAGGCCCAGAAAGCAGGGTTGCAATTTTAAACGTGGGAATTGGGGTAGGTATAAGTCTGAATGGGAAGGTGGCATCTGAGCAGACTGGAGTGGACTAAGGAGGTAGCTGTGTGGATAATCAGGGAAAGTGTTTCAGATAAAAGAGCAGTGAGAACAAAGGCCATTAGGAAAGAGCACCTCTAGGGTTCAGGGAAGGAGGGAGCCAGCGTGGCAACAGCAACATGAAACAAATCAAAGAGGAAGGAGGGGCAGATCCGTCCCAGGCCATCTTAAGGACATGGGCTTTTATTCCCTAACAGAACAGTCACAAATGTTTAAGTATAAAAACATGTTATAAGTAATCAACTTAAATAGTAAATAACAGTTGAAACCACTTTGCCAGCAGCTCTGCTTTGCTGGGCGTCAGTTGTATTGGACCACCCTCCTTTCAGCTGCTGGGGCCTCTCACATGCTGTGATTTTTCTTTGGGGCTGAGAACTCCAAGCAGTGGCAGTCTCCCAGCACCATCCCTACAGCCAGCATGTTGCCTGGGCCTCAGGAGACTGACAGCTAAAGGGGAGAATACAATGTGAGGGAAGAAAACAGACTGAGTAGGTATTGCACATATAAATTTACAGTTAGGGTGGGTGAACCTTCAGTATCATCAAGGAATGATGATCCCACCTCTGTCGCCCATAGCCCTTTTGTTTACAATTCCTTGGCCCTGGTCTGGGAAGATCCCACATGATCTTCCCGCGGAGCAACTGAGCCCGTGCGCCACAACTACTGAGCCTGCACTCAGGATCCCGTGCTCCACGACAAGAGACGCCACCGCAATGAGAAGCCCGCGCACCGCAAAGAAGAGTAGCTCCCGCTCACCGCAACTAGAGAAAGCCCGCGTGCAGCAACGAAGATCCAACGCAGCCAAAAATAAAATAAATAAATAAATAAAATAGTTGACTTACAAAAAAAAAGAGGTTGACCCACTGAGTCCCTCTTATTCCTTTCAGGTGGTGAAGGGGAAGCTGGTCATGTAGGTAAGAGACCCCCGGCGTGAACAGACGGGGCATCCTGGTACCAAAATGCTTTGCATGTATGCTGGTGGTGGTTCAAGACCTGCGGACAGCACGTGTCCTGTGTGTCAGCCTATGCCTGAGATCGCCAGACCCCTTTCACTGCATATCCTTCTGCTATTGCTGTGCTATATCCTTATCCTGTAATAAAAATGTTCTGTGTATATAAACAAAAAAAATTCCTTTGGGACATTGATCATTCACTGTCTTGCAGTTTGTGGGTTTGTCTTTTTTTCTTCTTTCCTTTTTTTTAAAAGTGGCAGGGACCTTGTTTCCCTTATCTTTGAACTCCTAGACATACCATAGCGCAGGGAACATTTAGGC
Source organism: Balaenoptera physalus (assembly GCF_965194825.1). Lineage (NCBI taxonomy): Eukaryota > Metazoa > Chordata > Mammalia > Artiodactyla > Balaenopteridae > Balaenoptera > Balaenoptera physalus. The sequence goes on along the minus strand of NC_138899.1, from coordinate 48,609,883 downwards.
CAGTGGTTTTTCAATCTGAATATGAGAATCACCTGAAGAGTTTTTGTTTTCTTTTCCTAATACAAATAACTGAGTAATATCCCAAACCAACTGAATCAGAATACCCAAAGATAGGGCCTGCCATAAGTACTTAAGCTACCCACAAGGTGACTCTAATATACTGCCAGGGGTAGAAACCACTAAATTGGGCAAGCTCAGTCTTCTAGTGCCTAGTATCACCAAAGTCCCACATGTGCAGATATGGCAGACACCTGTTGGGTTTATCTGTCTCGTGCACACAATCCCTTCTCTATGTCATAGGGGTGGGACCAGCAATCTTCATTGTTCTTTGTGAGCCAGCCCTGCCACAGCTGAGGTGAGCAGAGCTCAACACTTAAATCCAAGCAAAGCCAATTAAATCCTCACTCTCCCAGAAATGTGGACTTGGGATTCAGAGATGAGAATCAGGACCGAGAACATATATGTATACCTGGAACTATGAGGCTCTGGGCTTGGCTGTGTGAAAATCAAGGCAGCAGAAGCAATACAATGCAGAGATACAACAGTGGAGCAATGCCTGGTAAGAAGCACCACAAAAATGTATGATCCCAGAAAAGGGAATGAGACAAGCTGCCCGTTTTCAGTTCTCAGCTCCTATCCAAGGGAGGCAGCTAAACTCACTGTGCTTGATCCCAGGAGATAGCCCTGTGCATCTTTACAACTGCCCTTTCTAAGCTTAAACTAGATATTGTTATGTTCCTTTAAGCCAAAAGAGGCCTTGACTGAGACAGAACCCAAGACTGCAAAATGGATCCCTAGGTACCCATATGATATAGCCCACCTCATTACCATTTCCACCATCACCTACCGAGCACTACCATAGTTACTAATACACCCAACAATCCTATAAATCAGCCATTATCCCATCTTAGCGATCAGTAAGTTGAGTGTCACAAAAGTGATCTGCCAGAGTGGATGAGTGGCCAGGCTGGGAATGGAACCTTGGTCAATGTGACCCCAAACCCAGGCTCAATTTCCTTCCCTTCCCTTCCCTTCCCTTCCCTCCCCTTCCCTTCCCTCAGTCCTCGCCGCTCCGTGGGGCAGCAGCTGTTTCAAACCTAGGGAGGAAGACTTACAGTAGAAATGAAGCAGTTTCTGAGTTGTTTATGAGGCAAAGAAATTGGAAATGAAATCTTAACAAGAAAGATAAGCATAGGGCTTCCCTGGTGGTGCAGTGGTTAAGAAGCCACCTGCCAATGCAGGGGACACAGGTTCAAGCCCTGGTCTGGGAAGATGCCACATGCCACGGAGCAACTAAGCCCGTGAGCCACAACTACTGAGCCTGTGCTCTATAGCCCATAAGCCACAACTACTGAGCCCACGTGCCACAACTACTGAAGCCTACGCACCTAGAGCCCATGCTCCGCAACAAGAGAAGCCACCACAATGAGAAGCCCACACACCGCAACGAAGAGTAGCCCCCACTCGCCACGCGCAGCAGTGAAGACCCAACACGGCCAAAAAAAATAAATTAAATAAATAAATAAAAAGAAAGATAAGTATAATTCCAATTGGACGGTTATTAAGTGTTATAACACTGAGTACAAAGTCTTATCTTAAAAGTTGAGGTGATAAGAAGCTGGGGGGATTGTAATTTCTGAAAACTGACTAACACAAAAATATATGTTTTGCTAGGGAGTTTCCCCTTTTATTTTTTTTAAAGTTGCTTAAGTGTAAAATAGAAATGTAATCAATAGTTTTTATATTGTTACTTGTAGAATTTAAGCGTTAGTACATGCCGCAAGCCTTATACATCATGTCCTTCCAAATCAGACTAAACATAAGCCACAAAAACATTCACATTTCAAAATATCATTCAAAAAAACACACACACATACTTGTCAGAAATTAATTACAGGGCAAAAGCTAATTAAATTTAATTTTTAAATTACTGATAAGTTTAAACTCTTTTTTAAATAACTAAATCACCACTAAGTTTTCCTGCATAATTTGATTACTACTTTTTATTACTACCCTCTAAATTGGTTTGTCACTTAAAATGAGTCAAAAAGATGATTGTGGGCTTCCTTGGTGGCGCAGTGGTTAAGAATCCACCTGCCAACGCAGGGGACACGGGTTCGAGCCCTGGTCCAGGAAGATCCCACATACCGCAGAGCAACTGAGCTCCTGCGCCACAACTACTGAGCCTGCACTCTAGAGCCCGTGAGCCACAACTACTGAGCCCATGTGCCACAACTACTGAAGTCCGCACGCCTAGAGCCCGTGCTCTGCAACAAGAGAAGCCACAGCAATGAGAAGCCCGCGCACTGCAACAAGGAGTAGCCCTCGCTTGCCGCAACTAGAGAAAGCCCACGCGCAGCAACGAAGACCCAACGCAGCCAAAATTAAAAAATAAATAAATTAAAAAAAAAAAAAAAGATGATTGTATATTTACAAATTTAATATCTGAAAAAGGAGGAAAAAGAGCACAATTCCAGCTCTTACATGCAGTCCCAGTACTATACATAAAATGTGGTTATGTCTTACATCTCTTTTAGAAATACTAACCAAGCCAGATATCATTATTGAGCATCTAAGCTAACAAAACATCATGCCCGCCCTGGTATATAAAGAACTATAAAACACAGCACCCGCCCTGAAGGAGTTTACAATTCAATAGGTTCTAGAGGAAAAAATAAATAACCTGGGTCACTTATTTTCCCTTTTCAGTGATTCAAAAAATAATATAACAAAAGTAACCATCGTGCCAGTGCTACACACGCAGAAATACATGGGTTCCTCACCTTAATACTTTTCATTGCACTTCTCATCCAAAGAAATTTGGGGAATTTGGAGAGAGAAATCCTTGAATGGGGTTACATACAGAGCAGTCCAATACTGTATCAAACTTACACTACGTCACACGATGACATAGTGAAATTCCAACACATAAAATTCTATGTCACAACTTAGGTTTTGAACACACAAATTTCTGCAGTCAAGCTGCAGGCTCAAGCAACTACAGCCTAAACTGCCCTTGGCAATCTTCCAACAACACCAAGGAGACTTCAACGATGACTCTCTAGTAATAACCCAAGTATATTTGTAAAGGACTTCTGAAAGCACATAGTTTCATATTGATTCATATTCATAATTTCACATTTCATATTGATCATCACACGATTCAAGCACACTAATAAAACAAGTCAACAAGGGTTATGGGGAAGTCAGCATCTGACAGCCACAGGCACGGGAAGGCCCCCAGTGATCCTAATAACCTAGTGCAAATGACCAAGGACTGCAGGTATAACTTACATATAACATTGTGTAAGTTAAAGGCATACAATGTGTTGATCTGATACATTTATATTTTGCAATATGATTGCCACAGTAGCTTTAGCTAACCACCTCTATCACTTCACATAATTATCATTTCTTTTTTGTGTGGAGAACACTTAAGATCTAGTCTCTTAGCAACTCTGAAGTTTATGATACAGTATGGTTGACTATAATCACTACGCTGTACATTAGATCTCCAGAACTTATCTTCTAATTTTAAGTTTATACCCTTTAACTCATCTCCCCAAAGTTTATCTCCCTTAACACATTCCCCCACCCTTCTTTTTCAGATTCCACACATAGGTAATATCATAGAGTATTTGTCTTTCTCCCTCTGGCTTATCACACTTAGCATAATGCCCTCAAGGTCCAACCATGTTGTCACAAATGGCAGAATGTCCTTTCTCACAGGTGAATAAACATTCCACTGTGTGTGTGTATATATACCTATATATATATATATATATATATATACCATATCTTCTTTATCCATTCAACTGTTGATGGACACTTAGGTTGCTTCCATATCTTGGCTATTGTGAATAATACTGCAATAAACATGGGAGTCCAGATACCTTTTTGAGGTCCAGTTTTCATTTCCTTTGGATATATACCCAGAACTGGGATTGATGAGTCATATGATAGTTCTGTTTTTAATTTCTGAAAAACCTCCATACTGTTTTCCATAGTGGCTGAACCAGTTTACATTCCCACCAACAGTGCACAAGGGTTGCCTTTTCTCCATTCTCACCAGCACTTGTTCTCTCTTCTTGATGACAGCCATTCTAACAGGTGTGATCCCATGCCTGTTTCTGTCATCGTTGATGTCGTTTTGCTCATAAACCCATCGTTGAGGGTAGCTTCAGAGGCTAAGAAAGTATATCATCTTTGCTTGAACAAGATGTGCAAGTTATCCAGCAGGAATAAACTGTCACATCATTGGAAGGCAGTCTGACCTGTAGATGGCCTGTGCCTGAGGCCACAGGCAGTCCATTTAAACATGAATGTGAGCCAAAGTCTAGCATTAGCCACTAGCCGCATATGGCTATTTCAAAAGTTAATTCAAATTAATAAGTCAGCCCTTTGGTAGCATTAGCCACATATGATTAGTGAATATCAAATCGGACACAGCAGAACAGAACATTTCCATCATCACAGAAAGTTGTACTTAACAGCACTGATCTAGGTGGTAGTAAAAACTAATGAAATGAATGAGCTCATGCTGGAAGGAGGTATCAAGTAAAAAAAGTAAAAGATCAAAGAGATAGTACTTGGGAACACTAAGAGGATAGGAAGAGGGATGAGCAAAGATTAGAAGAGAAGAATAAGTTACAGCAAAGGTTTGAAGAAGTGAGGGATCAGTGCTAATACCACGAAGTCTAGTAAGACGAAGCTTGAAAATCGGCCACTGGGTTGGCAGTTGTTGATCTGCCAAAGCAATTTCAGTGGAATGACAGAAGCAAAGACAAGGTTGAGGAGCCTATGGGAGGTGTCTGAATCCCTCCCTTATGAGCGCACTCTACCCTTGGCCGATGCCATCATGACAGCAGCAACAAGCTAAGAGCTGTTTAGTACTTACATGTTAACCCCCATTATAACACATTGAAACATCATGTCTAACCTATAATACGGGTACTACTGTTCCCACATCATAGATGAAGAAACAAACAACAAAAGTAATTTCCCAAGGTCACACAGCTACCAATTTCAGAGCCAGGACTTAAACCCAGGTTAACTTCAGGGCCCGAGTTCTTTAAAATTACACAATATGGACTTCCTGGTAATACCACACACTTGGTCTGTACCACTATTCTCCATGCCAGACTGAATGGGAGCCTCTTGAAGTCAAGAACCAAACTGTACCCACCTGTGCTATGCTTGGTATTAAAGGCCATTCAAATATTTACAGAATAAATGAAAACAGCTAATTCACAGAATTTGGCTATAAGGGAAGGAAAGAGCATGGTATTGGGAAGGTCACAGGGTCATGGGAAAGTTGGAGAGGGAGGTTGTTTGGTTTTGCTTCTGCTTTTTCTTTCAGAATGGAAGATATTTGAGCATTCTTACAGGATGGAGCCTGTGAAGAGTGAAACAGCTTCATGGAATGGGACTGGGTCAAGATCAGTGGCAAAGGGATTAACCTTGAATAGAAAAACAGACACTTCCTCTGTGGATATTGGAAGACAAAGGATGAAGAGTTGCAGATATAGAAGATTACAGCAGCAATAGCAGGAAATTGAGCCAGTTCAAGCAGTACGGCCTTTATTTTCTCTCTGAAGAAGGTGTCAAGGTGAGTGTGAAGAGTCAGGAGAAACCATCTCTAAGATCATTTCAGCAAATGCTGTGGCATGTTCCTGTGCAGTACCAAGTGGGAGCTTCACACACACAGAGAATATCATTAAAGGATCCAAAAGAAAATAATAAAAGTCATCATTGCCTCTGTATGGGGAAAATCTGAACTGGTGGTCTGGGATGTAAGGGAGTTTTAGTGAATTTCAGTCTGAACTCTGACACTGTTGGGCTTTTTAAGAGTTTCATACATTACTTTTTCAATTTAAAAAACTATTTACAACAAAACGGAATCAGGCCCATAGAGAAGGTAAAAAGAGTGAATACAGTCTCAGCATAAACGCTGAGAGAAATAAAAAAGGACGTAACCAAAAAGCTTGTTCAGGGCTTCCCTGGTGGCGCAGTGGTTGAGAATCTGCCAGCCAATGCAGGGGTCAGGGGTTCGAGCCCTGGTCTGGGAAGATCCCACATGCCGCGGAGCAACTAGGCCCATGAGCCACAACTACTGAGCCTGCGCGTCTGGAACCTGTGCTCCGCAACAAGAGAGGCCGCGACAGTGAGAGGCCCGCGCACCGCGATGAAGAGTGGCCCCCGCTTGCCGCAACTGGAGAAAGCCCTCGCACAGAAACGAAAACCCAACACACCCAAAAATAAATAAATAAATAAATAATTTTTTTTTAAAAAAGCTAGTTCAAAGCCAGGGCTCTGGCCCAGCCTGGCTGCATTCACATCCATCATTCCCTGTTCCCAGCTGCAGCACCTCGGGACCATCCCCAAACCTCTCTCCCTGCCTCAGCTCCATCAAGTGTAACACAAGGGTAGTGAGAGTACCTACTTCAAAGCATTGTATTAGGATTAAGTGATTAAAAGAGCGCCCAGCCCACCAAGAGAGCTGAATAAGCATAGCTATCATGATGATGACTGTGATCAACATCTCTGAAGACCCCGCCAATCAGTGAGTCTGTAGATTCCTGATGTCTAAGGGCATCAGTTCACAGAGCTGGAGAGGTTTCTACCAGGATGCAGCAGCACGGGTCAGCCACAGAGAAGCCTATCAGGTTGTTCCAGGCTTGGAGATAGGAAGCAAGTGGACAAGAAGGCCAGAGCTGCTTTATTTGTTTATATTCTACCTTATGTCAGGTTTGAGGAGGCGAGGAACGTGAAGGCATCCTAGTTCAAAAGGAAGCCCTGGGTTACTTTCATAGGGTGTGGGTTTAGTGTAGAGCAAATGTTGTCAGCAGGAGGCTGACAGAGAAAGAAAGAGAGGCAAGGTCAAGGGATGGAGGTCTAGATGAAACAGAAAGGAGGGGATTATATGTCCAGGGACCAAGCCCTCTTGGCATGTTCCCCACTGGAATTAAGGTCAGGTCCCCTGGACACAATGCAGGTGTCCAGCAGGAACGGAGGAAGGAGGATGGAGGGAGGTGGGAAGCAGAAGAAAGGTCAAAATGCTGTCAATAACTGAGATCATGTCACATGCCCTTCAAGATGACCAGCCTGAGAGAATTCAACACTACAGAGGTGGAATCTCCCCTATTTTGGGGTTCGGGAACCAAAAGAATAAAAACTACAGTCTCCCACTTACAAAGTTGCAACTTTACGATGATGTGAAAACTATACTCATTCAATAGAAACTGTACTTCAAATTTTAAATTTTGATCCTTTCCTAGGCTAGTGATAGGTGGTAGGATACTCCTTCGTGATGCTGGGCGGACGGCAGCCACAGCTCCCATCAGCCATGCGATCACGAGAGAAACAATCACTCTGGACCCACACAACCAGTCTGTTTTTCACTTTCAGTACAGTATTCAATACATGAGATATTCAACACTTTATTATAAAATAGGCTTTGTGTTAGATGAGTTTGCTTGACCATAGGCCAATGTAAGTTTTCCAAGCACGTTTAAAGTAGCCTAGGCTAAGCTATAATGTTCAGTAAGTTAGGCATATTTCATGCATTTTTGACTTATTATATTTTCAACTTACAACAGGTTTATCGGGCCCCAGCCGCATGGTAAATCCAGAAAGATCTGGAATAACAGCTGTCATGTATTAACTGTTAGGCTCTGTGCCCAAGCTATTGTAACACGCATTACCTCAACTAATCATCACAATACTATGATTATCTATTCCATTTTACAGATAGGATAACTGAGGCAAAGAAGTTAATTTGCCCAAGGACATACAGCCATATTTGAATCCAGCCCAAGCCCTCTTTATCACAGCGGTTGGAGGGTTGGAGGGGGTGTTCTAAAGCCACGCTGCCAGGCCCCTGGAGGAGCTTGAGTCGGCAGGCTCGGTTCTCCAATGACCCAGATATGTTTCTGGTAGTCTTTACATGCCCTCGCCCACCACCACTGCAATCTTTTATAAAAAGAAAATAGA